>NW_017306640.1:799024-884779 GCF_000935625.1 Nanorana parkeri | reverse complement strand
GATCACTGGACGCGGAAGTGCTGTGTATTACATCACTTCCGGTGTCACTGTACACAGTCTCCGGCTCTCAGAGCCAGGACAAGAAGCTGGGAAAGCAGATCTCGGCTTCCTCAGCTTGTTTGGGGTCTCTAGGTGACATTAGGGGTCTAAAAGACCCCTGATGCCTCCAGAAAGAGGACCTGTCACACCCTATCTGCTATTACACAGGGTGCTTGTTAGTCCCCTATGTAATACCAATAGGGTTAGTGTACAAAAAAAAGTGTTTAAAAATGAATGTAACATAAAAAAAAATAAAAAAATGGGAAAAAAAATGTTTAAGTCCCCCGCCTGTAGCGCCTACGTGCGAAAAAGTGACAATTGTGCTGAACATGTTACATATCGCCTCGAACGTCGCAGTGAGAGCAATAATGCAATTTTTCTGCCGATACAGCAACGCATCCCTGCTTTCTTTCCTCCCCGCTGGGCGCTGCTCTGTGTCCCAGCGGGGAGGATAGAAAGTGAGAACCGGCCGAGCGCTGCGGGAGGAGAGCGCTGTGTTTTTTTTTTGTTTTTTTTTTGGGGGTGGGCACCGGGGCCCTTTGTTCCTTAGGTCCGCCACTGGCTCGGGGGAACTTATTATTTAAAAATCAGTCAATGAGCTTTAAAGGCCTCACTGCCCTCCATTAGCTGCAGACACTGTGAAGAAAATTCATCCTCAATATTGACAGAACAAGCACTGAAATTGTTCAAGTCGTTTTGGCCGTGAGAAGACTTTGGACTAGTAGGTTAACACTGTCCTGAAGTACAAAGGAGAGTGAGGACTTGTTTTAAAACTCATTGACTGCTTCTTAAGAACATGGAAATAATGTCTGGAGCCTGGCCACAAGTTCACTTTAAATGATAGATTTTAGTCAGTTTTTTGTTGACTTTCTCAATTACAAGTTCCTGTGTAAATACCCATTTTACACCACTCAGCAGTCGGCAAGCTATATTTTTTTTTTTACAATCCTGTTTTGTGTAGCTACTTTCACTCTTATATTACCGCTGCTTACTACACAACTCTTGAATGATAACCCCCCTCCCAAAAAATAAAAATACCGCATTCATGAGGCGTGCTTATTATAGTGTTGTCAATGCTCTGTGTCACAGTGCAGAGCTTTTGTTTGCAAAAACATAAGTAACAAAAACAAAAATATATACAGTATATATAGGTTGTTTTACTTAGATACTGATGACATCATTAATACATCATTTAAAGTGACATTAAAGGCAAACATTTTTTCCCTCCCACAATGTTAATGAAAGCACTTACCTTAAATGATGTCTCTTAATCCGATCTTCTTCTTCTTTCCTGTAGTTTTCAGCCTTCTCTCCAGCACTGCTGCGGGTCTCTGATCCAGCGCTGACTCCTCTGTCCTTGCTGGCACTTCCTGTCCCACGGTGTCTGTATGCGGGTGCACGCATCAATAGACTTACCTTGTGTCTCTCCTCGTCTCCCGGCTGAAAATCTGAACTGCGCATGCAGATTTTCGGACGGGAGCGCGCGGCGAAGACACAGGTGAGTTTAAACCGCTTTTAAAGCATATTTAAAAAAAACATTTTTGCATATAGCTACTGCTTGCTAGCAGTAGCTATATGCAAAAAACCACGAGGGTTTAGAAACCCTTCAAGACTGCATTAAACAATGTACTTCATTACCATTACCAGTTAAATTAAAAGGATAGAAGCTACCCTGCCACTAGGGCCAATGTCAGAAGCCAGAATCATTTTGGGGCCCAATTTACATATATGCGTTGCAGGAACAAACGCATTTACACAAGCCTTACCATAACATGTGGCAATGCATGTTACATGCATGTCAACGTAAACACTTTGCATTGACACTTTTTGGTGCCGTTCATTTTAAATAGCCCCCCAATGCACTAATGCAACACATTGTGATGTACCGTAATGCATTGCAGCAAACATCTTGATATCAATGGGTTGCCTTAATGCAATACACACGAACACGTGACATAACGCACGTTAACACAGTGCATTGCACAAATACAGATGGGCCGTTCTTATAGAAGACATATTGCTAAGCTAATTTCTCAACTCACCAGGGCCAAAAATAAATGGTGAAAAAAAGCTTTGTAGAAAAAGCTGGTTTTGCCTCTCACCCTGACTGAATCATTAAATGTACTTGATCTCAGCTTAAGGGAGAGATTAAAGTTTTAGGGCCCATTCGTACCATGTCCCGACCAGATCCAGACTAGAATGTTTTTTGTCTGGTCCAAAAACACATCCCCATTCATTACTATGGTAAACCCCACCGCAAGGTATTTGCAGTACCGCCGATCGCACTGCGGGAGGGAGGTGCGTGTGGGCGAACTGTAATCACGCGGGATGTGCGGTACCATGTGTTAATCGCACAGAACCGTGCGATCAATGCACTGAGATGGTGTGAATGGGCCCTCAGGCTCCTTATTTACCTGGGAAGTATAAAGAAACGATATTCTTCCTAGATCAAGTTCTCCTGTGTTTAGATGTTAGATGCGCTTTCCTTAAACCCATATGTGTTTACGTGCGTTTGTGTGCATTTAGATGCATTCAGAGATTCCAAGGCTGCATTCACACAGGGCATTGTGGGATTCCTGTGGCAAGAACCTACCATTACATGTACGGTTACATGCGGACAGCCACTGACAGATGCGGCCGCTGTCATCCTGTCATTTACTTGAATGTGTACAGCGGCTGCATCTGTACGGGGACACCTGCGATTCCATACAATGTGGATTATACCATCTGCATGCATTTATATGCATTTAGAAATGTCCTACAAATGGAGGTTTGCCCATGTTAGTGTGAATAAGACCTTAAAGCAGACCTATACTCAAAAAATTAGTCTAGGCTAAAGGAACAATCAGACAATCAGCACACAAAGTAGAAATGGGTTTCACTACTGCTTTCTTATGATCAATCCTGAGACGCTACATATCCTGTGATGTATTCCTCAGCACGTCATTTTGTCTGCCATGGCAATGCATTGCAGGGTACTGATATCAGCACAAACTTTAGGTAGAATCCAAACAAAGGTGCTGCTGACATCAGCACCCCATAAAGCACTGCACTGGCAGACCACCATGCCTAGGCACAAATCACATGACAGTGGCCAAATTGCTTAAAGTGTATGTAAAGCCAAATCTTTTTTTTAGTTTTGTTTAGTTAATCTGTATAGAATATGGAAGGGTTGGAACCCCTGTCCAGTTTTTAGTGCTGTCTGTGTCCTCATTGGAGTGCTTCACATTCTTTATTGATCCTGGTGACACTTGTCCCCTGTACAGAAACTAATGGAAACTCTAAAGGCTGTGACACACTGCACGCGAAGCCGTGCAGAGCGAAGCAAAGCTCTCCGGCACGGAGCATCACGTGCAGTGTGTGAGCTGAGTGCAGTCAGATGATTGACTGCACCTTCAGCCAATCGGCTCGTCTGTAACAACGGCCAGACGTCGCATCCTGTCGCGCCGGTTTATACGCGCGAGCCGATTGGCTGAAGTTGAAATTGTTCATCTCGGCACGCTCAGCTCCGCGAGCTCTCGCAAGCTGAGCTGCCGAGCAGAAAATTACATGACACACTGCTCGCAAAGGCAGCGCGCCACCGCTCCGCGCTGCTTCGCGTGCAGTGTGTCACGGCCTTAAACATGTTTGAGTTGCCAGAAGGTGAGAAATCTCCCAATGGGGAAAGCTGTTCTGATGACAGCTGTCTAAGATGGGATATCCCCACGTTTTGTAAAGATCTCCTCTTACATAAGTCCTGCTGCGTCTCTGAGACAAGTGAAGGGAAAACATACAACAAATAAAAACCCTGACAGGGGTATTAACCATTCCCCACCAAATCCAAAAATGAAAAAAATAAGTTTTAGCTTTGTATACATTTACTTTTTGATTAATTCATTAAACAAAACAACATTGTAAGATGCCTGGAACATATTTCTGTGTGCTGACTGTTTTGATTTTTTTATTGTTGTGTTATAATTTGAGAATAAACCTGCTGGCAGAAAAAAAAAAAACCCGCAGCAAGCTTTAAGCAGGTGCATAAACGACTGAAGAAATGGAGTAGTTGGCAGAAAGGTGGTGATTTCTGGAAACTAGAACAAATCTAGAGCTCTCACTGGTGGCAACAAATTTAGAATAATGATTTCACTTTCCCACAAAAAGAAAAGTCGCCAACAGCCAACAATTCTACTTGTGTCCCAGTTTTCATACATCAGCCCTACGAAATAAAGAGAAAGAACAAGCAAGCTTCTGTTCAGCACCACTCCAACCTGAGACAAGGCTACTGTGTTCTGCAAGCCTATCGGCAGTCCCAGTGCTGCCAATTAGTGTATGCAAAGGCTAAACTGAGGTCAAAACAGTAAAGGTAACCACGCACGTATCGATCAATCAAACGAACATCTGCCTGTGCGTCAGACAACCGATCGCAGTACAGATTGAATGAATGATCATTTCCAATAGATTCCCCTAACCCTCTTGTCTTGAATTGTATTGTAACTGTACCACCTCCCTTAATATTCGAAAGCTCTGCACAAACTGTTAGCACTATATCGATCCTGAATACTAATATAAAATACAATACAGCAAGTGTTGCATTGTTCAATGATAAATTGGTTGTGTGCGATCGCTGCTACCTGGATCGATCACAGAGTGATATGTATATGAAATTAGAATTCTGTGCCATCACAGCTGTTCAGCAGGAGTTTATATGACATTTAGGCACCCTGATCACCGGCATCGCCGATGAAGATGGATTACATCATCGTTTTCATCATTTCTAATTTTCAATCAATAACCTCTCACAAGCAGAGTTCCCCTAACCCTCCTGTCTTGAATTGTATTGTAACTGTACTGTGTTTCTTTGTATTGGAAAGTGCTGGCAAACTGTTGGCGATATATAAATCCTGCATAATAATAAATATAATATTGCATGTGTTGCATTGTTAGATATTTCAGAAGGTCGATTAAATGATCATATACAACAGATCATTTCCAATAGATCACATTTTCAATCAATAAGCTCTCACAAGCAGAGTTCTTCTAATCCTCTTGTACTGAAATTGTATTGTAACTGTACTGTCTCCCCTTATTTTGTAAAGCGCTGCGCAAACTGTTGGAGCTATAGAAATCCTGTATAGTAAATATACTATCGCATGTGTTGCATGGTTTGAAATTTCAATTGATAAAGATCGATTAAATGATCATTTTCAATAGATCATTTCTAATAGATTGTATTTTTGATTGATAAGCTCCAATGAGCAGGGTCCACCTTAACGTCCTGTATTAAATTCTATTGTAACTGTACTGTTCCCCTTTATTTTGTAAAGCGCTGCGCAAACTGTTGGCGCTATATAAATCCTGTATAATAATAATTCTAATACCGCATGAGTCGCATTGTTTGATGATGAATGGCATGCTTGCGATCACTGATACAAGCTATACGATCTATGTTTCCTGTACGGTGGCTGTCAGCAGTCGCATGCTGTCACATGTGCTCTTTGTATGTCTACCCCAGGCACTTCTGCTTGGGCACCCCTGGCAGCCAACGTGTTGATTGTGGGTTTACCTTCTCGTCTTCTGCGTCTTCCTCTTCTTGGATCGTGCGATCCTTGATGATAGTGATCAGCGATGCAGCAGAGATGGTGATGGGTCCCTTTTGTATGGTAGAAGTTGTCAGCACTTCATTCTAAGGCTCCATGAGTGCAGCAGCCCAGCAGCCCCTTGCCTTGGCTGTTCCTCTTTCAGTTTCCTTGTTTTCTCTGGCTTCTGGGCGGGTTTTTCGGGTGAGCTCATCACAGCACAGAGGTCCACCTCCCTCCTCCCAGGCTGGAGGTGTGTGTGTGAGGCTTGTGTGCTTCTACTAACTGTTCTTCTCACTTCCTGACTGGAAATTCCCACTGTCACTGACAGCAAGAAGGAGGCCTTATCATAGTCTCCCCTCAGCACACAAAGCTAGCTTTTAATGAGAACAACACGTCATGGGGATTTTGGATGGCAGACAGTGATGCTGTGCTGACCGGCGGAAAGGATGTGCTTTTTTAAAATGCCCCCTTTACAAAATAATAACAATAACATCATGAGAAAAGCATATGTCAAAGCAAAACAAAAACAAACAAATACATATTTCTCAATTGTTATCCCTTTAAAGCAGGGGTGGGCAACTCCAGTTGTGGTGAAACTACAAATCCCATAATGCATCTGCCTCTGGGAGCCATGACTGTGGCTGTCAGAGTCTTCTCTCGCCTAGTGGGACTTGTAGTTCCACAACAGCGGGAGGGCCGTAGTTGCCAACCCCTGTTTTAAAGGTAAAGTCCACTATTTGACAAAAAATAATAAACGCGCATGTTTTCATAAAAGAAAAAATGGAGGGGAATTGATCAAAACTGCTGCAGACAGAAATCTGGAGCAGTTGTCCATGGCAACCCATCAGCATCTCTTCAGTATGTTAAGTTAAGATTTGAAAATGAAAGAGAGAAGCTGGTGGGTTGCCATGGGCAGATTCTGTCTGGCCCAGTTTTGATCAATTCCCCCCGACTGCGTTTTTATTATGTTTTTGTATTGGGGTCAGTACAGCATTGCATCCGTGATTCTGGCTCCTGCAGATTCTTTCTCCTGTCCCTGTCTGTATTCAGCAACATGGACATGAGGCAGGGGGGACACGTTCATGCTTCCCCTCCTCCGTGGGTTTGACCGCTTAACATTTTTACATTACATTTTTTTTTAAAAATAGGATGACTGTCATTTTAAATGACTTTGTGACTTTGTCACGTGTCAGTGGCGGGAAGATTCTATTCCCGTTGTGTCTTCCATTGTGCATGGAAGGTGCCTGCTTAAGTCCAGTATCAGCGGTGAAGCTTGAGACCCCTTGGACTTTATACAAAGAACTTTCACAGTGGAAGGATAAAGAGTGTAGTGCACTTGGGACATATCTTGAGCACTATATACGTGTGATTCCACATTTGTGTATATTTGAACACGGAATATATAAATTGAACTTTCCAGAGGACTATTATTTACAAGAAGATTCATTGTGAACACTTTTTTGATTGCATGTATTGTTTAAGCACATATTTATTATAGAGATTTGTTTATGTATTGTTCTAGATGAAGCGCAGCACATTCATTATAATTTGATATATTCAGAGGGTAACACTTCTTAGAGTGCTTGCAGCTACACAGGGTTTGGCGCGAGGTGCTATTTGTCATTTGAAGCTTGAGACCCCGTTGACACCGGGGCGGTTCAGCTGCGCGGATTCGGCTGCACGGATCCGCCGACATGAACGATCCCATACATTGCCTTGGGGACCAATCATGCGACCGCGCAGGTCCACGTGATCCGAACTGCTCCCTGCACTATTTTTGCCACGCTAATCAGTGCGGTTTCCATACAGCTTTCAATTGAACCGTGCTGATCAGTGCGGTTTTGGGCGTTTTTAATTGCATTTCAGCGCTGAAACGCAAATGGAAAACTCACAAAACCTCCCTTTAGCGCCATCGCTGGCTGTTTACATTTCTGACTGTTTCCCCACTCATGTGCGCGCTGGGATGAGTGGAGGCGGGGAAGGATATTTTAAGACACCCACCCGCTCCTATAAGTCTACCGTCCAGCCGTTTAGGAACGGCCAATGGATGGGAGGTGGTTAAATAGTATACCAACAATCATAAATCCAGAGCTCTTCACATAAACAAATCTTCACACATACAATTGGGGGGATTTATCAAAACTGGAGCAAACACAATCTGGAGCAGTTGCCCATGGCAACCAATCAGCATCTCTCTTCAGTTTGCTCAGAAGAGATTTGAAAATGAGAGAGAGAAGCTGATTAGCTGCAGTGCAAATCCGCTCCAGATTTTGTCTGCTCCAGATTTGATAAATTCCTCCCAGTATGTCAAAAATCCAAAGTCACTAGGGAGCAGAGGCTCACATCAACGATGGGGAAGTCTGTAACCTTGAAAACAAACAAGACGGAGTGCCTCATCCTCGTGTAACAAAGCTGATTGTTAAGTAAAAAGAATGAAAGGGTTTTTATGGTGAAAAACTACAAATAAATCTGCATTTCTATATTAATAAGTTCTATCTTTCTAGAAGTTTGTAAACTTACTTATTAAAGATGCCTATAGGATGTACTTCCTCAATGCACTGACACAATTTCACTCTGCCCTGTGAATATGCACTTCCTTGTGTCACACCTCTCACAGAGCTTGCATTCTGAACCACAACCCAATGTCTGAAAAATGTAACATTATCATGGTTGGCTCTAAGCAATGCATGATGGGATATGTAGTCTTGAGAAATCAAGATTGCATCAATTTAAGCAGCTGGGAAAGAGATGCAAAGCACACTAGGAATCCAGGAAGCTGTTTAAAGTGACGGGCAGACAAAATAGGACAATTCCAGCCCTATAGCAGCTTGGTTGCCATGCAAATTCCCCTCACTGAGGTCTAACTTTGGAAAGTGTACGTTCACTTAGTGAATAAGGTGAAGCTATATTTACATCAATCATCCAATCACATGCAAGCAGGAATCCTTTTTTGCACATGAAGTGAACATAGATCAACCCTATTTACTAACAAAACTCCAACTGCAGGGACCCCAACCTCAAAAAAGTAATTTCAGGGAGGTGCCCTTCTCATTTCAGGGAGGTGCACTCTGCCCCCCTATGCTATGCTTCCCTTGCTATCTCCTGGTCTTCATAATGTCATCATAATAATAAAAAAAAAGACAGCATAGAAATTAATAGCTAGATTGCTATTGGATATTTCAATTTGCAGTAGCCAATAGCAAGCTGCCTACTGCACCCACCCTCTGCTGCTGTCAATCAGCAGAGGAGGACCTGATAGAGAACTCCAGGTCCACTTCTGCTGATTGACAGCAGCAGTGGGTGAGTGCAATAGCTAGTCTGCTATTGGCTACTGCAAACTCAAATAGCCAATAGCACTCTAACTGTTCATTTCTATGCTGTCTTTTTTTTTTTTTTTTACTCTGACGGCAGCCGGTGGCTCTAATATCAGAATAAAAAAAAACAGACAGCAGCCTATCTGCCCACGTTAGATGCCGTCAATGGGACGACATGGGGGTTGCATAGTGGGAGCATGGAGGGGGGACAGTTGGAGGTTCTGAGAGAAGGAATTGCCCCTGACAGTCTGAGGAGCTTCACCAGTACAAGGTACGATTGGGACGGATGCTTGGCTTCCTTGCTTTCGGACTGCCTCCCCCCGGCGCTCCTGTCTCCTGGTTGGGTGGGGAGACTCCCTGCAGATGGATATTCAATTACCGGAAAAAGAATAATTAAGTTAACCTCTCCAAATCCTCCTGACGAAGCCTCGGCGAAACGCGCTGAAGACTGGAGCAAGCACAGAATCATGGCTGAACTAATGATATATAGAACAATTATGTACAATTAATCATGCAAATAAGATATGAATACAATGAGGGCAATGACCAATATATGAATTTATAATCATGGTTTCTGTGTGGGTTCCAGGGAGGTTATTTATGGTGTATACATCTATTTATGGTTTTTTATATGGATGAATTTTAGCATATTTATATGTATAGACATTATGAATTGAGTATATTAAAAATGGAATTTTATTATATATATGAATCAATTGACTTTATTATTGGATCAATTCCCTGCTATTCTCCAGTGGTCACCACAAAGCCCCTTTCTTTCTCTTTCCCCCTTTTTTTGATATATATTGCATATATAGGGGTGGTGTCCCAGTTTGTGTGATGGTTCCTAATTTATGTATTACAACAGCAGTGAAAGGTTTACTTTGCTAGATAGAGCAGAGTAAACCTGACATTGACAAAATTGACAGTGACTGCTGACACTTGGAGTGCCTTTAAACACAGGACAGTCATATCATCATTATATAACAGTTCTGGCATTCTGTGTGTGAGGGCACTACAAGTGTCAGCAGTCTCTGTCAATTTAATGTGCCCTCAGACACAGGAGTTTCATATAATTGACAGGGACTGCTGACACTTGTAGTGCCAGCCCATTATATATTCCAGTTGTGTATTTAGTTGTCTGTCTGGTGCAGTGACGTGCGGTACCTCTTGCTCGGGGTGAGGCATTGCCCAGCCCCTCCCCCCCGCCGACCAAAGCTCCACCTCCGGTCGGCCGAAGCTCCGCCCCCGTCGGACAAAGCCCTGCCCCAACCCGTCCCCAAGCTAGTGTAAAGGAGGAAGGGAGGAGACAGTCAGGAGCATCCCTGTCCCTCACTTGCTCCTCATCGCTGAGGCTCCGTGACAGGTTACACAGCGGGGAGGATTTCCCTGCTGTGTAACCTGTTAGATGCCAATCTGAATGGAGAAAAAGCTGACAGCTTTTTCCTCCATAATTCTAGTTGAGGCTCTGTCTCACCTGCCTCCCCTGACCACACATCCCTGGTCTGGTGCCCCAATTTAATGGGAACTGTTCTCCAATGAATGAGCCCCTCAGCATTCATGTAAACGTTGTTATGTAAAGTCCTTGGAGTGTCACTATATTCAATCATATACATACACTAATATCATAATGCAATAATATCGAGGGGAATTTATCAAAACTGGAGCAGACAAAATCTGGAGCAGCTATACACGGCAACCAATCAGCCTCTCCCTTTCATTTTCAAATCTTAACTGAACAAACTGAAGAGAGGAGCTGGTTGGTTACCATGCACAACTGCTCTAGATTTTGTCTGCTCTATTTTTGATAAATTCCCCCTAGAGTGTTTTTTGTCTGCTAGCAATTCACAATTGCTCATCAAAGTGTTTTGTGTTCTCTGTCTTTTCAGTTTAGTAACCTGGAATCTGTGAAGTGCTGCCATCTCCTGGCTGTCAATATATTCCTGTCTCCAGCGTCTCACCATTTTTTCTTATTGACACTTCTGCTGTTTGTATTTTGAAAGAGATTTTTTTTCCCTTTAGTTTGTTACAGAGGAGAATACATTGTTTTTTAAAAGATCATTTATAACATGTGAAAGAGATTCATTTCATGTAAGCAGTCTTGTCATTGTGTAAATGTATGAAACACTTGTGGACATCGACTGCATGAAGTAAGCCCAAGAAAACTTCATCTAAACACCTTGGATATACCTTATACAACCAGGTCTTCCTCTTCCTCCTTCTCAGCCACTCTGCCTCCATTAGTAGGCAGCATTGATACATAAGTTGTAACAATAACATTATTAATATGATGCATTTAAACTAGTTATAGTATGTACAGATCAAATGACTCTATCTGTTAGTTAAAGTGACACCAAACCCAGGAGCTAAATGCATTCCAGTACCCTAACTATTAACAATAATGTATCTTATTTGTGTATCACTCAGCTGTAGATCCTCAAATTATCTCTGAATTGGTGCTGACACTGTCCTTCCTTCGCTCTGGAGGGTGGCTACTTTTGTTCCCCATGGTCCCTGTGTGTCTTGTAAAGTAGCCACCACTCCAAGCTCGCTCCCGTGATGGAGTATAATATCAATACAAATTAGTAAACTAAACGTGACGGTGAGATTATAGTTCATCACGGGAGCCAGCAGGGTAGTAGGGTACTTAAAGGAGAACTATGAGGTGAGTGATTTTCAGTCAACCTCATAGTTCGAGCCGACGTGTGACAATGAAACTGTCACATGTCGGCTCAATAGATCGGGAAGTGAGCGAACACATACCGTCGCTCGCTCACTTCTCGAGCCTGTGCCTGCAGAGAGCCGTGAACATCACGGCTCTCTGCAGGGATTCCCCCCCCTCCCCTCTCCGATCCTCCAGCGCTGACTGGCGGAATGAACGGGGGAGGGGGCGGGTACAGCTGGCTCTGCCTCTAGATAGGCAGAGCCAACTGTCAATCAAGCAGCTGGGTGGATCTTGACAGTAACGTCGGTATCCGTCCCAGCTGCGGCGGTATACTGAGCATTTGGTTACAGGAGGATGCTAGTTTGTGTCCTCCCGTGACCCGTAGGAGAACTATGGGGAAAAGCACTTACCCCACAGTTCTCCTTCAAATGCATTTTTAAGTTTAACTTCTGATTTTAGTGTCACTTTAAAGTAAACTTACACAATGAAAAAACATTTTTGTTTATTTAATTTTATTTAATTAGTATTTATTAATTTATTTAATACAAACAAAAGTTTTTTTGCTATTTAAACCTAATCAGCTCTGAGTAACTAATTCCTTACCTTCTTTTTTTATGTATGCAGTTTTAGCTGATTTTTTACAACTATTTATTTGTAATATTTTCCCTTTTCATTTGTTTTGTTCAGAGTTTTTTTTTTAATTCTGGGTACTTTCTTAAATAAAATAATAATGTGATTTTGTAATGACTGATTCATGTGGATTTTAATGGTAGATAGCATTACAATCAAATAAGTAAAGCTCAGTAAAAAGTCAGCCAATTGATTGTTGGCCTTGACACAGACACTAACAGGGTTATTCACTCAGCTGCGAGAGGCAGCCGAGTGAATAATCGAGCCGTAGTGAAGTGAGCTGAACACTGTTCGGCTATTCACTACAGCTCAGTACGGCTGATTTCAGCCGTACATCGGCTGAAATCAGCCGTACATTGGCTGCCTTCAGCTGCACTACGGTCAGCTGTACATGCTCTGCAGAAGGAGTTCGACTCAGCCGATCCAACATCTGGATCGGCGGAGCCGAAGCTCCGGCACTCACTTGCTGCAGTTCGCCCCTATTCACATGGGGGCCGAACAGCAGTGAGTGAATAGGCGAATGCCACCAAGCAGTATTTGGCTCGGCTATTCTGCTCGGTACCTCCGTGGTACCTACTGTAGTCTTCTAGCAGGTCCAGGCCAATGAATAACAACTGGGCGGAGCCGGCCGTGACGTCACGGCAGGCTCCACCTAGTTGTCATAGCTTAATGACAGTTCAGCATCCCCAGATCATTTGGGGACGCTGATCTTTCATTACAATTGGGCGGAGCCAGCCGTTAGATCACCCTGTTCGCCCCGCTTCGTCTGTCACTTCAGCTCACTCGAGCCAAAGCATATGCCTTCTGCTAGGCTGAGCCGCTCAGCCGCCTTTATGAGTTGTACAGGCTATTGTGAATAGTCCGTACAGCAGCCCTTCGATTCTACTGAACCAAAGGGCTCCCGCAACCGAAACTAGCGGAAGGATCAGGCGAAACTACGGCTGGATCCTTCGGCAACTTTGTGAATAACCCCCTAAAAGTATATTAAGAAAGCAAACTAAATTTTTATTAATTTTAGGCCCATACCTGACGACATATCTGAGCACCTTTGGGAGGCAAAGGCTATTACTGATATTTCATGTGCTTCAGATGTTACATATAGTTTGTGGCACAGCTGGACAAGTTAATATGGAATTCAGGAGCCAGTGTGTCCAATCCAGGAGCCAGCAAGATTTTTTTTAGGTGCCACTAACAACACCTAAGAAAATCTCAAAAGTTAGGTGTCAGCTGTAATTTTTAAGGAACATTGGCTACCTGGATCCTGGGATGTGTCCAGCCCTAGCTTAGGCCCATGAATATAGGACAAGCGAATCAGCCTAAAGTTGAAGAATCATCCTTGTAGGAAAGTCAAGATCACTTGAAAACTATGTTTGTAAACTGAAAACAAGAAGCAAAACATGTTGGGCTTTCCAGAAACACATGAAGTATTTGAACTATGTATAGTGGGAATGTAAGGTACTTTCCTTCAGGTCTACAAGGAATTATGTCCAGACGGAGGTATAAATGACATCATAGGCACATTTGTCCTTTCAAGCAACTTAACATAACATGTCACCAACAATAAATGTATGACTATTTTGTAAGCAGGTGTAGCTTCCTCTTGTTACTAACATTTACATACACAATTATCCATAAAGCCTCATTGAAAAGCAAGTGACATTCAAAACCAAGCAAACCTTTTATATTACTAAAATAAAACGAACACTTTCCAAGTGGCAAAAATGGCCGCGGCATTTTTTATTGGTTTACTCGATTATTAAAATATTTAACATATATATAAATAAATAAATAGCATAACTTCAACTACATAACGAGTGATTGGCTAGAAAGGCCCAAGCACACCAATATTAATAAACAGTTTTCAATATCTTTTAAAATGTCCCCCTCGGGAAGGTGACGGACCACATAAAACAATGCCGCGACAGAAATGTCTCACTACGTGGTATAAGGTGGGAGGGTGTAAAGCTCCTCTGGATGTCAGCTGGAGAAAGGTGAGAAGGTCACAAGTGTCTGTATTTATATAACCCTCTTCAGCCAATCAGAGGCCATTGAAGCTAGCAGCTTTTCCCGCCTAAAATAAGTAAGTAAGGTAAGTCTGCCTGATTATTGCCATGACCAATCCTATCGGGAGAGAGCAAAAAAGATGTGTAGTGATGTAATATTTTATAAAAAGGGTGCAAAGGAAGGTCAGCGCACCACAGTTCCTATTTGGTAGTAAACCTTTATCCAAGAAACCAGAAAATACAATAAGAAACTGAGGTTGTACAGTTCCACCAGAATAGCAGGGCAAATCAAAAATAGTTGGGATTGCTGTCTACATGTTTTTACTTACTTACGTAATGGGACCAGGCAAAGTTTGCCTTCCTAAAGCTTCAAAGGAAACCAGTCTCCCAGGTAAGGGAATCCTCTCTAAATGATATAGTTGTCCTCCCAATCCTCCATTCTTGCAGCCTTCCCTTAGAGTGCTTAGTACCTTGCTGCCCAGGATCTTCTGGTCTTCCACCCATTCCACAGTAAAGAGGAGAGACTTTCTTCAGGACCTGTCTATCCCTGACCAAAACGGGGCCTTCTTCTCCTTGACTACACTTCCCCAATCTACAGCTGTTTAATGATACAGGAAAAGCTATACATAGCTGTCTTGTGTGTCAAAATAGGCACCATACTCCCATTGAAACCATGTGTTATAATGCAGTTGGACTGATGTGCCATAATAAACTGGATAATCTCTTAACTCCAGTGCTCATGTAAATCCAGGCTAATAAACTGGGGTAGGGTGGATTATAATTATTACAAATTTACAATTAAAACTGAGCTAGGATGAATTATATTTATGACTAGATTACTCTTGTGAAACTATTGTGAACCTCCAGTAATATTCTTTAATTTTTCCCCTTCTAAATCCCACATGCTCACAATTGTGTTCATTTCTGATTTGGAGAAACAAAGCAGAAAATGTGCAGGAAACAGATCCAGTACTTCTTATTTGTTTTTAAGTGCCCATGAAAGAAGAAAATTAAGATGAGGAGCCAAGAGGCAACAAATAACCTTCATTTGCTTTATCCTACACTGCTTTACCTGAGATATTTAGCTTCGTGACAAGAATGGCTTTAGTAAATCTGACCCATTGTGTAAGCACAATTAGGAATATATGGCTACATTTACACGGGGTGGCTGGGGAATCCTGCGTCATGAACCTGCGGATTCTTGCGAAGGGAAGTGAAGGTAATTAATTAATTATGCGTATCCAGCCTTGTGCACCAGAAGGCCACTTCCTCTAAAATCCTCTTCACATGATTTGACGTTTGTAGTGAATACAGGCTAACTTAACACCATAATAAATCATACTGTAAGTGTATCCCGCAAAAGCAGACGGAAAAGTAGCATAAGGAAACTGAATCATATGTCATTCAGTGAATTTGCTAGCTGACTTATGCTTTGTGTCACCTTACTTTTGATTTTAGTTACTGTATTTGCCGGCGTATAAGGCGACTGGGTGTATAAGACGACCCCCTAATTTTCCACTTAAAACATAGGTTTTGGGCTATACTCGTCATATAAGACATCATGGATGGATGTGCGGTAATACTGCGGTAATACTGTATGTACGGTAGCTTCAGCTACATACAGTATACCGCGCTGAGCCAATCACAGCGAGCAATGTATTCTATTAATGAATACATAGCCTGCTCGGATTGGCAGAGGTTGTGTACATCGCTCGCTGTGATTGGCTCAGCTACTGTATGTAGCCGAAGCTACCGTACATACAGTATTATCGCACATCCAGCGGGCTGACAGATTAGGGATGTTCGTTTTGGGCCAGCTTAGCCCAAACGAACTAAAGGTTCACATTGTATACCCCGCGTATAAGACGACCCCCGATTTTCGGGGCATGTTTTTAAGTATAAAAAGTAGTCTTATACGCCAGCAAATACAGTATTTTTTTTTTTTCAAATCATGGCAGGCTTTACTGTACATTGTGGCAAGATTTTGGTGTGTACCAATAAATGGTATAAATAATGTGTACAGGTTTCGTGTATATAGTATTTTATTTTTTTATCTATTTTTTTCTTTTATCATGAAGAATAAAATTACAATGTTAAAAAATATATTTAAAAAATGTTGTGTAGTGTAGTAAATATGAAATATATATGATATGTTTACAGGGCTCAATAGTTCAAGTTAAAGTTTACACATACAAGTGAATGAGTCAGAGTAATTAATTGCTTCTCCCTTTTCTCCTCCCTCCATACAGTTCTGCCTGCATATAGGCAGACAAGGCATGGAATTGGGCCCGCAGGAATCCCCAGCCGCAGCCTAAGGCTGGGTTCACACCTAGGCGTATTGTAATATGCGCGTTTGTCGCGCGACCGTCACGCGTTTCTTTTTACCGCGATTCGCGGTAAAAAAGTTGCGCGACCGTCGCGCGATTCCAAAGGCTACTTGGCTTATCCCAATGGAAAACGCCCTACAAAACGGCCCAAAGTAGTCCCGGGACCTTTTCAGGCGTGGGCCGTTTTGTAGGGCGTTAGGGACGGGCGGAAATACGCCTAGGTGGGAACGAGGGAATTGACTACAATGCAATTTATATTTTTGACCGTTTTGTAGAGCGTCCTTCGGGCGTAGGACGCGCTACAAAACGGTCAGGTGTGAACGGGGCCTTAAGCCACGTATAAATGGGGCCTTACACAAGGATACAGGCCATTTCTTTCATAAAGCACAGTTTGAATTCCGTCTTAAAGCTGAATTCCAGGAAAATAACTAAATACACAAAACTCATATATAAGAATGGTTTCACCTTTTAAACGATTTGTAATTCTGTTCAGTCAATCTGTGATCTGCAATCTAAACTGTAGTGATCATTGTCCTTGGTTTAGTGTCAGCCCCATTCTGTGACTGGACAGTGAAGAAGCAGCAATTTAATAATGAGGTCATCACTTTGCCATCTATCAGGAAGCTTCCAGTGTTAGATGGACAGCACTCTCGGGTAGGGCCTGACTGGATCAAAATGCTGCCTCTTTGCCCCTTCCCAGTATCAGACCTGCTGTACAAGAGAGCTCAGAAGGCTAATATCAAATAACACATTTATGTTTTTAAATTAATAATGTCATTGTTATTTTATTTCTGCCAGGAAGTTGTAGGCAGCACCGTTTAGGAACAGCATGAGGAGGCAATCACCTGGACTCATGAACCCTCAGCTGTTTTTGGCTATTAAACACATAAGGAACATGATGCAAGTATGCAGATATTGCATAGCTTTATGGCTTTATATTTGGAACCATTATTGGGCAGAGTCTGAAACTGGGGGTAGTGTTTAGTACCTGGATGGGATGTGCATGTCAAATAGGACGAAAGCTAACTATACCACCACTTTTTAGCTTTTGCTGCCCTGTCCCCTTAAAGGGGGATGACTGATCAAGTGAAAATGATGTTGTCGTGTTGTGGCACAGCCAGAATGATCTCCATTCTGGCTGTGCCATGCCTCTGCTGTCTTTTTTTGTTCTCCCTAGACTTGAGCAGAAATGTTCAACGTGTCCAAATAGAGTAGACATGCACCATTTGTGGCAACACAGTGCACCACAATGCTCTGCAGTGCACTACCATGCTTTGCATGGTGTGTTGGAGTTGCCTCAGTGCATTCGGATGGCATTCCAAAAGTGTGGCACAGCAATGTGTGCCATAATGCACTGCACTGCAAAGGGTCTTCACACATCTGATCACTGCAGAGATTGTGTAAAAACAAGTTTTTGGGATGTGACAAATGCATTCTGAAATCACATATGATACAAGCACCAGTAACAAAAACATGAGAAAATGTTATGTCGTTTTTTGGCAAAGAAAATGTATGTGTCGTAAATGTCATGGCTTAAAACAACCATGCCAATGCTGAATTGCTGGAAACAATGAAGTTATTATTGGATGTAAAAGTAGGTTAAAACTGAACTCCAGGCAAGTATGAAAGACACATTTAAATGCAGCTTTGTAATCATAACTAGCTCATTAAATGTATTTTTTTTATATGCAAGCAGTGTAAGTACCTGAATTTGATCCAGTGTTAGCCTCTTGCAGTGGAGTGTGGAGGAAACCATACAAATAACCAATCAATTAATGTGCTGACAATAAGCGTGCTGATAGAAAGAGAAAACAGATTGACAGAGAGATGAGCTCATCACTGAACTGCTTCTCCTTTCACTAGCCATTCACAGGCTAAGGGGTCAAATTTTAATTACTTTTTTTTTTTGTCAGGTCGCTTTAACTGATATGACATGTAGAGCGAAACTGACGCCTTTGATCCACAGATGAATAAAACTGAGTAAATACAAAAGCAAAAATGTTACTCTCTCAACAGTGTATGTGAAAAGGTACTGTATATTACAATATACCATGTTCTTTTAGACAACACTTATTCTTCACCATGACCACCAATCACTGTGCCAACAGTTCTTAGATCACCAGTCATTGGGGGACAGTTCTGACATGCAGAAGTAAAATCCTGCCCTCTACCAAGATGGCAACTACTGCACATAGACACAGTATGGAAGGCATAGTATGTCAGAAACAAGGAAAAGATTAACTTCAGGGACTACACGGGCCATACTGGTGACTAGTCCTTTTCCCTCTTCTTGCCTTTTTAGACACAGCTTACATATTACAAGTTCTCTTTAACCATTAAGTGGATGGGAATATACTTACATGCCTGCCATGCAAAATGAAATAACCCAGAAGTTCTTTGCTTGGATACAGTGTGAAAATAAAGCTCTTCGAAAGCAGAAAGGACCTTTAGAATATAAAGTATGGGTAGTTCAACTTCGGTTTTTCAAATACTAACCAGAACCAAAAGGTGTGAGCTCAGACCCAGGGGCTGAAACATTTGCCTTTATTTTACCTATATGCTACTTTCATTACACTTTTCTTCATTATTATAACTTCCTATTCTCAGACTTTTATGAAGTGGAGGGAAGCCAGGTAAGATTTTGTGGCATGATCAAAGCACATTGGAAAGAAAGGTGATTATTTTGCCAATATTTGTGTAAGAATCTTATTACTTTATTTCATAGAATATTCAAGTTTCAGCTATTTATAATGTGAAATATTTAGAAAGAACCGTGGCTTTACTATTTGCTCTAGCATGTAGGAGAAAGTTGGATATGCATATTCATAACGGAAGAATTTGTTAGGTGCTGTTCATATTTATCTTCCCACTCAGTTGGGTTCCCACTCAGTTGAGTGCCTTCAAACTACCACCTCTGCTGAAGAAGTGCTTGGGACACACACTCATGATACAGCTTGCAAAGGACTTATGTATATAACAGCTGACAGACAACGGGACGCATATATTACACATTACAAATAGAGAGTGTGGGCTTGTAATGTGTCTTATTTGACTATTAGCTCATCCTAGAGTATAACAATCCACTACAATGTAATCCACTGTGGTTTTTCCAGACCTGTGGGTTGTGTCTGGGTGGTAGTTATTCTTTTGTTAATAAAGTAACAAGAATCAACATGAATTAGAAGGTAAAAGGTTAGCTGAATAACGGTAATCTTATTTAACAGACACATAGAAATGACTCAACTAAAGTTATGTTAAATAATGGCCTGGGGAGAACTCAGCAAATGCATATAGTATTTCCAGTTAGTCTGATCCAATGAGGCCTAACAAAATGGCATAACCAAGGCTGTTTACAGTGCACACTAGGCACGTGCAAGATACTGTGCTTAAAGGAGAACTATGAGGTGAGTGCTTTTCACTCAATGAGACTGTCACAGGTGGGCTCAGTAGATCGGGAGGTGAGCGAACACATACCGACGTTCGCTCACCTCTCGATCCTGTCACAGCTCTCTGCCGTGACAGGGAAGCGTGTCTTCACACATCTGATCACTGCAGAGATTGTGTAAAAACAAGTTTTTGGGATGTGACAAATGCATTCTGAAATCACATATGATACAAGCACCAGTAACAAAAACATGAGAAAATGTTATGTCGTTTTTTGGCAAAGAAAATGTATGTGTCGTAAATGTCATGGCTTAAAACAACCATGCCAATGCTGAATTGCTGGAAACAATGAAGTTATTATTGGATGTAAAAGTAGGTTAAAACTGAACTCCAGGCAAGTATGAAAGACACATTTAAATGCAGCTTTGTAATCATAACTAGCTCATTAAATGTATTTTTTTTATATGCAAGCAGTGTAAGTACCTGAATTTGATCCAGTGTTAGCCTCTTGCAGTGGAGTGTGGAGGAAACCATACAAATAACCAATCAATTAATGTGCTGACAATAAGCGTGCTGATAGAAAGAGAAAACAGATTGACAGAGAGATGAGCTCATCACTGAACTGCTTCTCCTTTCACTAGCCATTCACAGGCTAAGGGGTCAAATTTTAATTACTTTTTTTTTTTGTCAGGTCGCTTTAACTGATATGACATGTAGAGCGAAACTGACGCCTTTGATCCACAGATGAATAAAACTGAGTAAATACAAAAGCAAAAATGTTACTCTCTCAACAGTGTATGTGAAAAGGTACTGTATATTACAATATACCATGTTCTTTTAGACAACACTTATTCTTCACCATGACCACCAATCACTGTGCCAACAGTTCTTAGATCACCAGTCATTGGGGGACAGTTCTGACATGCAGAAGTAAAATCCTGCCCTCTACCAAGATGGCAACTACTGCACATAGACACAGTATGGAAGGCATAGTATGTCAGAAACAAGGAAAAGATTAACTTCAGGGACTACACGGGCCATACTGGTGACTAGTCCTTTTCCCTCTTCTTGCCTTTTTAGACACAGCTTACATATTACAAGTTCTCTTTAACCATTAAGTGGATGGGAATATACTTACATGCCTGCCATGCAAAATGAAATAACCCAGAAGTTCTTTGCTTGGATACAGTGTGAAAATAAAGCTCTTCGAAAGCAGAAAGGACCTTTAGAATATAAAGTATGGGTAGTTCAACTTCGGTTTTTCAAATACTAACCAGAACCAAAAGGTGTGAGCTCAGACCCAGGGGCTGAAACATTTGCCTTTATTTTACCTATATGCTACTTTCATTACACTTTTCTTCATTATTATAACTTCCTATTCTCAGACTTTTATGAAGTGGAGGGAAGCCAGGTAAGATTTTGTGGCATGATCAAAGCACATTGGAAAGAAAGGTGATTATTTTGCCAATATTTGTGTAAGAATCTTATTACTTTATTTCATAGAATATTCAAGTTTCAGCTATTTATAATGTGAAATATTTAGAAAGAACCGTGGCTTTACTATTTGCTCTAGCATGTAGGAGAAAGTTGGATATGCATATTCATAACGGAAGAATTTGTTAGGTGCTGTTCATATTTATCTTCCCACTCAGTTGGGTTCCCACTCAGTTGAGTGCCTTCAAACTACCACCTCTGCTGAAGAAGTGCTTGGGACACACACTCATGATACAGCTTGCAAAGGACTTATGTATATAACAGCTGACAGACAACGGGACGCATATATTACACATTACAAATAGAGAGTGTGGGCTTGTAATGTGTCTTATTTGACTATTAGCTCATCCTAGAGTATAACAATCCACTACAATGTAATCCACTGTGGTTTTTCCAGACCTGTGGGTTGTGTCTGGGTGGTAGTTATTCTTTTGTTAATAAAGTAACAAGAATCAACATGAATTAGAAGGTAAAAGGTTAGCTGAATAACGGTAATCTTATTTAACAGACACATAGAAATGACTCAACTAAAGTTATGTTAAATAATGGCCTGGGGAGAACTCAGCAAATGCATATAGTATTTCCAGTTAGTCTGATCCAATGAGGCCTAACAAAATGGCATAACCAAGGCTGTTTACAGTGCACACTAGGCACGTGCAAGATACTGTGCTTAAAGGAGAACTATGAGGTGAGTGCTTTTCACTCAATGAGACTGTCACAGGTGGGCTCAGTAGATCGGGAGGTGAGCGAACACATACCGACGTTCGCTCACCTCTCGATCCTGTCACAGCTCTCTGCCGTGACAGGGAAGCGGCTGGATTCCCCCCTCCCTGCTCCGATCCGCCAGCGCTGACTGGCGGATCGGACTGGGGGAGGGTACAGCTGGCTCTGCCTCTAGATAGGCAGAGCAAGCTGTCACTCACGCAGCTGGGCGGATCCAGACATAATTGTCGGGATCCGCTTCAGCTGTGGCGTCTCAGTATACCGAGAGCTGTAGCTCGCGGTATACTGAGCTTAGGGTGACGGGAGGACGCTAGTTTGTGTCCTCCCGTTACCCTAAGGAGAACTATGGGGAAAAGCCTTAACCCCATAGTTCTCATTTAACACACCATGAGCATGTAAAAGTGGTAGTGAGCAGTAAATCCAAAAAACAAAATGATCTGAAAAAAAGTATGATGAGCTATGCACCTTTATAGTCAATAGCATTGTTTACATCTATGTATTTTCATATACAGGATCTTTCAAGGAACATTTTTGCTGCATTTTGACAAAAATGAAACTGTTATAGAGATGAATACAACTGTATAGAAAAACACATAATACATGTATTTTACAGTATATGGTCACACCTACCTGTAGAGCCAAAAGTATGTAGATAGCCTTCTAACTTAGTTCTTTGAGATGTTTCCAGTAAAGGGTACTATCAATGCTACAGCATACAGTCATTTTAGACATTTGTGTTCTTACAACCTTGTGACAAACAGTTTGGGGAAATGTTTCAGCATAACTGTCCCCCTGTGAACAAAGTCAGGTCCATAAAGACATGGTTTGATTCATTTGTTGTGTAGGAACTTGAGTAGCCTTATCTTGGCCCTATTGACACCCTTGGGAATGAATTGGAAAGCTGAATGTGTGCCAGGTCTTCCCACCTGACTCCACCTAATTTGGTTGAATTCCCACAGACGCACTCCTAAATCCTGTAGAAAGCCTTTGCAAAAAGTGAAGGGTGTTATTGCTGCAAAGGGGGAAGGGTTTTGCAACTCCATATTAAAGTTTGTCTCTAGGCAAAATCTTTTATTTTTTATTTTTGATGGAGTGGGTGAGGGTTAGACCTTCCATTAACTTTTTATTGCTGATCAATGGGGAGATTCACCACTATTTGTGTACTGGTGATCATTGTCATTGAAACAGAAAGTGAAGAATATCCAAAAATAGAGTTATCCCCAGAACAATAGGTGAGGGGAAATCTTCTTATGCTTAATATTGTTATTAAAGTTTTACAAATAACAAAAGTAAATTGAGAGAAGACTAATAATACAGTTCTGGCAAAAGCCAGGTACAATTAAATACAAAATGCAAATTCTGGATAGGTACACAAACAAGTAAATATAGGTAAAATGAATCATAAAAGGTTTGTAGCAATATTCAAATGGGTCTCATCTCAGCAAAGTGGGTATAATGGGGGAAGGAAAATACAGAGGGGAGAGGAGAAAGAGGGGATAAAAGAAGAAGAAACAAGAGGGGAGGAGTAGTAGAAGAGCAGTGGCGGAACTACCAGGGTCGCAGAGGTCGTGGCTGCGACCGGGCCCTGGAGTTCCGCCATTTGGAGGGGGCCTAGGACAGGAGGAAGGGGCCCCTGGTAACTGCTGATTACCAGGATATTTATTATCCCGGTAACCGCTAATGTCAGTCCCGGGACCTCTTCCTCCTGTCCTGGGCCCTACATGCTTCACGCTGCTCTCGTCACCTTGTTCCAGGCGCAGCGTGAAGTATGATCTAGCCGGCACAGCAGCCAATGAGTGGGAAGCAGTGTTATCCCTGCCCCCTCATCACACAGAACGCTGCCGAATAGACAGCTGCTGCGGACACGAAGGGGGAGATATAGGAAGCTGGGACTATGAAGGTGGCATGGGGTCCGGGAGCGGAAAGCGGGGGACGTGGAGGGGGAGATGAGGGGAAGCTGGGGACATAGAAGAGGAGAGTGTGGGGTCCAGGAGCGGAGAGCTGGGGACATGAAGGGGGAGATAATGGGGAGCTGGAGACATGAAAGAGGAGAGTGTGTTTTTTTTTGGTCTAAAATATGTTTAACCACTTCAAGACCAGGTGTTTAGACCACCTTCCTGGCCAGGCCATTTTTCAGTATTCAGCGCTGCGGTACTTTGACTGACGTTTATTCCGTCATGCAACGCTGTACTGAAATGAATTTTATACAATTTTTTGGGGACAGATAGAGCTTTCCTTTGGTGGTATTTAAACCCCACTGGGGTTTTTATTTTTTTATTATAATTAGGAAAAATTACAGAAAATTTTGGAAAAAAAAAAGTTTTTTTTTACATTATGTTAGGAAACATTTATTATTACCCAGTTTTTTGGTAAAATATAAAAGATCGGGTCACGTCGGGTAAATAGACACCAAACATGTCAAGCTTTAAAATTGCGTCGCTGTACTGAAATGAATTTTATACCATTTTTTGGGGACAGATAGAGCTTTATTTCGGTGGTATTTAATCACCACTGGGGTTTTTATTTTTTACTATAATTAGGAAAAATTACAGAAAATTTGGGGAAAAAAAAGTTTTTTTAAACATTATGTTAGGAAACATTTATTATTACCCAGTTTTTTGGTAAAATATAAAAGATCGGGCGCGCGCGGGGGGGCGTGTCTGAGCGGACGTCTAAAGACGCCCGCTCAGATCTAGAGAGCTCGGGCTGGCCGTTTTTTTACTACGGCCGGCCCGGAGGTGGTTAAAAATAAAAAAATAAAAATGTATCTAATTTTTTTCTTCTTGGGGGGTGGGCCTTCATGGATTCTTGCATCCGGGCCCTGAGGTCACTAGTTACGCCTCTGTAGAAGAGGTCGGAGGGATAAAAAGAAAGTGGAAAGAAGGAGCAAGAAAGGAGAGAAGGATAGGGGAAATCTTCAAATGGGGAGACCTATTCTGGGGTAGGCGTGATGGTCAGGTGTCCACAAACTTTTGCCCATATAGTGTACATTTTTATATAAAGGAGGTTCCTTTTTTCCCTGAAAAATGTGTGTGAAACACTTGTAAAAATGCATATAAAGATGTGTGCATTATGAAAAGCAAAAGTGAGAAGCAGCCCTAAGGCAGAAGCATTAACTATACAGCCTCTTTGTATGAGTGGGAGAAAAGCCTGACAAATCAGGCAAGGCCTGATTACTTAGCAACTGGAAATCATTGGAGGCTGTAAATGGTGCACCTAATATTCTTTTGCAAGAACGCACACACACATCTTGTGCAGGAATCACAATGTAAATGACAGAGAACCTCAAACACCACTGGCTATTCTGATGCCTGACTGAGCATGCAGCTGCTACACTCCATTTTGAAAACACAACCCTGTCTCTGTTTCAAAGCTGAAGCACCCATCACTCTCATCAGGACCTCACCACATATCCCCTATAGACAACATACAAATATAGACAATGCTGGTGACATAGAGCAACCCAGCCTTTCAGCTGTGCTCATACCCTCCGTCTGGTCTCCATTGCCTCCCAGATGTGGGACATCTAATCATGCTTCATTGCGCATGGTGCTGCATTAAAAAGTAAAATCAATTTCGAAAGCTTTTCTATATTTCACGTCAACACTCTTGGCGCCCTCAAACATATTATCAGTTTATGAATCTAGAAAAAATGACATATAGTAATAAAATGGTTATAGTTTTTGCATCTCAAAATAAAGGAACTCTTTGTTCTGATGTTTTGATATTTTAATATAATCTGTTAAATCTAAAGCAAAATAATTATAATTTACATCTGCTACAAACCTATAACAGACTTTATAAGAGATCCAACATCCTTGCAACTCTAATGCTGTTTCCTCATTATTTCCAGGGCTGGCTACAGTAAGAGGGGGTTCTTTTGGAGACAAGAAACTAAACAGACAATTTATGTCTTTGCATTGAGCTTTGCACTTTGAAGAATTCCCAAAAGAAACACAGACAAAATATTTTTTAGATTAGGGGAAGGCTAAAACAGTTGGCTTTTGTTGCTTTCTGCGTCACTTTCGAAGATTCTGCCTCAATTTTGTTTGGTTAAACCATTGTCGTAAGTAGTCCCTAATGGAGCCCTGAATAGCTATAAAAACCTTAAAGAGGTTGTTATCCTTCCTCATTTTAGCCACAACTAAAGGTTTTGGCTGGACCTACACTTATGGGCTAATGTATAAACATTCCAGCATATAGATGACTGGATTTTCTATGCTTCTCAGTTCCATCTAGTGATGGGAAATGCCATGTGAATGGCACTTGTCCAGCTATACCCTGTGCAGAATGTTTATATATCAGTCCCTTTAGGTTTTTTGAAAGAAAAAAAGAATACATGTAGCATTATGATTGATATGTGAAAGAATCAACCAACAGCAAAAATGAAATGTAAGGTATTGCAGCTTACCAGTCCTTAGATGCGGTGACTGCATTCGTTTTCATTTTCAAAAAGTATAGAAAATACCTGTTGATCCTGTGAGCTGAACTGAATGCAAAAACAGTGTTATTTTCGTTTTGTAAACTACACATTTCCCTATCCTCCATGTAATGTAGATGAAGAAAGGCAGACATGTTTGAAGTTCAGCCTGGGTGACAACTATCCTGAGATACAGTGGAGGAGTGAGCGTAGCCTTCCACGGAGAGAAATTTGTTATTTGCAGGAAAATAGTAGGTTAAAACCCTGAAAAAAGAAAACTAACACAGTCCCATCATTTACTCACTGGTAACCTGCAGTATATACAGCTTTTTGTTTTACTTTTAGATACAATTGATGTGCTAGAGTTAGAAGAATTCCTATTGGTTTTTGGGAGCAAAGCATTTTTTGTTCCCGGTTCACCTGTTTTCAATTGTGACATTTTCCAGTAATGTGCACAGCCAGAACCCCCCTCCCCTGTAACAAGCCCTGCCAGCACACTATCCCCCCTTCCTACCTGGTAACGCGCAAGCTCACATCTCTCCCCCCACTGCCCTAGTAACATGAACCGCCACATGCTCCCCCACCCTGGCCTTAAGGCGGCGAAAAATGTGGGGACCCCTGACAAAAAGTTAAAATTCCAACCCCATCATCAGATAATTCAAAAAATAATTTTACAGATACAGCAACTCACTGTTGCCCTCCATACAGTAAAAAAAAAAAATTAGTAAAGAAATACCATGTGATACAGTGATGCTCAGGCCCGGATTTCCCACAAGGCCACCGAGGCCCGGCCTTGGGGCGGCAGGGCGCAGAGGGTGGCATCGGTGTCCTTGTGGGGAAGTTGCGGGCGCCGGGCATAAGTGCCCGCAATGAGGAAGCCGATTGTTCATTTACATGTCATCTCGGCGCTGTAGCCGAGATGACATGTAAAAAGTCTGCAGCCGTCCCCTCCCCGCCCCCTCCCTGCACTCAGGGCCGTCCTTAATGCAGGGCAAAAGGGGCAGTCGCCCCGGGCCCAATCATTGTTGTGGGGCCCAAATCAGCTGCCCCTTCAGCCCACATAAGATAAGCACATGCAGGGCTGGCAGCCTCACCTGTGTAGGCAATGGGGCTTGCACCAGCCCTGCCCCCTGTCTGTGTACACAGCATCGGTGCTCTACAGACAGGAGGCTACATACAGCAGCATAGACGTGGCTCTGGGCTCCGTCCACTATCAACTCGGCCCCGCCTCCCGCTCTCCGTACTCTGCTCTCCTGTGTTGTCTGGGGCCCTGCTGGGAGCCCACACTGTGCCCTGAGATGTCACCCCCACTGTGTCCCCTCCTGCCTCCCCTCTCTGGACCTTCACACCAAGTAAGTGCCCATATATGCCACAGTTTATGTATGCAACAGATACATATACTGTGTGCAACATATACATATGCAGAGCAGGTTCCTGACATTGCTTCTCTAGTTCAATCTATGCTGCTGAAGCAGGATTTAGAGTTTTTAAAGAAAATGTAATTATCAAGTTCTATGTATGGCTGCAGCAAAGCTTCCTGTACTCTCAATACTAGGGATGCACTTATCGATTATATTACAAACAGGATCTGTGCTATGGAACAACAAACCCCTAAACTGCCATGCTAAAAAACTGTATATAACACCTAAAAAACTTGAACATGCCTTGCGCATTATCGGCAAGTACATGAGGGGAAGTACTTGTACTTGGGCCTGAAAAAGTGGCATCGGGATATCCCTACATATTAAGTATTTTCTCACTATATATTGTATTTATTCACCATAGGTTGATTCTGCATACTTATATATTTATTTCACATGTAGATTATTATTCTCTTCTCCTCTTTCTCTCCTGTCTGTCTCTCCTTGCTCTCTCTCCTAACTGTCTCTCTTTGCTCTCTCCCCTAGCTCTCTCTCCTGGCTGCCTCTCCTCTTCTTCTCTCTCTCTCCCGTCTGTCTCTTCTCGCTCTCTCTCCTGGCTGTCTTTCCTCAATCTTTCTCCTGGCTGTTGCTCTTTGCTCTCTCCCCTGTCTGTCTCTTCTCGCTCTCTCTCCTGGCTGTCTTTCCTCAATCTTTCTCCTGGCTGTCTCTCTATGCTCTCTCCCCTGTCTGTCTCTTCTCGCTCTCTCTCCTGGCTGTCTCTTCTCACTCTATTCTGGCTGTCTCTCCCTGCTCTCTCCCCTGGCTATCTCTCCTCGCTCTCCTCCCTGGATGTCTCTTCTCTCTCAATCCTTGCTGTCTCTTTTCTCTCTCTCCCCTGGCTGTCTCTCCTCACTCTCTCTCCTAGCTGTCTCTCCTCTCTCTCTATTCTGGCTCTCTCTCCTGGCTGTCTCGCCTCATTCGCTTCTCTCTCCCCGCTCTCTCCCCTGGCTGTCTCTCCTCGTTCTCTCCCATGTCTGTCTCTCCTCCCTCTCTCCTCGTTCTCTCTTGTTTGTTCTAAAAAAAGTTGCAGTGTGGTGTTAGACTGTTCATGATTCGCTTGAAGAAAAGGCAGCAACCCTTGCAGCACCATTCTGTTTACTATGCGTTCCACCTCTTCCGTATGCTGCTGTTAGGGCCGGGGGGGGGGCCCAAGAAATAGTTTGCCCAGGGTCCAATCAGTATTAAAGACGGCCCTGCCTGCACTTACCTCTCTCCCCTGGTTCTGTCCTCCGGCGCCGAGTCTCTCCTCACTGCAGTGAGCAGAGCGGCAGGGTTAAAAGTAACCCTGCCGCTCCGTGTAGACAGTGAGAGGGGAGAGCTGTGCTGTGCTCTTCCTCTCTCACCTGTCACAGGAGTTCCAGCACAGTGCTGTTCTAGAACTCCTGTATTGGAGGTGACAGGGTCAATAAAGAGAACCTGTCACCTCCAATTGATATCACACAGGGGGAGGGGCGTGGCCGACTGAGGTGGAAGATGGCCGCATAGGAGAAGTGCTCCGGCTCCGTATCTGCAGCAGGACATAGTGACACGGCACTAGGGAACGTCAGCACTTGATTTTCGTCTTCACATCTTCCTTAACCATCTGAGAAGAAGATGAACAAAAGAAAGCACAAAGGCGGACCGCGGAAACTGACGGATTTCTTCAGGACAGCGGCGCCTCAGGGCCGGCAGAAACATGCTGCCGTCCCGTTCCGTGCAGCAACACTGTCCTCCTCAGCCCATAAGAGCGGGAACGGAAAACAGCCTACGACATCTACTACAGCCCTGGATGACAACTCAGGCAGTGCTGGATCATCTAATCAGGGTAGCCTAGAGAAACATAAATCAAAGAGGGCTACCTCAAACTCCAGAGAAAGGGAGGTAAGCGGTGACTCTCCTTCCACTTATGACGACATAGCTGACATACCTGATGATCACAATACATTACTGGATGCATACCCCACATCTAACCAGCCAGTTATGGACACTAACTTAAAAGATATGCTCCTGTCCCTCCGTAATTCACTACATGAGGACTTTACATCCCTCATTAACAAATTTACTGAGCAAATTAATGATTTGGGAGACAGGGTGGAATTCATGGAAAACAAAATGGGCGACTATGCAGAAGCGCATAATGAGCTTGTGGATGCCCATAAGACTACGGCAGAGGAGATCCCCCGCCTCAAAGATAAAATGGCGGGTATAGAAGATCGAGCCCGTCGAAATAATATCAAAATCAGAGGGGTACCCGAAACAGTATCCTCAACAGATCTGAGAAGCTATATTCAGGGCATGCTCAGCAGCCTCTTTCCCTTATTACATAGCTTTGAATTGGTGGTGGACAGAGCACATCGCCTTCCCAAGCCTTCTTACCTTCCTGCCACACTGCCTAGGGATGTCATTGCACGCATTCATTTTATTTATGTGAAGGAGCAACTAATGTTGATGGCTGATTCCATATCTGGGTATAAAACTTACATCCCCATCCCATCACACTTTTAAGAGTAATTTCTTACCCCTTCTAGATTGTGTGAAATCTGACTTGGCCCGTATGGCTAAATTCGAGTTGTCATGGATAGGCAGGATCTCGTCCTTCAAAATGTTCGTACTTCCCAAAATTTTATACTTTTTCCGAACCCTTCCAATTGTACTTCCCTCATCCTTTTTCAACAAATGCAGCGTATCCTTGACGAATATGTGTGGCAAGGCAAGAAAGGCAGAGTGCAACGCACGACTCTGTGGCGACACAAACGTAGAGGGGGGATGGGACTCCCAAATCTAAGGCATTATTATTATGCTTCCCTGCTGGATCAACTTTGTGTCTGGTTCCACCCATCACCGAATAATCTATGGTCCAATATGGAACAACAATTTATTAATAGTAGGGATCTTCCAGCTTAGTTAATTGCACATTCCTTAAATAGATCACTCCTACCCAGTGCATACCCTTCTCTTTTGTCCTCCCTGAAAGCCTGGCAGTACCTAATTGATCAATCCTTTTCACATTCGCCTAAAACGAATATACCAGTCCCACTTACTTCATACGAGATCCTCATACCACACCTGAATCTCTCTTCATGGAAGGGAAAGGGACTTTGCCATTTGCCTTCCTTATACTCCCTCTCCCATCCTATGGACCAATATCGCCTTATGCAGATCTCCCATTTAAAGAAGATAACAACAACAAATCCCTTTCCATCCATTCCGGAGCGCGGGATATATTTAATTCTAATAGGCTTCGTAAGGGGGGGACATCCAAATTCTATGCTATATTGCAAGATGATCTGAGTTTTAGTAAAACTTCACATATGCTCAAATGGGAAGCTGATCTAAAATTGACTGTATCAGCCCGACAATGGGAAGTAGCAATTAAAGACAATTCATCTCATTCATGGTGTATAGATCATTGGGATAATGCCCAGAAGATACTCACTAGATGGTATCTTACCCCATATAGACTATCAAAAATTTACCCAACATCCTCGCCTCTGTGCTGGCGTAATTGCGGCCAAATAGGCACCTTATCCCATATATTTTGGTCCTGTAATGGACTTACAGTCTTATGGAGCTCAGTATCTGACCTCTTGATTGAATATACAAAAATCGATTCCCTGCTGTCACCTGAGATGGCGCTATTAAGTATCAATATTGATAAGTATCCCATCAAGTACAGATCAGTGGTTATGCATATTTTATTCTCAGCCAGAATCCTCATAGCCCGAAATTGGAAATCCTCTACTATTCCGACCATTTCGGATATTGTCCATAGAGTGTCCTCAAATTGTCGTTATGAAAGATTAATAGCATATAGATTGAATTCAGGGAAATTGTTCCACAAAAGATGGGAAAATTAGATAAATTTTCCAAATTAGATAGTGGGGGCATATGATTTTAGTTATTGTATGGATGAATTTGTATGTTGCATCAACTGTAAATAATAATCTACATGTCAAATACATTTTGTTATATTTTATTTATGCAGTGGTTCTTTATACCTCTCCACAAAACCCTTAAACCCCCCCTTTTGTTATCTGTTTTTCATGTCTATTGTTCTTTATAGTACATTCTTTTTACTTATGTGACTTCATTTATGGAAATGAGCTAACTGGCTTTTCATAGTTAATCCATTATTATATTGTGCTATATCTCTATTTTTGCAATCTTCACAAAATCTTCACAAGATAGTTTCTGCTATTCTATGTACTCTTTTGTAAGCCAAACAAAAACATTTTTATGAAATACAATAGAGAGTTCCATAGGACTTAAGCTCACTTTTGAGATATTGTGTATTATATTCATTGGTGATTGTTGTTGTTGCTGGTCTTCCCTGGAGTCACAGTCTATGATCCTTCTGTATCACTGACAGCAGAAGATGCTGCCCCTTCTTTGTTGGCCTGTGTATGGGATACATTTGCAAATAAAAAAGGTGTTGATCCAGTTAGAGATGAGTTTGAAGATGTAGAGGAGACCAATGCTGATGCTCCTGCTGCTAGTCAGTTGGCTCTTGCAGAAGACAAATTGAAACTAGGGTTGCACTAATACCGATACTAGTATCGGTATCGGTGCTGATGTCGAGTATTTAGGGAGTACTTGTACTCACCTAAATGCTCCCAATGCCTATCCCGACACTGGAACTTCCAGAATCAGGAAGCCAGACGGTGAGTCATTACACAATACCCGGCTCCTGATTGGCCGAGAAGCCGGCTCCACGCTCCCTCGTCCCCAGGGCGCATAGAGCTGGCTTCCCGCCCAATCAGGAAGCCGGGGGTGTTTAATGACTCTCCCCGGCTTCTCCACTTGGTGATGAGAGAGCATGGAGCTGGCTTCGTGGCCAATCAGGAAGCCGGGCGGCGTGTAATAACTCGCCGCCTAGCGTGTAATAACTCGCCGCCCAGCTTCATGATTTGTCGGGAAGCTGGCCAATCGAGAAGCGTGGCGGCGAGTCATTGCCTACCCCCTGGCTTCCAGGTTGGCCAGAAAGCCGGCTCCATGCTTCCTCGTCACCTAGTAACGAGGTAGCATGAAGCCGAGTGCCGTGTAATGACTCGCCGCCCGTCTTCCTGATTGGTCAGGAAGCTGGTTCCTTGCTTCCTCATCACCTGGTGACGAGGGAGCATGGAGACAGCTTCCCGGCTAATTGGGAAGTCGGGTGGCGAGTCATTACACGTTGCTCGGCTTCCTTAATGGGACTTCTGGTATCGGTATTTAGTATCGGCGAGTACCAAAAGAAAAATAATGGTACTCGTACTCGATACCGAAAAACCGGCATCGGCGCATTCCTAATTGAAACCTCTGTCGATGAATACATTGGATTAACCCATTTCTATTTGTGCTGTAATCTTCTTTATCTCTCTCCAATTTAGCATGTTCATAGTTTTTAATACCTGCAAAAAGTTTTAGTTTCCTGCAGAATCAGCTGGCCCCCTGACCACTGGCCCTGGTATCCTGTTTTAGGGTGGCTCCTTTCCCTTGCAGGGTCCTATAAAGAAACCCTTGTGTGTGCTAGTAAGCTGTGTTTGTCTCCACAAACACACATGCAGAACGAGTATCTTGTTGCACTCCTTACCGGATGGAAAAACCTGATATGCAGGTGGGTGCTTGCAGTGACCACGGATGGTACCGTGAATAAACTGATTATGTAGAGATGTCACCAGCACACCAATGATTCAATGAGATAAGCAAAAGTCCATTTATTGAAGGAACATAGCTATTTAAGAACTGGTGCTTTCGTGGCCACGCAGGACCCCCTTTATCAGGCTCCGAATGACACCAAATAAATGAACAACAAACATTATATAGGCATACCAATGTGTGAGAACACCCTCCCCCTTGACAATTACCCAATCAGAACATGTCACAGGAAACCATCATAAAGAGTTTTAAAACTGTAGATGGATCCCTTTTGATTTTGTACTGGACAGAAAGTTCAGGGGAGCCAAGCTGTGAGAGTTGAAGCTGTTCAGAAGCACGATGACTGTAAGTGATTGGGGAAAAAATATATACATTGCTGGGCAATGTATAAGTTTAGTACTTCTTTAATGTAGAATCAATTGAATCAATTGTTACAATTGCAATTTTTTGCACTGTATAGTCTCCACAGTTAGAATTATGAAGTCAAATAAGCACTTTAAATAATTTGTATAAATTTAGATTTAAAGTTTAAACGTTTAATCCCATAAATTCAGTCAGTCAGTCAGTTGGTCCGTCAGTCAATTCCCGAGTACCATCCCATATCATTTTTGGCATATGGTCTAATACCATACATTCTAGTTGTGCCACATTCAGTAAAATGTTTTGCCACTGGTCATTGTGCAAGTTTATAACTAATGGAATATACTAAAAGACAGAAGTGGTGGTAATCAGGAAATGACCCTGAAAAAATTGGAAGTTAATTGGGTCTTCAAACCTGTGGTCTCGATTCTTAATTTTTGACATATCTATTTCTTCAAAATCACATTATTGGATTAGTTTGGGATCTGGTTATGCTTAAAGATATCTTTTCTGATTTCTTTCTGTGTTTTTCTTACTATAGGTTTCAGTGGAATGAACATTGGTTATGTTCATGATTTGATTATGTTTAAACCCGTGTGTTCTCCTCTTAGGTAGGAATGCAGCCTTAAAGATGGTGTGTTTCTCATATACCAGGGGTCAGCAACCTTAAACACTCAAAGAGCCATTTGGACCCGTTTCCCACAGAAAAGAAAACACCAGGAGCCACAAAACCCTTTTGACATCTAAAATGAAGAGAACACTGCATATATCGTTTTTTACCTTTATGCTATGTATAGCATGTATATAGGTATATGTGGGCTTAGTAACACACTGGACTCTGGGCTTAGTAACGCACTGGACTCTGGGCTTAGTAACGCACTGGACTCTGGGCTTAGTAACACACTCCCCCCCACCCCCGCTCCTCATTCGGACTCACCTGACAAGCCTCACAGCCAGCATCCCAGCCAGACGGTGTGCACTGCAGGGGGTGGGGCATGTGACCAGGGCTGCCATCAGGGGGGTACGGCCGATACTCGTGTAAGGGGCCCAGGCAGCCTGTCCGGGACCCTTACATGAGTATCGGACGACGGTGACAGACGAGGAATTGGCTAGGCCCCCGCAGCGCCGGAGGAGGCCTGGCCCTAGCAACGCCGGGCCCTAGCATTGCCCCTTTTAGCGGCATCGGAGCAGGCTGGGGCTCCATCGGTTCCACTGCTCTTCTGATCTCGGACCGGCCGGAAGTGACATCACGTCACGTCCGGCGGCAGAGGAGGCCAGATGAGCAGGTAAGAAGAACTTGGAGGGAGATGCAGCCCTGATTAGCCCAACTGAGACCCCTGCAGAGTCCGCCATAGAGAGTATCAGATGGGCTGTGAAGCATTTATAGTGGGCTCTGCAGGGTCACTCTCAGGTATGTGTGGGGTCTCAGGTGGGTCCTGCGTCCAGGGCGTCACTAAGTCCTGAGTCCAGCGCGTCACTAAGCCCCGAGTCCAGCGGGTCACTAAGCCTGCGTCCAGCGCGTCACTAAGCCCTGCGTCCAGCGCGTCACTAAGCCCTCCGTCCAGCGCGTCACTAAGCCCAGAGTCAAATTAATATACTGTTCTGCATTGCTGTATACATGTATTGCTGGGATTTGTACTCCCCCTACAGATGGTGCCATTGTGCATTAGAGTGTAAGCTCCTCTGTACAGAGACTGATGTGGCTCAGTGTTCTCTGTACAGCACTGCGGTATATGTCAGAGCTATATAAATGTATAATAATAACAGTGTGACTGGCTCAGTGTGGCGGCGGTGCAGGGGGCTCAGCGGTGCGGGGGGCCCCCAGCCTAAAGCCGTGTAAGGGGCCCTAACATTTCTGATGGCTGCCCTGCATGTGACACACACTTCGCCTCTCCCGCCACCTGTTACTAGGGTCTCGGCTGGGAGAGGAGGTGAGTCACAAGACCCGCCCCCTTACCGAGAAGCCCAGGACCCTGCACTGCCGCATATTCCACCAGGGGGGTGCCCAGGACCGGACCTCACTGGGCCCCCCACAGCCTCATCCTGGTACTAGGGTCGCGGCGGGGAGAGGAGGTGAGTCACAAGACCCGCCCCCTTACCGAGAAGCCCAGGACCCTGCACTGCCGCATATTCCACCAGGGGGGTGCCCAGGACCGGACCTCACTGGGCCCCCCACAGCCTCAGGATCCGCGGCCCCAGGGGTAGTTCTGACCCTGGACAGGGAGCAGCAGCAGAGGGATGAAAGAGCCACATGCGGCTCCGGAGCCGCAGGTTGCTGACCCCTGTCATATACGCCTGTGGCTTGTTACTTTGTAACTCTTTATATAAGCTAGCCGAAGCTAGCCGAAGGATCGGCCGAAGCTACGGCCAGGTCCTTCGGCAGCTTTGTGAATAGACCCCTTAGTTTCCGGTTCCTTTACATAATCTCCATTGAAAACATTGTTGCATCAGTGTTTCTATCTAATGAAGGGTAGAACTTATTTGAAATCTTGTATGTTATAAAACACACCTTATGCTGTGATTACTGAATAAATCTAGAGTGCTGCAACCTTGGACTTTTTCTCCTACATATATAGGCTGTATGGGTCAGGCTTGTTGCAAAGCAACAATTACATACATAGTTTTTGTGTGGTTTACTTTTGTGAGATAATCGGCTATATATATTTATATATATTTGGATTAGGTCATTCATCGTTCCTCTCTAATCTTGGTAATAAAAAATTTATATTCCTTGAATTGTTATAAAGCTTGTAATGTCAGAGCTTTAGAAACATGCCCCAGCCTGCCGTAGTGAAGAACATCAAGAGAAGAGTGCTGTTTCACACCCATGCAGCTTTTTTTTTCTCTTTCTACTTCCTAAAAGCAGAACAATACAAAGTACGTAGAAATGCAACTAAAAAAAAAAAAAAAGATGACCTTCAACACTCCAGGAAAAGAAAACTGGCTATTAAAGCAGCTAGTCTTTTATTTTTTTTTCTGGTAATGAAAATGGCACATGGCACCACAGTTGAATCAGAAAGTGAAGACACACCAGTACAAGTTTCAAGTATATACTATCCCAAAATGCATAGTACAGCACAATTACAAAATAGTTGGGAGAGCCTGATTACATTAAAATAGCTCAGTGCAACTAATCACACAATGTAAATAGTTTGTGATGGCCACAAATTTTACATAGTGCATGGTTAAATTTAATGACAAAGATATAAGGTGCTGATTTATCAAAACCGCCAATACAACCGTCAATGTAATACAATTGTTAACGGTTGTAAGTATAGTACTTCTTTGTTTCCACCATTTCTATAAACAGTGGAAGCTACTTACCTCTGCATACTGGTAACTAGGTAGGACCTTGTGGTTTACTATAGAGAGGAAAGACAGAGCCTTCTTAAAATATAGTGGGGGGAATTTATCAAAACTGGAGCAGAGAAAATCTGGAGCAGATTTGCTTTGCAACCAATCAGCTTCTCTGTCTCATTTTAAAACCTTAACTAAACAAACTGAAGAGAGATGCTGATTGGTTGCCATGGGCAACTGCTCCAGATTTTACCTTGTCTGGTTATACTTTCTCTCTGGTAGAGAAGAAAGCCTTAATGGAAGAGACCAGTGAGCATCGGGTTCAGTAATTTTAATGTATTGCCAAGTATGAGGGAGTAAATCCCAGACCCTTACTGAATGCCAGGAATTATGTGGGAGGAAAAGATGGTAAGAAGAGATTCACCACTATTTCTGGATCTAAGACTTGCTCTGGGTTGAGCTGCTGCTTGGTGTTTCAGACCTTATACTTCCCTGACTTTTTGTCTCACCTTTTCTTACTTTTCTGTACACAATCTTCTTGATAATTAGAAATATGTCCTAAGTTGTTTTTTTTTAATTAATGGTGAGGCTTAAAGAGGGGTTGATGACCTTCAACACTCCAGGAAAAGAAAACTGGCTATTAAAGCAGCTAGTCTTTTATTTTTTTTTCTGGTAATGAAAATGGCACATGGCACCACAGTTGAATCAGAAAGTGAAGACACACCAGTACAAGTTTCAAGTATATACTATCCCAAAATGCATAGTACAGCACAATTACAAAATAGTTGGGAGAGCCTGATTACATTAAAATAGCTCAGTGCAACTAATCACACAATGTAAATAGTTTGTGATGGCCACAAATTTTACATAGTGCATGGTTAAATTTAATGACAAAGATATAAGGTGCTGATTTATCAAAACCGCCAATACAACCGTCAATGTAATACAATTGTTAACGGTTGTAAGTATAGTACTTCTTTGTTTCCACCATTTCTATAAACAGTGGAAGCTACTTACCTCTGCATACTGGTAACTAGGTAGGACCTTGTGGTTTACTATAGAGAGGAAAGACAGAGCCTTCTTAAAATATAGTGGGGGGAATTTATCAAAACTGGAGCAGAGAAAATCTGGAGCAGATTTGCTTTGCAACCAATCAGCTTCTCTGTCTCATTTTAAAACCTTAACTAAACAAACTGAAGAGAGATGCTGATTGGTTGCCATGGGCAACTGCTCCAGATTTTACCTTGTCTGGTTATACTTTCTCTCTGGTAGAGAAGAAAGCCTTAATGGAAGAGACCAGTGAGCATCGGGTTCAGTAATTTTAATGTATTGCCAAGTATGAGGGAGTAAATCCCAGACCCTTACTGAATGCCAGGAATTATGTGGGAGGAAAAGATGGTAAGAAGAGATTCACCACTATTTCTGGATCTAAGACTTGCTCTGGGTTGAGCTGCTGCTTGGTGTTTCAGACCTTATACTTCCCTGACTTTTTGTCTCACCTTTTCTTACTTTTCTGTACACAATCTTCTTGATAATTAGAAATATGTCCTAAGTTGTTTTTTTTTAATTAATGGTGAGGCTTAAAGAGGGGTTCAGAAATTGTCTGGAGATTAGAGTGCTGCAATTCAAGTGCAAAGGATTAACAAAGATCAGGAGAGGTCTGTAGGATCTAAAAACTCAACACCTTCCTTCCCACCCTAAGGTTTAAATAAGGAACAAGACAATATATTAAATAATTTTAATACTTACCCCTTTAGTTGATTTGTTTCTGTTTTAATTTTGTCTGCTCAGCTCTGTATTTGTTTATGTTTTTTAGTGCGTTTGTGGTATTATTTTCTGCTTAGCCTTGCCTCCCTTGTCCTATACTGAATTTATTTTTTATAGATGTGCCCTTATAATTTCTGCTATAAGATACTATAATAGTGTATAGTTTCCATAGTATTTGGTACTCTAGATTATGGATTGTGTGCTCCATTAGTTTTCCTCTGTACAGTCTGGCTCTTTCAATTTAATCGCACCTGCAAATTTTATGTGCGTTGCTCTGCTTTTCACCTGCTGCCTATGGAACCCATATACCTGTTCCAAGCTCCTTATCTTGGCCATCTTTTGGCTGGCTGGTACAGGCCAGGTTCTACTGGTGACAAAATATTACGATGTTGTGAAGCATTTTATGGTGCTGTCAGATTGGGTAGGCCAACATTAATTATATGGTCATTGCTCATATGCAGATCTAAACTTTTAACAAGGGGTGTATCACTGCTCCACAATGTTAGGTGGTCTTCATTTGTGCTGGTATTTTGTGCCATATGACTGCTATGCAATGTATTTTTCAGATTTGGAACTTGTTATGCCTGTATATTTGGTATTGCATGCAGGCATCATTGCTGTAAAATATGTAAGAATCTGCTGTTAATGTTTATATGCTAATAACCAAATAATCTGCGCTAACATAAGCCCCATCTATGCAAGGATACAGTGATAAAGTGATTGTTAAATAATTATTTATACATTGATAAACTTCTACAACTATGCATTAAATATCCAATATCCAACCCAAATGTGAATTGTGCAAAAACAACATTCATATGATAAATCGGTCTATTTCTGGGTGCTGCGTAAGGATCCACACCAACCATAAAGATCCATACAATTCAGCCAGTGCTTGTGTTCTATCCACCACTGAGCTCCTCTTCTCACAGTGAACTCTTCAAGGTTGCCTGATTCTGCACAGTCCGGCTTGCCTCACTGTTTTGGGGGAGGAAATTTTGTCATCCCCCCCAGAAGGTGCCGCCCAAGGCAAACTACTTGTTTGCCTTAAAGTGGATGCACCCCTGCCTTGTGTGTTGTAAAGTAGCCGCCACAAAGAGCTCGCTCTCGGGATGGACTACAATCTCAATACAAATTAGTAAATTAAATGTGGGATTGTAGTTCATCACGGGAGCGAGCTTGAAGTGGTGGCTACTCTACAACACACAGGGACCATAGGGAACACAAGTAACCATAGGGAACAAAAGTAGCCAGCCTCTAGAACAGCGGTTCTCAACCTGTGGGTCACGACCACGTAGGGGGTCGAATGACAATTTGCCATGGGTCGCCGGGAGTCTCCTGCTTTTAGATAGTGGCTCCCAGCCGCCAGGGAGAGAAACACTTTCTCCCGGAAAGGTTTAATCTGCTCGATCGAGCAGAGTAAACCTTTCCCTGCGATCGTTTTTTGGTTGTTTTTTTTTAATCTGACATCGGGGTCCCGGCCGCCGTAAGTCAGAAAAAAAGGGGGACCTGCAGCAGCAGAGGGGGACCTGCAGTTCTCCATCAGGTCCCCATCTAGTGATTGACAACAGCAGAGGGCGGGTGCAATAGCTAGTTTGCTATTGGCTATTGCAAAGTGAAATAGCCAATAGGAATCTAGCTATGCATTCCAATGGTGTTTTTTTTTCTATTCTGACGGCGTACGGCACAATAAGGCTGCAACTGTTTAATAATCAATATGTGCTCTACAGCAGAGCTTACAATCTACATATAAAAGTGGGTTCTAATTAATAATAAAAATGTAAAAAAGGTTGAAGTTTTCCTTTGAAAAATTACTATGATTTTCATTATTTTATTTTTATCCTTTACCTATAAAATGTACATATAAAAATGGGTTGTATATAATAATTTAAAAAAAAGTTTGAGTTTTCTTTTGAAATAAAATTACTATTTATTTTTTTTCAAAAGAAAACTCAAACCTTTTTTTAAAATTATTATTATTATTATTAATAATTACAACCCATTTTTATATGTAGATTTTATATGTAGATAATAATAAAAATAATAGTAATTTTTTTCAAAAATAATAATAATTTCCAAAAGAAAACATAAACCTTTTATTATAATCATTATTATTAATAATAAAAGCTGACACCCTCGGCTTGTGTTATATGGTTTTCCATTTTAGCTGTTCTAGAAGGAAGAACAGTGTCACCATGAGAAGATTTGGGGATCTACAACTAAATGATGCACAAATGAGATACAGTATTGTTAATAGTTAGGGAACTTAAATACATTTTTAAGATTTAACTCCTGAGTTTAGTATCACTTTAAAACATGAGTACTTACACAAGTTTGTGCTGCATCAAGCACAAATAAATCATATAGCAGACCCACATAAAGTTCTTCTGATCATTCATATGTCTTAGCGGAAGTGACACCACCGGGCTCATCCTTTATTATCACTCGCAGAGTGTCTTAAATATGTATGATCACTTTGATCTGCTTTGTAGGCTATCCAATTTTGCCTAACTATTCCACATAAGCGTTATGCACAGCATGATGTATTTTTTCAGAACACACTATTAGAACACTGTTTAGGGGCATTACTAGGCTCTGGCACCCAAGAATCATGCACTGGATCTGCTACTGAGTGCCCCAAGTGTCCTTCCCAGTAATTGTTGCCATACATCCAAGTATGACAAACATACTTTAATCTTTGCTTGAATTTCATTATTTTTGGGATGTGATACATCCATTCCCACACTTTTGTATACTAGAGAGTCTGTTAATGGTTATATATGTTTTTTTTTATTTTTCTTTAAATTATTTTTACTGATTTTTACTATTTGACTCATGGTGTCACTCAGCGCCTCTTGCTATCTTGTGGCTGCAAAGTCTTAGTGGGTAATGTTTTCTCTCTGCCCCGATACTGTCAGAGAGATAGATAGTACGAGGGGGGCTGTGTGATACATGAGTTGCACAATGTCACTGATAAGTGACAGTTTCCAATGCTGATTGCTAGACAAATGCAATGCAGACATAAGTCAGATATGCTGCTATGTATTTCTAAACGCTACATGTATTATATGGCTGTTTAATGTTCATGCAGTAATTCTAGGGTGAACTTCCACTTTAAAGGTGACAGTGTATCACAAGACCTTTTTATGACATTACAACACATAATTTTGCATTTTAAAACTGACAGTGCTCAGGGCTGTCCCCATAACAAAGCAGCCTGAGGCATGACCGCTCTTCTTTATAATGTTTGCAGTGTGGTGTGCCTGCCACACCGTTTCTGGCCAGCGCATCCCATGTTGCTAAGAGCCGGGCAGGGAGATGTGTAAGGGCCATACAAGCCCTGCAATAGCAAGGTCCTGCAAGAGCATCGCGCCAAACTCCTAGTAACCAATGAAGTCACTGGTTGCTAGGAGCTTGGTGGTATGCTCTGCAAACTCTCCCCACCCCGGCGCCTCAGGCAGCAAAAAAAGCTAGGGACGACCCTGACAGTGCTATCACACTAATGAATGAGACATTCCAATAGGGAGTGAGGGTATAATTCATCAGTAGGGATACAGACAACAAATAAAATCCTGACACAGGTTCTATTCCTTCCCCACTTTGTCCAAAACTAAAGAAAGGGTTTGGGCTGAAGATGGACACGAAGTTGATCTATGTGGACAAGATTGGATGGATGTAATGCTTAAAACAACCACTGGTAGTGGCGGTGCTTACTGAAACATTCTTAGGCTACATTCACACAAGCTTCTTGCATTTTAAAATTGTTTTATTTTCCTCCTAAGGTGCATAAACATGGCCCCCTGCTTGGATGTACAGACCCATGCGCCCATGTGAATGAGGCCTTATCCTCCCCAGATCACTCTCCCCTGAGATTACATGTATTTAGACTAGGGATGTCCCGATACCACTTTTTTAAGACCAAGTACAAGTACTGTCCCTCATGTACTTGCTGATATCAATTACCGATACTTTTTCTTAAAGGGACATGTGCCATTTTTTCTAAAACAATACAGAGTAATGATTTTAGGGCAGCTTCTCACCAGTGCTGCGTGCATTGGAGGTGGCAGGTTCTCTTTAAGGTGACATTAGGGGTCTTTTAGACCTCTAGTGTCACCTTTCTACTTCACTGGATTCACTGAATGTAAATACAGCAGGCAGTGGCTGGGAGCAATAGCCAGCCTGCTATTGGATATTTTAAATTGCAATAGCCATTAGCAGACTGGCTATTGTACCCGCCCACCTCCTGCTGTCAATCAGCAAAGGAGGGAACTGAAGACAAAGTTCTCAATCGGGTCCTCTATGCTGATTGAAAGCAGGCAATGGGCGGGTACAATAGCCAGCCTGCTATTGGCTATTGCAATTTAAAATATCCTATAGCAGGCTGGCTATTGTTACAAGTGTCAATTCCTTTTCCACTTGATGAAACTGTTTGCTTTTGGTGATATATGTCAGTGATAGATGTCGGTGCTCCTTATGTGCTTAATAATGCCCTCACCAGACCCACACAGAGGTTTTCACTCTCAATGAAAGAGAGAGAAGGTCCGTTCTGTGTGTAGGCAAGATTTACAGCTTCTCTCCTCTACTCCCCCGTGACCACACAGAATGGACATTCTCTTTTTTCAATGAGAGTGAAAACTGCTGTGTAGGTCGGGTGACTGCATTACACATAAGGAGCACGGACATCTCACACATTGTGATATATCACCAAAAGCAAACAGTTTTACCAAGTTGAAAAGGAGGGGACACAGAGGAGCAGCAGCAGCTAAGGTACAGGGGGGCAGCGGGGGATTTCAGAGCCGTAGTCTCTTCTCCCATCTCATGCTGTGTGAAAGGGACACAGAGCTCTGCAGCCAGCACCAGCAGTGAGAAGAGACGGTCCACACATAACACAGGCCGCCATGCTGTCACACTTCCAACCAGAGAGGTCAGAGCGGAGATGGATCCTGCGTCTGGTGGAGAGGTATTCCGTGGAAGGGGCTATGGAGGTCAATGGCCGAAGCTAGTTAAATTTTTTTTAAAGGGCCGGTATCTGATCTATGCATCGGGGCATTTTCAGGAGTACAAGTACTCCTGAAAATGCCCTGTATCAGCCCAGATACCGGTACTAGCATCGGTATCGGGACATCCCTAGTTTAGACATATTAGTAGTATCTAATCTGCACCTGGACCCACAGGTTTCTATTTTCTCTAAATGCAAGTAACCTGAATGCACCTAAATGCCCAGTTTGAATTATACCATTTAAAATAATTACATGCATTTATATGCATTTAACATTGTCCTATCAACAATATGGTTATCAGAAAAACACAGGTCACCGCTAGTGAGAACAGACCGTCACTTTTCCTACTGAGAAGTAGAGCTAAGCCTGGGCTTGGTGTAAACCTGGTTTACCTGAGTTTGTCCAAACCCTCTGAAAACTGTGACTGCCACTTTCCCCTCCAGGCCCAATTAGTGGCAGAAGTTGTGGTGGGGCACTCCCTACTCCTTTGTGGAGTCTATATATGTAAGTCTATGGAGATGCAGGAGCTGTGCACCCTCACAAACTGCTTACCACAGCTCTACGTTTTGATGGTCAGATAGTTACATAGTATTTGAGGTTGAAGAAAGACACATGTCCATCAAGTTCAACCTTTATGTGTGTGTCTGTGTGTGTGTATGTAGTGCATGCATGTGTGTAAATGAGTCTCTGTGTGGTCTTAGTTTTTAAGTGTACCTATACCCCTGTTTTTTACGGTCTCTTAGGAAGGTATCTAATTGATTTTTGAATTAATCAATACTCTCTGTTGATACCACTGCTTGTAGCAGAGAGTACCAAAATGTAACGGCTGTGACTGAAAAGAATCCCCTATGACCTTTCTGGTTAAATCTTTTCTCCGCCAATTTAGATGGTGGCCTCTAGTCCTTGTTATGGAGTTTACTGTAAAAAGTTTATTGCTGATGTCGCCATCTCCACTAAACATTTTGTACATTAAAATCATGTCCCCTTGATCTTCTCACTTCCAGAGTAAACAAGTTTAAATTTAACAACCTTGTCTCATAGCTTTGGTCCTCCATCCCCTTAATTAGTTTAGTTGCCCTTCTCTAGCTCAAGGACAACCTTTCTGTGGACTGGTGATCAAAACTGAACCGCATACTCAAGATTTAGACGAACCAGCAATGTATAAAGTGGCAAAATGATTGCTTTGTCTCTACAGTACATTCCCTTTTTAATACATGACAGTACTCTGCTCGCTTTGTTTGCCGCAGCCTGGCATTGCGTGCTGTTATTCAATCTGTGGTCTATGATGACCCCCAAATCCTTTTCTATTTCTCTATTTCTGACTTCCCTAGTGGAGTTCCCATTAATGTGTATTCCGCTTGCCTGTTTTTAACCCCAAAATACATTACTTTATATTTTTCAACATTAAACCTCATCTGCCAAAAAGTTGCCCACTCCCCTGTTTTATTCAGGTCCTCCTGTAATGTTATAGTGTCTAAGTCCAAGTCTATTACCCTCCTAATTTTAGTATCATCTGCAAACACAGAAACATGGCTATGAACACCTTCCCCAATATCAACACCCTCCCTAATATCAACACCCTCCCCAATATCAGCACAGATGATATACAGACCTGGATCCAGAGGTGTAACTAGAACCTTCAGGGCCCGGTGCAAGAAACCATGAAGGCCCCCCCCTCCGACATGCCACCGCATGGTTAACAGGAAGGCTGTAGAGGTCCCCAGCAAGCGTGGGACCTCAGGCAGCCGCTTGTTTAAAATTTTAGTGCCAGTGTTCTGTCGAGAACACCGACCCAGGATCTGCGCTTACGTACAGACGTGATTAACGAGGAAACCGTCATTTATTTACAAAGTATTCGTTTGTAATGGTAATTAACAATTTAAACTAAATACTTTGTAAATAAATCCCTGTTTCCTCGATAATACTGGTCTGTGCGCAAACGCAGATGCTGAGGTCGGCAAATTCGACTACATCGGCACTCTCGACAGAACACCGGTATCTGCGTTTAGTATCGGGGCATTTTCACGAGTATGTGTTGGTGTATCCCTACTTAAAAATATAATGCATTGCTGGGATTTGTAGTTCTACATAGTTGGAGCTATTCTGCATTGCTGTATAATCATCATACAGCAATGCAGAATACCACCAACTATACAGGACTTCAAGTCCCAGCAATACATTGTAATAAAAGTCATCTATGCAGAATACCACCAGCATCCCCCCCCACTATAATGTATTGCTGGGACTTGTAGTCCTACATAGTTGGTGCTATTCTGCATTGCTATATAATCATCATACAGCAATGCAGAATACCACCAACTATGCGGGACTACAAGTCCCAGCAATACATTATAAAAAAAGTCAGCTATGCAAAATACCACTAACATGCCCCCCGCCCCCCACTTCCCTGTGCACCCCCTTCCCACTCCAGAATTACGTTAGCTCTCCTGCAGGGCCCTCTTCCTCGTCTCTGCAGCCAGGGGGCTGAGCTAAGTGGAGAGGATACTCACACATCAGAATGTGCTGCCCGACGGTGCCTGCAGCACATTCTACGGGACCAGTGTGACAGCCTCTCCAGCCCTGCCGCACAGCCGCCCGTACATGCTTTGGGTGGCTGTGCGGCAGGGAAGGAGCGGCACGATCTTGGGGGGGGGGGCCCTCTTCTTCTTCGCTGGGCCCCCCCCCAGCAGGCGGAACGCCAGGGCCCGGTCGCTGCGACCCTGGTAGTTCTGCCAGTGCCTGGGTCCATTTGCGTCAGAGGCCGTACACTGTGTGTGGCTATCAAAAATCAGAGCTGTGGGAAGCAGCATTTAAGGGCGCACAGCTCCTGTATCCACATGGAGTTACTTGTGGAACCTTTCTCCCCGCAGTTCTAGGCTGTTCATGCTGTACAGAGCAACACGCCCAGTGTGAATGAGGTCTAATTCAGAACTAAGAATCATACCTATAGTTGCTATAAAGGTATTTTTAGAGCAGAAGTAAGAAGTTCTGTTACGGTTCAATATCATGCCCACAGTTACGCAGAAAAATATTTTCATACATATTTTCATAAAATCTGTTTTTTCCTTTGTTTGAAAGAACTTACACGTATAAACAGGATGCATTGTGGTGTGAGATTACTCACCGACACGTATTGTGGTTTCTAGGTAAATGAATGTGCAGCACATCTAATTGAAGGTATCATTACACGGATTATTAATTCCTAGCAGTTTGAGACCTAGAAACATCCTCTATGTGATCAGTGGCTGATAGTCTACTCCTACAGAGGTCTGCACTGTGATGATGCCACAGAAAGATAATGTTATCTGATGTAACTCTTTACACGCACTTCAGGCCTTTATATAGTATATAGTGGAAATCACAATGACAGAGAACAGTGTGCCCACTGATTAAATGACAGAAATGCAGAATGTGTGAGTGGTAATAATGACCCACTGACTGTTGCTGGCCTGCCCCTTTCATTTAAAGGTTTTCAGTTCTTTCAATCATGTAGGCTCAGCATCACATATGGGTGGTACCTAGGGCAGTCTACATGAAAATGCAGCCTGCCTATAAACACCCACTCCTCCAGACTGACATCCACCCATCAAGGCATTTTGATATTTACTTAATTCCTACCAAGAGCCAGCTTACTGCTTGCATTGGGACCAAGGGTTCTTGAGAAGAGTACCTTGGCAGGGTGCTGTGATGTTTTCAGAAAGCTATGTACAGCCCCTCCCACCAGCCATCATCTGCCTGCATTGCATAGACAAGGATAGAGACCCACTGATGATGTCACTGGCTCTAAAAAAGGGTTTGTAATTTTATTAGCAAGTTGATGAGAGAACGAAAGAGGAACCCGAAGGCAAAATATAAGCAGAATAAACAACAACATTAATTATGACAAATTAGAATCATTATAGCTTTGTGAATTTATTCTATTAACAATGCAGCCTTTAGATCTGGATGTTAATACCTAGTTGGTGCAGGCATGCAACCTTTGGCACTCAAAGTAATACACATTTCCACCATCCTTAGAAGAAAGGTACATGTATCTTTTTTTTGCGATACACGACACGCGGCTGTTTGTGTTCGGATGCACTCTGCCCCGCACGATTGGGGTGCCAGTAGAAAATAATGGCACCACACAGCGCGATCGTCTATGCTGGGCGACTCCATGACCGCGCGGTTTGGAGTCGCCTAGGTATGCACTAGCCCTAAAAACCAGATTAGACTGTAACATCCCCACCACAGTCAAACATTATTTTTATTGTTATTATTATAATATTACAAATAAAGAAGAACTGTTTTAGTGGATAAGATATGCAGAAGGGAGTGCAGAAGGTATTACAGCAAGTGGTATGTGCAAAAAAGGAGTATGGAAGGTATGGCAGTGGGTATTAATAATTTGTGACTCATGCCTAGTGGTGAAGGGAAAAAGTGTGTGGAGTAGAAACGGCAGGTATTGTGCCATGTCTAGTGTGGGCTTGAAGTGGTGATAAGTGGCACAGGTGTGTATTTACATGAAACATTTAGTGCCAGGCGGTTGGGTGGAAGGCTAGTCTACAGTCGTGAAGCTCCCAGAGGCTCCATCTGTCCTTCCTCTGGTCCATCTACAGCTGCTGCGGGCTTGGATGATTCCACAGGGGATGGATGTGTGTCTGTGGGTGGGGGTTAAAAAGGTATGGTAGTGGGGTATCAGATGTCGGCAAAAAGGACAATGTCACCAGGGGGTTAAGGGATGTGTGTCTGTGGGTTGGCCGTGGAGGAATGTGTGTCACCATGAGGCATGAGGTGCCTGGGGAGGGATGTTTGTTGGATGGGAGGGGGGGACAGGGGATAAATGTGTGTGATAAGGGGGAAGGGTGGGATGCCAGGAAGCTAGGGCACAGGTGAAAGGTGTGAAGGGCCACTATTAAGACACCAAGCTCTCCTGCAGTAAGTGTCCTCCATCATTTCCCTTTCACAGAGGAGCTTAACAATAGGCAGGGAGGGGCTGGATCTTCCAGGGACCGCAGGGAGAGACAGGTGGCACAGGGGGCTGGCAGAAAAGCGGCACAGGAAGTGTGGCTCAGCGCCAGAGGTCTGGAGTGCCAAGAGGTGGCCTGCTGCCTTGGAAGGCAGCTCGGTGCAGGGGGTTAGTGAGGAGGTTGTTCAGGACCCTGGGATGTGAGCTGCAAGGACTGGACGGGTGTGCCGTAAGGCTGCAATGGCCACCTTGTATAAGGGAACTCTGCTGTCTCCTGCTGCTGTTGGTCACTGTAGTAGTCATCTGTTGCTGGTGATGTGCATGGAAAGATGGAGAAAGTCCTAGAAGACTTAAAGAAAAGAAAAAAAATGCATGCACAAACATCTTCATTCAGTATTCTACATAGTTACATAGTATTTGAGGTTGAATAAAGACATAAGTTCATCAAGTCCAACCTATTGCATGCATGCATATGGTTCTGCTGATGTGTGCGTATGTATAGGTCATTGTGTTATCTCATTTTTAAGAGTACCTGTACCCCTTTATATTACGGTCCCTAAGGAAATCGTCCAAAAGCTTCTTGAACGATTCCACACTCTTGGCTGAAATCACTGCCTGTGGCAGTGAGTTCCAGATTCTAACCGCTCTAACTGAGAAGAACCCCCTTCGCCCCTTGTGCTGACATTTTTTCTCCACCAATTTTAGATGGTGGCCTCCATCGTTTGTTATGGAGTTCATCGTAAAGAGTTTGTTGGTAATGTTGCTATCACCATTTATTTATTACAGGTATTTATATAGCGCAGCTCACAATCTAAGGTCCCCATCTCCATTGAACATTTTGTACATGAAAATCATGTCCCCCCTTAATCTCCTTACTTCCAACAAGAACATATATACATTTAGTAACCTTGTCTCATAGCTCTGGTCCTCCATCCCCTTAATGAGTTTGGTTGCCCTCCGCTGGACTCTTTCCAGCTCAAGGACATCCTTTCTGTGGACTGGTGACCAAAGTGGACCGCATACTCCAGATGAGGCCGAACCAGTGATGTGTAAAGTGGCACAATTATAGACTTGTCCCTGCAAAACATCCCCTTCTTAATACAGGACAGGACTCTACTTGCTTTGTTTACAGCAGCCTGGCACTGCAAGCTATTCTTCAATCTGTGGTCTACAATGACCCCCAAATCTTTTTCCATTTCTGACTTCCCTAGTGGCATACCCATAATTGTATAGCCCATTTGCCTATTTTTAACCCCAAAGTGCATTACTTTACATTTATTGACATTGAACCTCATCTGCCATATAGTTGCTCACTCCCCTATTTTATCCAGGCCCTCCTGTAATGTTATAATGTCTAAGTCCATTTCTATTACCCTCCCGATTTTGGCATCATCAGCAAACACTAAAACATGGCTTTTCACACCCTCCCCAATATCGTTAATAAACAGGTTGAATAGTATGGGGCCCAGCACAAAACGCTGAAGCACACCGCTCATGACCCTAGCCCAGTCTGAAAAGGTGCCTTTTATCCATACTCTCTGTACACGTTCCTGTAGCCAGTTTTCTATCCACGTACACACTAATTCATCTATGCCCATGGATCTCAGCTTGTGTAGTAAGCGTTTAGGTGGTTCCGTGTCAAAAGCCTTTGAAAAATCCAGATATACTACATCCACCGGCCTCCCTCCATCCAGATCTCTACTCACCCTTCGTAAAAAGTTAACAGGTTAGTCTGGCAGGAACGGTCTTTCCGAAATCCATGCTGGTTATCATTTACTATGCCATTATCCTGAGCAAATTCTACATAGTAGTCCTTAATCATTCCCTCTAACAGTGTGCAAACTACCAATGTAAGACTAACTGGTCTGTAGTTCCCAGGTTGGCATCTTGACGCCTTTTTGAATATTGGTACTCCCATATATATACTCCCATATATTCAGAGGTTTATAACAAACACCCACAATAAGTTTATGGCTAGCGTCCGTCCTATCTAGTTCTAGCCACAAAGATTCCACGTCATCTCCACTATTTGACGTGATATTGTCCCATATGTGCATATTTAGATTATTTTTAACATAAATGCAAACCCCCCCCCTTTCTCCTGCTCCCATCCTTGCTGGAGCAATCACTCCTCCTTGCGGACAGAGGAGGCGTCCTGCTCCAGCAATGTCACCCCTGAACTAATATGCCCAACATTCTGCAACCTGGCATATTTATTGGGGTTAATTAGTTCAGGGCTGACCTCTCTCCCACTCTTCCCTCTACCCCGCATTCTAACATTAACCCCGCTACAGATCCTGCTCCTCCAAGCCTCACCTAGGCCGCCCTCCAACAGAGCCTTGTGCGTCAGGTCCAGACTCCTGAGATAAAGAAATAACGTCACCAGCACTCCAAAGGATGATTAAGCAACAGTCCATTTATTGGCACATTGCCATTCAAATGCATTTGAATGGCAATGTGCCAATAAATGGACTGGTTATTTCTTTATCTTAGTCGTACAAGCACCCTTAGTCGTACAAGCACCCACCCGTCCCAACGTGTTCTTTGATATTTCGGTAAGGAGTGCAGCAAGATCTTTGATTCCTGAGGTCCAGACTCCTTTCCATGTTGGTTATGCTCCTAAGTGTTGCCAGTTTGTTGTTTAGATCCAGAATCTGGGCTTCCAAACAAATAACTCGCTCACATCTAGCGCAAATGTATTCCCCCTCGAACGCATCTTCAAGAAACGCATACATTGCGCACGACGTGCACCTGGTTGTAATCCCAGTCATGGAAGGGTGTCACCATGCAGATGGGGACAAGGACCTCTCCCCCGCACCCTGACCCGGTGGTTGTGGGGGTCTGCGGGCAGGGGGGCTTATTTGCATCGGGGTACCCCTTTAATTAAGTGGACACCCAGATGCCACCCCTCCCCCTTGTGAATGAGTAAGGGGTACCTGTACCCCTACTCATTCACTAAAGGCTTAAAAGTAAAAGTAAATAAACACACCACACTTTTAGAGAAAAATATTTAATTGAGAAAAAAACAAAGTACATTTTTGACTATTTCTTTATTAAACAAAAAAAAAATTGATCCATCAATGTAATCCAGCGTCAATCACGATGCAGGACGCATTCTCAGCTGTCATTGCGCATGGGATTGTACGCCCTATAAACAAAACAATACCCTCAAACATTACGATTAACCCTTAAATATACTGTATACATACAATTGTAATTAATTGACTCCCCAATAGAATATGGATAAAATAAAGCAGCGGCCCCTTTATTGGGTTTTTAAATTAACAATAACTTTATTAACCGTTTAAAAACTTTAACCATAACAACCAAACTTGACAGTCCAATAATGCTCAGTTACAAGACTAGAGCAAAAGTCCATGAAAAGTACCACTCACCAGACCACTACTTCCTGTCCACCCACAAAGAGGGTGACATTACCCCAAGGAAGATGACCGCGACAAGTAGATATATCCGGATCTCCGAATGACAGAAATGACGAATGAAAATGAATCCGAATTTCCAGTAATGAAAATGTTTTCTTGCAGTTTTCCCTGAGGACCTGCTTTTTTTTTTCTTTCCGAGAACTACAAGACGAAGATTTGGATGCCCAAATAGGTGACATACACACAGATATACAGTATATGATATATATACATGATTGATATGTTCTTGATAGTGAAATAGTTACTATTTATACAATCATATAACCACATATATAGTTATTACTATATGATTTATAACTGTACCTATTAGTATTAAAAGACCCAATCAACAAATTGGAGCCATGACCTTTGTAGATAGGAACAAAGTGCCTGTTTATAAGTCATAATAGGTTAGAGATTATTCACGTAATCATGAAAAGAGAACATTTGGTGCACATTTCTGAGCTTCCCCCCAAACACCAGGTGCCAAAGACTGAGCTGAGCCGACCAGAATGTGGTATGCAACATTTGTTTCTCCTGGTGGAGACCATTCAGAGTGTGGGTGGAATGCTGCCCAAGCAGCTTTTCAGCATACAGTGTCAGGGTGAACATGAGCCTTGTCACAATTGTCTGTTTTGTTGCATGAAAATGCATGTCACATAGACATCCCATTCTTTCCTATGTGGCTGATTTACAGTACATGTGTGTACTGCAGTTTAGTGTGAAAGACAAAGGGAAACTCTACGGGCTCATTCGCACGTGTATGTTACAATGTGCACCCCCTGCACAAAGGAACACGGTAAAACCAACCTTAGGCTAGCCTTATACTTAAAGTAGTACTAAACCGTCAAACTTTTTTTTTACAATAACAAATCTAGACCATACAAATATACATTGCCCACTAAAATATTTCTTCACATTTTTGCCCAAACATTTACAGTCATGTTTCCAAACAGCTGGCTCCGTCTCTCTCTGCTCGACTTCCCTAAACTTCCTGTCCAGTACAAGGTCACAAAGCACAGAGCAATCTCCAGGAGCCGTGAAGGGAAAAAGAGAGTCGTGGGAAGCAGGAAGGAGAGGAGTGTCATGCCTTGCTATGCCTGTGTTTGTGGAGACACACACAGCTTACTGGCACACACAAGGGTGGCTCCATAGGACCCTGCAAGGGAGACACCCTAAAACAGTATATCAGGGCCAGTGCCCAGGGGACCAGCTGATTCTGCAGGAAACTAAAACTTTTTAACATCAAGGAGCAGCACCCATTGTAAGTGATTTCATCTGCATTCGAAATGACTTAAAAAATCTTCAGTTTTAATATAACTTTAATAAAGGAAACAGAGGCATTAAAAAGCCTCATCAAATGTGAACTGATGCTGGAGTGGACCACAGCACAACTTTGTTTTGCTCAATAAGGTACCATAATGTACTTAAACATCCAGTATGACGTTGGTGCCATCTACTGGTAAGCTGTAAAACTTTACCTGTTAATATTAACCATACACAGTTCCATGAGCAAATTGGATTAAAGCATCATTACCAAAATCTAACTAACTCATGGAAATCTCTGTTTAAAACATATGCAACTTGTCTATATTACATACTAGAGGTGCACCGAAAGGGACATTTCAAAACCGAAACGAAACAAAAAAAAATGTCAGGACGTAACCGAAAATGTTTTTTATTAAAAAAATTTCAATTTTTTTTTCATACCATGTCCTCAATTATGTACACACAGTCAGCGATCACTGAATGCTGAGTGTTTGTACCTCGCTCTCCTCTCTGACAGCTGTCACAGGAGGCTGAGCGAGCGGTGCAGGGAGGAGAGCTCAGCCTCCTGTGACAGCACTGGCTCTCTCCACCCACACACCGCTGTGATAGGAGGCTGAGCGGTGTGGGAGGAGAGAAGCAGGCCGCTCACAGCAGTCTCCTCCCGCAGAACTCGGCAGCCTGTCACAGTTTCTATCCTCCCTGCTGGGACACAGAGCAGTGCCGATGTATCGGCAGGAAAATTGCACTTTCGGCATTTAGCCAAAAGTGCAATTTTCGGCCGATATGTTTCGGCGGCCGATATATCGGTGCATCCCTATTATATACTACTAATCATATAAATAGCTTTGTTAAGCATATGGATAGTGGACATTGTTGTAAAATAACATATTTATCTTGTAGGCTGAACTCTGCGATAAGGAAATATCATCTCAATACAAGAGGCATTTTGTTTCGTTTCTGGATTTTTACTTCTTAAATTTTTTCAGATCCAAAATTTGATTTGTTTCATTATTTGGATTTCAGATCCGTCCGAGCTTTCATTCCGGAACGAAGTCACATGACTGTGCCTGTAATGCAACCCCCAACAGCCCAAAAACAAAATGTGATTGACCAGAGAACAGTCACATGTCCAATTTAGGTTTGTTTTGAACGAACTTCGGATGGATCCGAATTTTGATTAAAAGAGCATTTGGATTTGTTTGCATTCAGACACATTCAAAACGGAGATTCTGATGTATCAGAATGTTGGAATGGATAGAAATCTGTAAATTTCCATGTCTATTTTGTATTTCATCCAGATTGGATTCCGGTAATCCAGTGTAAAACTTTGCCTTGGTGTTGGAGCTTCTTGTCATAAAGACTGCTGCATTCTCTCCGTGTGTAGGGTGACTGGTCTGCCACCCTCCTGTAGTCTTCTTGAGGCAGCCTGTAGTAGGTGAATCCTTTAGGTCTCCCCACAACTCTGCTGTTGTTACAGGATATGCTCAGCACAGTAATATTATCGCCAATTTTTTTTTCTTTAATATTACTTACCTTTTAGATGTTTTGTTGCAGCAGGCAACATGGCTGATTCCAGGTTTTTACGAGCACCTTCATAGTGATCTGTACTCATAGAAAGACTTAGGACTGAAATTTGAGGAATGTGTTTCTCTCATTAACTTCATTAACATACAATGTAGAAGTCAGGGTTGAATTTTTTTAACCCTTTGTTAGGACAGGCAGTGTTTAAATCTACTTTACAGATCATAAAAGAGCCAGCACAGTACAAACAGGGTTAACACAAAGTCATCACCCCTCACAAGCCCTTCTAAGATTACAAAGAAGGTGAAACAAGAAGCCATTTAGAAAAAGAAGTAACAGCAACTTAAACTGCAAGAATAATTTTTGAACCTTTTTTTATCTGGTGCACACAAAGTGGATGTATATCCTTTGCTGCTATTAGGGAATATATTTAAGTGAAAGTTTTTGGGCCCAGAGTTCAGTTTTTCTTTATCTCAGCATATCTGCTGTAATGGAATTATACAATTTGAAAGAAAGAGGGTGCTATAGCTCTAGGAAAGTAACATAGACCAGAGAATCTCTCAGAAGAATTTCATGTGCATATTAAATCATTCAATCTTAATGCAAGTCTGTTCTGTGGACAGAGTAGGATAAGTAAAAGCATGGTAAAGATTGACAGCAGGAACCTGCTCCTAGCTGCACACCACCACTAACTACTCTGATCTGCTTCAGCATTCCTATGCAAATATGACTTCCTGTCAAGGTGATGGGTGCCGATATTTAAAATCTGAAAGATGTTCCAACGTTCCCCACAGTGTCCCAAACGAACTAGGTTACCTGCCGGCGGCCATCTTGGTGATGGACGCCGGCAGATAGAGAGGAGGAGACAGCCACCCGGAGGGATAAGGTATGCCGCCAGTTGCCCTCCTCTCTCCTGATACTGTCGGGCGTTCGGTCCATGACCGAGCGCCCGACTTTTCAGTCATTTTGGTGTCACCCCTCCAATGGTGTCACCCGGGTGCTGGCCACACCCCCCGCACCCCCCTTGTGACGCCACTGTGTACAGGCAGTCCCCGAGTTCCGAACATCCGAGTTACGTACCACTCATACTTACAAACAGAGGTCCCACGCTGTTCCGCTAGTTGTAATGCTACTGTGCTCGTGCCGACGTTAGTAGTTCTGTACCTCCTGTACATTACAGGAAGTTGTTAGACGTGCAGACGAGGAGTGCCTGTCTCTTCTTCCGGGTCTGTTACTGTACATAACAGAAAGTTGTACAAACATCTGTCCAAGTTTCATTTCAAGTAGAACGCCATGCCAATTTTATTTTTTTATTTTTGGTTAGTATGGTGTGGGGTTAGAGCCACTGAGGTTTTTACTGCTGTCTGTGTCCTCATTAGAAAGATTTAATCTCACTTCCGGGACTTGACACAATAGGTGTTTGTTGTGAGTGAGAGAAAGTGAGAGAAAATCTACCCCTAGGAAGGGAAATTCCCTCTTTTGTAAGGACAGCTTACAGTTTTACTCATGTTAGTGTAAAAAAAATTGTAATGTGTTCACTATCCCAAAAATACTAGTAGGTAAACTGATTTTTTTTTGAACTTCTTAATATATATTAATGTGTTACTTTTTAACAGTAGCACCAATATAAAGCTAAATCTGCCCCACCACCAAAATTTATTTTTTTGGCCTGGATGGGAAGGGGGTTTAACACCGCGGATGTCAACTGGTTAATAGACAAACCGGTTACAAAATTATTAGTTAATAATTTTCTCGTTAAAAAATAGTCATGAAGGGGTTAAACATTTGGACAGATGTTGTGGGCTGTTTTCCCTATGAACGTTCTGTGCATGGTGGTGAATCTAACATGGCCAGTGTAAATGCTATTTCACTGTGAGTTGTTTGAAGCATGCAGTTTGAGACCCGAAGTGAAATACATACACTGCCTGTCCAACAAAAAAATAAATTACCTAGATTTTAATAGGTCAGAGACTTCCATTGTTATGTGAAGTCAGCTGCCTACCTGAATGACAAGGTTTTTCCATTAATTGATTTTTTCTTCCCTGTTGGCACGGACACATTACAAGATGATAATTCCAGGATTTATCAGGCTCAGATTGTGAAAGAGTAGTTCAGGGAGCATGAGACATCATTATGACACATGGATTGGCCACCACAGAGTCCAGACCTTAACCCCACTGAGAATCTTTGGGATGTGCAGGAGTAGACTTTACAGGTCTGACTCTCCCATCATCACTACAAGATCTTGGTAAAAAATGAATACAACTCTGGACGCACATAAATGTTGTGACATTGCATAAGTTTATGGAAACTATCTGAATGTATGCTGTTGTTGGCATACAGTACATGGTTCTTAGCAGCCTTTGTTGTACAGTATCATGTTTATTATTTAAATGGTACTTTACTGGTTATGAATATACACCCCTCCTATCTGCTTGTGGAGCTGGATTATATTTTTAGAAACACAAAAGCTTGCTGCAACTCCTGATGAAGCAAATCAAAATGGTCTGAGAAGCGTGTAGACCCAGTCCCCTACCACACCACTGACGCCAATGTAACTTACCTATTTTTTGTACCTGTACCTATACATACTAAGAGTGGGTGCTTGATTTTCCGTTGAATCAAGTCTAGTGATTTTTCATGTTGGATTTATGTGTTGTAGACAGTCCATACAAGAAGTTAAAATGTATAGGGTTTCTCATGACAAAACAGATGTGATTTTGAATGGCATGACAAACAATGTCATTTTAACTGCTATTTAAAGCAGTACTCTGGTTAACAATATCCCTTTAACTGCTATTTAAAGCAGTACTCTGGTTAAAAATTGTATTAACCCTTGCAGAGGGGCTACACCTGCACTGCAAGGGTTAACTGCTCATTTGTGCCAAGAGTAAAAAAAAAAAAAGTTGCACTCACCTGTTCCTCTGAGCCAGCCGGCACTTATACCAGTTCCTGGAGCATCTCTACCTCAGCTGCAGCAATCTAAAGATCCTCAATTCATCACATTTATTACACTGAAGGGAATTTATCAAAACTGGAGCAGACAAAATCTGGAACAGCTGTGCATGGCAACCAATCAGCTTCTCTCTTCAGTTTGTCCAGTTTAAACTGGCCACACACCTTACAATTATCTGCAGATTTTTTATGGTCAGATGGAAAAGGTGCAACAGATTCCTCCATCTGTAGCTCTGACATATACCGCAGTGATGTACAGAGAACACTGAGCCAATCACGTCACTCAAGCTTGAAGCTTGGAGCTGAAGATTGATTGCTGTAAATTGATGCAGGTTGATGCAGGCGTGAAGTTGGCTTCGTGACGCGCTGGACACTAGACATGTGCACCGGCAAAAAAAATTGTTTAGTTTCAGCTTGTTTTGATTCGGATTTTGCGTTATTTCGTTTTTCGGGAATTGGACGAAATTCATTAGCAGTAGTCTGTACGAATGTTCGTTTCCGTTTCATGTTCGTATCAATCGTTTCATTGCAGCAAAGTGACATACATTTCTTTTTTCTTTTTAACTGTCACTTTGCCGCAATGAAAATTCGTCCACAAACAAAAATGCGTACAGACTACCGCTAACGAATTTCGTCCAGAAAACTAATTTTTCCGAAAAGAATCACAAATGTCTACTGGACACAGGGTTTAGGGTTAATTCACACCATAAGCAGTGCGTTCCAGTCCGACTCTGGCCAGAATCCACTGCCCGCATTGCGGTTGGCTCACTTTTTTGCCAGGCTGGAGTGGGCGTGGCGGGCCATTGAAGTGAATGGCGCCGTAGCCACGCCCTCCGGCTGCAATGCGTTCGCCCACACGGGATTGCAAGGCACATTGTACCTGCAGTGCGTTCAAAATAGTGCTTGCAGCATTTTGACCACACCAGACCGCAGGCACAATGTGCCCTGTGATCACGTGCGGGCAATCGCATTGCGGCCGGAGGCCGTGGCTACGGCGCCATTTACTTAATTGGCCCACTACACCCCCTCCTGCCCGGCAAAAAAGTGAGCCGGCCGCAATGCGACGCAAGAGGTGTGAACAGGCCCTAAAACGGTACCAAGAACACGGCTGCAGGAGCAGCCATATTCTTGGTGTAACCACTTCCAGCGGAGGACATACATTTACGCCAACCCGTGGGAAGTGGTTAAAAAAACACACACACACGTAAAGAAAAAAACACACATCACACACTCATTTAAAAAAACCACACACAGCTTCATTTTTAAAAAAAAACAACAACACACTCTCACAACTATTAAAAGTAAAAATAGTTAATTAAAAAATGTGCCCCTCTCCTGCTTACCTGTTTTGCAGGAAGGGGGGCTGCAACCCCTGGGTCCAGTGTGGCACTTGGGGATTATCCTGGTCTGGTGGTCAAATGAAGGATCAGTGTGCTCTGCACTCTGGCTGGTGCACTGTTGCAGACCATACTGATCGATCCCTGCTAAATCAGCGGTCGGCACCACGAGGGAGCGATCAGTATGATCTGCATCAGCAAGAGATGCAGCTCATACTGATTCCCCTCTGGACCACCAGGGAATGATTTTCATTTAATATATTGCCAGTTCTGCAATATATTAAATGTAATGTGGGCACTTGCCAGGTTTAAAGATGGCCGCCGCTACTTGCGGCGGCCATCTTTAAAAACCTAATGTGCAGTCGAGACCCCCTGGGGACACTGGAGGCCCGCACAGAGCACCTCAGGTGATAATATGAAGTGTGCGGGCCCCAGTTTCCTCCGGTGCTGCGGGGGCCCGGCTGACTCCACCTCCCGCCAGGCACCTGTATGGCCATCGGCCGATACACATGCAAGGTTCACGGGCCCCAAAGGCTGGCCGGGCCCCTTACATGTGTATCGGCGGTACCCCCCGGACGGCGGCCCTGATGACGTGAAGACGCTGAGGGACATACCATCACTGCAGTGGAGAAGGAGTCAGGCAGGAGGGAGCACTGTCACAGCCGGCCGGCTCAGAGAATCGGGTGAGTATAACTTTGTTATTTTTGACCCTAGGCTAAAATGAGCACGTAACCTTTGCAGTGCCTTGGGGTAGCCCCACTGCAAGGGTTAATAATTTTTAACTAGAGTTGTTCTTTAAAATCTAATTCCGCTTTTGCAGCAAAATTGGGGTAACAACAATTTTATATTATGTTATTATTATTATTATTATCATTGTTATTATATATTTGTTATATGTTTCCATTTACACATTGTAACATGAACATGTTTTAAATTGCTGCTTGTACAATACATGAGCTATTCTGAATGAAAAGTTTTTCTCTGCACTGAGTTTTGCTCTGGAATGCAAGGGGGGGCGGACAGGTTATTGTTAACATAATTAACCTGTGGTCTCAGATCTCATTATCAGTTGTGAACTAGATTTGAAGGTTGTCTGTCCTAACAAATGATTAAAGCTCTAGAAGCATTGTATGTTAATGAGGGGAAGCTTCATCTGTCTGTCCCTAGTCTTTCTATGGGGAGAGACAGAACTATCACTTGGAAATGTAGAGAGAAGATTGAAATTGCAAAGGCCTGCTACATAGACACATCGAAAAGGTAGTAATCATTATTAATATTTTTTTTTAGGTATTCTGTGTGAATGGGAACACTTATCAAAACATGTATAGGGGTTTTCTCACATTTGACTGCAAAAGTGGAAATACAGGGCCAATTTACCTCCCAGCATGCATTTGGAGTGTGAGAGGAACCCAGAGTACCCAAACGCAAACACCTTACAGATATTGTACTGCCCAGAATTTGAACCAGGGAGCCCCAGTGCTGCAAGGCAGAAGTACTAACCACTAAGCCATATAAGCCACTAAGTTATAAAAAAATAAATAAAAATTATATATATGTGTGTGTATATATATATATAGGTTATTCGTTGTAGACTTGCGCTGTGTAACAGTGCAGCACACTTATTTGCAATAATGCCAGGCAGCAAGTGGAGATTTAAAATGCAACAAATATGTCTGCCCCCCTGTGAGTAAATACCTGCAAACCGTACCAGAAAACAAAGCCTTTAAAATGCTCACTGTCATTGATAACAGTGTTTGCAGTAAGCACACACTTCCACATATGTATCTAAACAAAATGTAAAGGGACGATAGCTTCCCCTTTCAAATAGCACTATGATAAATGGTTTTGATGTTTTCATATTATTCTTGAGACATTATGCTTTTGCATTTGTTTTACTTAAAGATAATTGCATTTTTGGAAATTACAGTTTCTAAACATCCCTCACAGGCATCTAGATCTTGCAGATAATCTGCTAGTAATATGGGTGTAAACACTCCTATTCTTTCTTTATCTTACATAGCAGGCTTTGCAAGAAACAAGATGTGTGCAAGGCTGCATTCCTACAAAACTGGTTCCCAGAAGTGCTTGCTCCACAAAAAAGCACAATGTACTGAAATAAGTGCCAACCTGGCTATTTTGAAGCTTAGGGTTAATATTTAGGCAGTTTTTTTTATATGACTTTGGTTGTTAAAATGATATGTGCTGGTAACATTAGCCATAATAATGACTTCATTTGTTGTTAATTATTAATCATTCATTAATTACATAATATGATACATTATTGTAAGCCTACTTAGGGACTTTTGTTTTTGACTATTTTTATTGCAAAAGTAGAGCTATTGGGATCTTGATTGCGTTACAGCTAGAGCTGGAAGTTAATTTGCTATATAGGACTGACACCTCCTAATGTAGGAATTGCTTGCCTACATGTTCATTCTAGTCTTTCTTGGCCACAGATACTGGGCTTAAGAAGGTGGATCTAATATAACAAGGTAGGGTGATGCAGCTTCTATAAATAGATGGATTGTAAATGTAACAGCTAAATTTGAGCTCTGGGTATTAAAATAACTACCCTTGCAGTGCCTTCTTCCCCCCTGTTTGACTGGGCTACGAAGTTTCTTCTCTAAGATTGTATTCACACCTAAGTGTGAGAGTAACCAGACGATTTTCAAGCTACGTCTGTATGCACATTTTTTTCTTTCCCAAGGTGTACACACATTTTTACATGTTTTTATGAATTACTTGTAGTACCAAAGCAGGGTGAAGCTTTTTGGGCCCATTGACTTTAAAATAGGAGCGCCTAAAAAAACGCATGTAAACACATGTTGTTCAGGGGCTCTTATTAAAGTTCATAGGATCCAAACACTTGATTCTGTCTCAATAGAAGATCCTGTACTATTTGGGGTGGCGGGCGTTATGCTACAGGCGCTTGAGTGCTCACATGTGAACAGAAACCATAGAAGACAATGGGAATTTTAATGTTAAGTGTTTTGTAGCTTTGAGCTACAAAATGCTTAGGTGCTCATGTGTGAGTGCACCCTAAGGAGTACCTGGATAGCAGGCACGTGCTGACATTATCAAGTCCAATGCAGGGCCAATAGTTAATCTTAAGAAGGTAATAGGAGCAGAAGCAAATGCGATGCTCACATTATGGAACTACGACAGCCAGTGATTGGGCTTAGCATATGCTTCTGTTCTGTTTTAGTGAGCTGGATGGTTAAGGCTTAATGCTTACCTGTCATCCTCGAGCTGTAGCAGTTACAAGGCTGCAGATCCACGTTCCTGTCTTCAATGGCCTCAAGCAAGCACCTGTAGAAGAAGAGAGACAGGAGATGTTAGCAGCAGTTTTAACTGACATCTGACCAGCCAAGATTGTAACCCCCCCCCTCCACATTCTTCCTAGATATGGCCTTTACTTTTTGTGTTGGTTTTATCTCTTGTTTTCGGTCGACCCGAGTATTTTTGTGTGCTTCTTTCATTGATGTTTTTGTCATAGGGGAAATTGTTTATTGTGTTAGCCCGAATTGTGTTGACTGGGCTATTTTATAGTTATATGCTTAGTTCAATGTTGTTATTATATGCTTCTATGTTTTTATTGATTAAAACTATTTTATAAAGTTCGTGGCCAATTTTACTCCAACAGTAGTCTGTGTTTCTTTGAGTAGTTGACTGTATTATTATATACAGGTATATATATATTTACTGTGCTGTCTATAGTCCCCTGTTCTTTGCCATCTAAAAGTACATTTCAGGTAACTTAGACTTCTCCATAAGTATTCTCCATTAGTGGCATACATATACAGAAACAGTATAATTTTTCAAGAAAGTTCTACCTTTTTCATTAAAGCCCAATGAAACTTTGCATTTCAATCAGCTAATTCTGCCTGAATAGGAGCTTCTTGAAATAAAGACCAGTCACTGCTGCTTTCTTTTCTTGTGTAGTATGTCTGGTCTCATACCTAGCTTGTAGTGAGTAGACATGCGTAGAATTCCTCCCACAGCTCTGCTCTATGCACATGCTAGGTATAGCACAGTGATGATGTCACTGATTTTTTTTTTATAGTTACATTTGGGTTTACAAAGTCGGTTGTTGCAGTGAATTTATATCCTCTGTGGCTACTGTTGAATATATTTGCATGAATGTTTTTGTGTCCGGAGTTGAACTTTAAATAATGTCTTGAGCTGTATCAGGTTTATATTGTTATAGAGAGTCTTTGTCTTCTTACACTTCACAACACTGAAAAAACATCCTCTGTAATGTACTCTGAAAAGTAAAACTGCATTGGTTTTAACTGTTGTGTCTTGTTGAAGAGTTTAGCTGCCTGTGGATGGTGCCAGGTCACCAAGTGGTCATACTGTTCACACAGACTGGGCCTCAGGAAGTATGTTATTTATTGTCTATATCAGCATTTGAAACAGGACAGTAAGAAGACAGATGTTTAAAGCCTTTAACACTCTGCTATGTTGAAAGTGTTCCTGTACCTCAGTAAGCACTTGGCTCTGTGTGCACACATGGTCTGGGTGAGCACATACTGCAATATAGGCTCTAATATTTGCTAGCAAATAACATTGTTTCTGAAGCAACAAGGATCACATGACTGACTGCTGCATCATCCCCATGTGTCTAATCTAATTTATTAGAAGCTATCACGCACATGGTGAGAGACCAGTAGACAAGAAGGCTTCTCTTGCGACTCATGTCCTACACCCCCTGAAGATGGGAAAAGAGAGTGGAAGGACAGTGATGAGCACGAGTGAAAGTGACGGTACCTGACAATGTGCAGGAGATGTCCAGCAGCGGGAAGTCAAACTGGACGGGCAGCATGGAAGCAAAATCAGGAGACTGAAGCGTGGTCAGTGAAGTCGAAGATCAGAACCAGATGGGCAACGAAGTACAGAATCGACAGGCAGAAGGCCTGTCAGGGGCAGGCAGCAAGCTTGAGTGAGAGTCCAAACACTCCAGGTCAAAAACAAGCAGCAGGCAAACAGAAACACTAACTGAAAGACCACCAGCAATGTGGTAAGGGCAAGCTCAATTAAATAGGCCAGACTATCAATGTTGAAGTGTCCCTTCCGATGCTCCGGACGTCTGCGCGTCTTTCCGGTTGCGCACGCCTGCGCACCATAACATGTTTTCAGCCACTCGAAGCATGGGCTTATGGGCATGCACGGCCGCCATCTTTACCTAACAGAAGCAAATCTTTCTACAGTTTGGAAAGCTGTGCATACATTGAAGTTTCTGTGCAATGAATGTGTTGTGGAACTACAGAGATTGTGTTAATAGAGTTAGGCTGCTGACATTGCTTTGCTGTGATAGACCGTGTTTTATTTCAGCTTTGCACAAACACATGGGTTTCTGCCTAACTCGCTGGTGCACACAAATACAACATGTCTCAGGGATATATGCATTCATTATGCAGGTCCATCCTTCAAGATCTAAGCTGATACAGCTGAAAGCTCAAATGTCATATCAAGAACCAAACTTGTGAACAGCATAAACATTTGTTTTCTGATGAAACCTCCGGATCCAAAAGTGCACATTTGAAGAAAAAACCACGCAGGTGCCATATTGGCCACCGGCATGTTCTGCGCATGGGCACCGCCATCTTGGAGGTATATACATCATACATCACACATTGCTCTATTTTTCTAATTTAACTCACGGGCTGAACGAAAAACATAGAGCAGATTCCTCCATCAACCCTACAAGTGTGTCGAGCTAGGGCGGCAAGCGACTGGGCTATTCTGCTCGGTACCTCTGGTGGTACCGAGCAGAATAAAAAAACAGTCAAAAAAAGTTTTTTAAAAAATAATAGAAAACGATTGGGCGGAGCTAGCAGTGACAGCTAGCTCCGCCCAACTGTTTTCTATGGGCCGGGACTAGGTAACCAGGGACTCTGATCTGAATCTGCAAGTGGCCAGAGCCAGCCGTGAGATGACGGCTGGCTCCACCCAGCTGTCAGTAGCAGGCTTACTTACGGCCAGCTTAGAATTTCCACTGGGCTTAATCGAGCCGAAGCATATGCCTCCGGCTTGACTGAGCCCCTCGGCCAACTTTGGGAGCTGTACGGGCTATAGTGAATAGCCCGTACAGCAGCCCTGAACCGAAGGGGTCCTGGGGCCGAAGCTAGCCGAAGGATCAGCCAAAGCTACAGCTAGATCCTTCGGCAGCTTTGTGAATAACCCCCATAATCTTGTGTTCACCAATAGTGACCTTGCAAACGTTGGTGAAGTGACTTTTTTCTTTCTTATCTTTATTAGTATTTTGTTTTTTCTGTTTATATTTTTCAGGTCTGAGGACAAGCAATCCTTCATGGGCTGATGTTATGTTATAATGAAATGTAACATTTTAGGCGGGGAGTGTTCTGTCCCACCTATATGTATTCTTTTGTATTGTATTGAGCTCGACAAATGATCATACTAAGGAGGTATGTAATTTTAAATATCAGCATTTGAAACAGAACAGTAGGATCAGTGTTGTAAAACCCGGTGTTTGGTTTTATTTCCTTGTCTTCATTTGGTGTTGCAATTGTATCATTTTGTCAGGATAATGATATCACTTTGGCATCAGGGTTACTTGTGAGGTGTTTGTGTCTGATTGGTTAATACTTAATTTAAATAAGTAAGTAATGTAAAAAGGTATTTTACTTGAGTGTATTGTACATCAACCTTTGGAAGGGGTTCTGCGAGGCTCTCAAACATTGCATATTATTGATTTTCCTGTTGTTTGAATTAAGTTCTGGACTTTGTTTAAAGATTTAAGGTGTGGTAGCAAGTACAACAAATTCTTTATGGTTTATACAGGGACAATTGTTAGTAGCCACCTCGGTTGCCTTACTGAATGGAAGAAACATTTACACTTTTAGCAGTTTTAGAGCATAACAACAGTTGCTAATATTTATTATATCATTTTTTAATTCCAAGTGTATTTTCCTTTAATTGTTGCTACCATTCCCTGTCAAGTCATTTACCATATAAACAAGTACAATTGATCCTATGCCAGCCCATTGATTTTCCTTTACACAGTTTTACTGGCATACAGTATCTCAGATCTTGTATCCTTATTGTCAAATATGAAAAATGTTAACATGGTGAAAGTGTTTTTCTGCTGATTGCAGGCATTTAGAAACACTCATTTGTAATCAACTCTCACGGTAATTAAATGGAGTGGTCAGAGGTGAGGCAAACATCAGTAAACTGACTGATGTGTGATAGGGATAAAATATGCTGAGTAATTATGAATGTATGCCCTACAGGTGCCTTATATGTGATTCTGAACTCGGCTTTTAGACAGAATAACAACCTTTTATCCAATGGTGTCTATTGAGATATTTCTTACACCATAGATATTTTGAAAGCCACCAATTGGACAATGATCAGTAGGTACCTAAACCAATGTCCTACGCTTTTTGACTACTGCCACATAACTGAGAATTTTTACTTCCACATAAGACACAATCTTTAAAGTGCCCATAGACCACAGTGCTCTGACCTGGTCATTTTCAGGGATAATCTATTTTTTATAGTTCTGATATGCTTACATGAATGTTCTTAGAGAAGAAAACAAATGGAAAGGTTAGAAAATCGTTTCTAATTGCTAATATAAACTTGTCAACAGAACTGCCTGCAGCATGCAATATGGTACTTCCCCCTTTCATCTTGATTGCATACATAGCATTGCGTGTGCAAACCAAAAGGTCGAAGCTGTGCCAGACAGTCAATAATGCATGCACTTCCAGCCATTTTATCCCCAACCATAGGATTCCTCTTGGAATGAATAAATAAAATATATAGACAACATAAAATAGGGCGTCCAACATTACCTTGGCTGACCTTGGAAATAAACAGCTATAAATAGACAAGTTACCATAAGTTAATTTGGAGAAAGTGCAATTGACACATTCCAGGATGAGATCAAGAACATCAAATCCTTGCCAGTTAATACAAAAGGTTCCGAGAACCGGGTTTGCAGGTTGAAGTATTTTGCATTATTGAATTTCCTATCATAATACAATGCGAACATTATTGCAGAGTAAATATGACAATTTAAGCAAACATTTATGAATCCCAGATTAAATAGTCATATGTATGAAGATTCTATAGTTAACCTTTGCTCTTGATTTTCTGTTGTTCACTTACACTCTCACTGTCTTGGTGCCAAAACTTTTTTTTTTACGATAGAGCAAAGAGGATATAGAAATTTTAACTTTATATTGCTGTCTGTGTCTGTTTATTGTACAGGTTGTCCCTTATATACCCGGACAAGAAAAGAGGGGAACAGATGTCACCAGGACAGGAAGAAAGAGCCAGCAATAAAATCCTGCCAGAAAAGCTAACCCTTGGGGGCCTGTTCACACCACCTTCATGCGTGCATCGCACAGTACCGCACAACGCACCTCCTGTGCGATTACAGTGCAGGAGGTGTGCTGCATGCCATTCATTTGAATGAAACCCCAAATGCACCTCCCACCCACAAGTGCGATTGGCTGCACCACAATGGGTGGTACTGCAAATCCCCTGTATTGCATTGTGAATGAAAAAATAGTGCATGGCTTAAAGGGCTGTGGTTATAGAACACTGAGCCTAGTCACATAATACACCATATCCAAATGCTGCAGTCCTTGTCCCTACCCACAAAATACTTCTAAATTAGTGTGCCACAGCCAGAATCTCACTGACAAACAGTTGGCAGTAATCTCTCTATAACCAATATACCTTCCTCACAAGCTGTATTTTTCACACTATGAAGGTAAACCTTACAGCAATTTACAGTCTGAAATCTACCCAGCCAGCCACAGCCTTCACCCCTGAGCAGAAACCTATCACATCAACCAAGTCTCCTCCAAGCATACCTATAATTGACACAACTGGGATCAGGGCACAGTCAAATGATCCACCACCACCTAAGACTGCTTTACATGCTCTCAGTTATCGGTCCTTTTCCCATCTTCTTTTCCCATCTTTTTTCCCCATCTTCTTAGTTCTTAGTCCAAAGCTGCAAAATGGAATTTTGATCCTGGGGATGGATATGGCCTAGCTGAAATGGGTTATAGACAGTAGAGGCTGGGTGGATGGGCAGATTGATTCCTAAACACAAATGGGCAACTGCTCCTGGTAAGCCTATGAAGCAGGAGAGGAAAAGCCTACTATAGACACTGCCAGTGCTGGATTATCAGGGAGAAAATATCAGCAACTGGATTAGGTTCACTAACCAGTCTGATATCTGTTCCCACTGAAAACCTGAAAGATGGCTAGATCAGGATTCTAATACTGCTAATCTAGTATTAATCTAATATCGGTGGACATGTATAATCTGTCAAACATAGAAACATTATCATCTGAAAATATACTGCAGTGTTACTCTTAAACCAGAAATACTGTTTTAATATTTATAACACTATCTTTCTGTATCCTATTCTTTTAGGGGGTGCTGCTGAAGAATGGCATAAAGAGGGTTGGTGTAAAATGCCCCTCTATTTTTGTATATACTGCATATCCTTCGTTGTGTCCTACACAACAAGGTATTAACATCTACGCATCTGATTAGACAGGTCAAGTTAAAATACTGGGTTGTGGAGATTAAAAAAGAACTCCAGGATTTGTTAAATTAACCCTTGCAGTGGGGCTACCCCCTGCACTGCAAGGGTTAAGTGCTCGTTTTTGTCTATGTGCTAAAATAACAAAGATATACCCAATTGAAGCTGCGAGCTGGCCAGCTGTCATGGCGCTCTCTCCAGCCTTTTCCCCCCTCCCTGCAGCATTGGAATCTTCTGCAGCGTCTTCACGTCTATACACAGTGTATAGAAGTGATGACTTAGACTGCTGCAGAGGAGCGGGAGAAACATTGGAAGGAACGGTCTTTTTTTTTTTAACCTAGACACAAACCAGCACTATGGGGTAAGTGTTTTTCCCCATAGTTCTCCTCAGGGTCACGGGAGGACATAAACCAGCATTCTCCCGAGACCCAAAGCTCAGTATACCGCGAGCTACAGCTCGCGGTATACTACGACCGCCGCAGCCGGGACGGATCCCGACATTACTGTTGAGATCCACCCAGCTGCGTGATTGACATTTGGCTCTGCCTAGAGGCAGAGACAGCTGTACCCCTCCCCCATTCGTTCCTCTAGTCAGCGCTGGAGGAACGCAGCAGGGAGGGGGGAAATCCCTGCAGGGAGCCGTGAGTGACAGTCACGGCTCTCTGCAGGGACAGGATTGAAAAGTGAGTGAGCGACGGTATGTGTTCGCTCACTTCCCGATCTATTGAGCCGACGTGTGACAGTTTCATTGTCTGCCATAATTACTGTGTACTAATAACTGCTGGGCACTAGGAGTAATAGTCTGCTGGGAATTACCGGGGTAACTGAGTGTGCTACTAACAACAGCTGGGGCATTAGGAGTAATAATCTACTGGGAAATACCGGAGTACTGACTGCCTACTGCGTTAACAACTATTTAGCATTGGGAGTAATAATCTGCTGGGAATTAGTGGGACAACGACCGCATTATTAATTATTAATAACTGCTGAGTATTGGGAGTAAGAACCAGCTGGGAATTACTGGGGTACAGACTGGCCTAATATAAATAATTAATTAATAAAAAGTAGGTTTAAAAAAAAAAAGTCTTCCATGAGTAGGTATGCAACCCGGTGCACATCGTGCTCAATGTATGCGTTTCTTGAACATGCATTTGAGGACGATAACTGTTGCCCCAGATGTGAGCTAGGCAGTACCGAGGAGGAGCGAGGTAGGAGCAGGATCCCAAGGTTTGTAGCTGGGTTACTGTTAGAGAGAGGGCCAGTTACTGCAAGAGAGGCCAGCCCTGAATTGATATACACCAATAAATATGCCAGGATTTTGGGGATATTAGTTCAGGGGTGACATTGCTGGACCAAGAGGCTTCCTCGATCCGCAGGGGGAGTGACTGCTCCAGTAAGGATGGGAGCAGGATGGAGGGACAGGAAAGACAGATTTTGGTGGTGGGGGATTCTAGTATCAGACGGACAGACAGGGTAATCTGCCTTCAGGACCGTGAGCGTCGAACAGTCTGCTACTTACCGGGGGCTCGTGTTCAACACATTGCGGAACGGATGGACAGGTTACTGGATGGGGTTGGGCATGATACACATTGGCACCAATGACAAAATTGGAGGCAAATGGAGTGTCCTAAAAAGCGAGTTTAGAGACTTAGGTGCTAGGTTGAAGAAAAGGACCTCCACGGTAGTATTCTCTGAGATACTGCCGGTGCCACGAGCCACTCCAGAGAGACAGAGGGAGTTGAGAAAACTGAAAAAGTGGCTGTGGAGCTGGTGTCGGAAAAAGGGCTTTGGGTTCATGGAGAACTGGGCTGACTCAGTCGGTTACAGGCACTATAGCAGAGATGGGTTGCATCTTAATGGGGAAGGTGCTGCACTTTTGGGGATAAAATGGTTAAAAGACTGGAGTAGCTTTTAAACTAGATAATAGGGGGGAGGGAATAAAAATAGGGAAAATAAACATAGAGTATGTAACTACAGGAGCAGTTAATATAGGGGGCAGTATTACAATGGGGGGCAGAGGGCTCACTCCCGTCAAACCTATTAGTAATGTATCTTCCATACCTTAGTCAGATAAAAGAATAAGTTGGGATTCAGGAACATGCAATAATATCACCAAAACCACTAGTACAAAACTACACAAATGCTAGAAGTCTAGCAAACAAACAAGAGGAGCTTGAGCTTATGGTGCTCGAAGACGACTATAATATAGTGGGAATAACTGAAACTTAGCTAGACAGTTCACATGACTGGACAGCTAATGTACAAGGGTACAACCTGTTCAGGAGGGACAGGGTTGGTAGAAGGAGAGGGAGGGGTATGCATGTATGTGAAAAACAATCTAACTGTGCACATACGAGATGACCTCATGACAGAAAATTACGATGGTGTTGAGTCTTTGTGGGTAGAACTAGATAAGACTAATTCCAGTTGTGAACTTATTATAGGTGTATGTTACAAACCCCCGAAACATAAAGGAAGAGGAGGAAGCTCAATTACACTCCCAAATAGAAATAGCTGGGAAGCAGGGAAATGTTGTTATAATGGGTGACTTCAATTATGCGGACATTGATTGGTCACATGGTACCGCTAATTCAATAAAGGCTGGCTGTTTTCTAAACCTGTTGTGGGACAATTTCATGGATCAGATGGTTGAGGCCGCGACCAGGAAGAATGCAATTCTGGATCTATTAATCTCATAACCATAATGTGGACCTAGTTGCAGGAAGAGCGATTAGGGATACATTGGGTAATAGTGATCACAGGGTGATTAATTTTAATGTTGAGTACAGAAAAGAGAAGTGTGTTGGTTTGACAAGAACACTAAATTTCAGAGAGGCAAACTTTGATAAGCTGCGTCACCAAGTGTATGACACTAAATGGGACAACTTATTTCTAACAATGAACACTGACGAGAAGTGGGATTGTTTTAAGAATACTTTGCATAATGTGATTACCAACTATATACTGTTGGGTAACAGACATAAAAGATTGAGAGCTAAGCCTGCATGGTTAAATAGAATGGTAAAACAACACATCAAAGACAAGAACCTGGGATTTAAAAAATATAAGATGGAGGGGACAGCATTGGCATTCCAGAGCTACAAGGAATGCAATAAGAGATGTAAACACGAATTCCAGGCAGCAAAAATAGATTACGAAAAACATAGAGGCACAGTCAGTAAAAATAACCCCCAAAAATTCTTCCAATATATAATTAGTGAGGGCTTGTTCACACCAAATGCAGACCAGATCTGCATGAGTTTCTGCACACGCAGTGCAGTGGGTTGTGCCGTGTTTTTGCCGCGTTTATGATGCGTTCCGGGCCGTTTTTGGTTAAAAAAAATATATATATATATTATATTTAATTAGTGGCAATTATTTTGCCACTTTATAGATCACTGGTGCGGCCTCATCTGGAGTATGCGGTTCAGTCTTGGTCACCTATCCACAGAAAGGATTTCCTGGAACTGGAGAGTCCAGAGAAGGGTAACAAAATTAATTAAGGGGCTGGAGGACCACAGCTATGAGACAAGGTTACTAAATTTAAACTTGTTCACACTGGAAGTGAGGAGATTAAGAGGGGACATGATTTTAATGTACAAAATGTTTGGTGGTGATGGCAACATCAGCAGTAAACATTTTACAGTAAACTCCGTAACATGGACTAGAGGCCACCACCTAAAATTGGTAGAGAAAAGATTTATCCACAAGGGGCGTAGAGGCTTTTTCTCAGTCACAGTGGTTACATTTTGTAACTCTCTGCCACCAGAAGTGGTATCAGCAGACAGTATTGAATCATTCAAAAACCAATTAGATACCTTCCTAAGAGACCGTAATATACAGGGTTACAGGTACTCTTAAAACCTTAGAATTCCAAGGGACTTATATACACACATGCACACAATACACACACACTTACACATAAAGGTTGAACTCGATGAACCTGTGTCTTTATTCAACCTCAAATACTATGTAACTATGTAAGAATATCACATAGGTTGCTATGTCTGTGCATATAACATATGATCAATTAAGCAGGTACAGTGTACCTCTTAATGTATGTATAAATTATGAAAGGATCAACACTGCTACAATGTAAAGTAATATAATATATCATTATTTGTTTATTGTTTTCCTGTTGAACATTTTTCATGTGCAGATGTGCGAAGGTGACAGATGTTCTTCAAGCAGTGTAGTCACCCCTACTGACATTGTTCTGCATTTCATGATGGGAATTTATGTTGAAAACTGTTGGAATCTTGAGACTCACCAAAATCTCTGAGATGTCTTAAACAGATGAATAAAATAAACAATGAAATTCTCATCACACCATGTCCTTATCCTGGTTAGAAACTCGGAAAACAAGAAGAAAATGTATTTAAAGGAGAACTATGAGGTGAGTGATTTTCACTCAACCTCGTAGTTCGAGCCGAAGTGTGACAATTAAACTGTCACACGTCGGCTCCATAGATCTGGAAGTGAGCGAACACATACGGTCGCTCGCTCACTTCTCGATCATGTCTATCTGCCTCTAGATAGGCAGAGCCAGCTGTCAATAACGCAGGGGGTTGGATCTCGACAGTAATTTCGGGATCCGTCCCGGCTGTGGGGATCTCAGTATACCGCGAGCTGCAGCTCACGGTATACTGAGCTTAGGGAGACGGGAGGACGCTAGTTTGTGTCCTCCCGTGACCCTTAGTAGAACTATGGGGAAAAACACTTACCCCATAGTTCTCCTTTAAAGTAGATGTAAATCCAAACTGAATGGCGTTAAGTTGCAATGTATTTTTAAATATTTTTTTCTTCTTATCATTTGCCCTTATTGCATCTCAGTGCTACTGATCTCTTGCACCCACTTTGCAATCACTTCCTTTCTATATGCATTTACTCCAGTGATGGCTGGATGGCATTTTTTAGTGCAAGATTTACACCAATCACTACATCACAGCATGCATTCAAAACAAAACAATTCCCTATCCAAATTTGTTCAAAAAAAACAAAACATCAGTTTATTATGCATAATAAAATCTACTAAAGCCATACCTGCATTTTCCCAAAGCTATACAAATTTTTCCCATATGTACTGTATATATACAGTAAGATCAGGAGCCCATTAGATGACCATTTAGCTCCTGGACTTACAGGGTTAATCACTCAGCTGCCAGAGGCAACGTTCGGCTATTCACTACGGCTCAGTATGGCTGATTTCATTTCAGTATGGTTGAATTCTGCTTGGTACCTCCATGGTACCGAGCAGAATTGCAAATAGTGAAAAAAGTTGAAAAAAAATGTTTAAAAATTTAAATAAATAATACATTGAAAAAAGTAAAAAAAAGTAAATAAAGAATTAAAAAAATAAAAAACAAAAAAATACAATTGTGACAGCTAGCTCTGCCCAACTGTTTCCTATTGGCCGTCACCTGCTAGAGTCTTCTAGCAGGTCCCAACCAACGAATAATAACTGGGCGGACCCGGCCATGACGTCACAGCCAGCTCCTACCAGTTGTAATTGTTTAATGACAGATCAGCGCCCAGGTGCCATTTGCAAGGCGTACGGCCGGCCGTTCGCCCCGCTTCGGCTTTCACTTCGCTCAGAATAGCCCGTACAGCAGCCCTTCGGTTCAGCAACCAAAGCTAGCCGAAGGATCAGCCGAAGCTTTGGCTGATTCTTCGGCTAGCTTTGTGAATAGACCCCTTAGTGCCGCATTTCAGCCGGGATCACCGGGACTCCCGATGGGATTCCTAATGAAAAATAGCCCTTCTATGAGTGTCATTTTAAAATGATTCCTGGGATTTAAGTGGTTAACAACTTTTCTTTTAAATCATGGATTGTCAATTTATTCCAGCATAAAGTTCAATTTATACACTTTATACAATTTATATTTGGGGGACTGTTATTTGATGCAGCAGAGCGGACTCATAATCTGGCGGGGACCCTTTCCTGGGGCTTGTCAGTCTACTGCGTGTCCCTCCTCCAAATCACTCCTCCTTCCATTGATGCTTGGTAGGCTTGATTCTGTATTAGTAGTATAGTAGAGAGCAAAACACTAAAAAATCAAATTCGATCAATGCATTCCTCTATGTATTAATGTAATTAATAATAGCACAGACATGCCAGGTGTAAAATGCTGTGATTTTGAAATACTTGCAGAGCATTCACTTCCTGCTTTGAAAGGGCAAAATGACTTCAGTTTGCCAAAGCAATGCACACTGGGATTGCCTTGTCATCAGCAGAGCATTGCTGGGAAATCTCATCTGTAATCTCAGGGGATCTCGGGGAAAGGCATTTTCCTCCTCTGAGATGATGTGCGTGGTCACATGTCCTAGTCACATGTCTGGTCACATGTGCCGGAAATCCAGGAAAAAAAAGGAGAGCTAGTACTCTGCCCCTAGTAAACATGACCACTGTCGGAAGACCGGAGAAGAAAAGAAAAAAGGTATGCAAAGAATACAAAGCCTGCAATTATCTACATGTATGTGTTTGTAGATTGTCATTACTAAACATTTCTAAAAGGTGTGTTTGTTGTTATTTTAAAGATATGGGTAAAAGGTTTTAAAATAGTAAAGGATGGATCTACACTACATTGCCAAAAGTATTGGGACACCCCTCCAAATCATTGGATTCAGGTGCTCCGTGAAATTTCCTTGCTACTAAATATTCCACGGACAACTGTTAGTGATATTATAACAAAGTGGAAGCAACTGGGAACAACAGCAACTCAGCCATGAAGTAATAGGCCACCTAAAATGACAGAGCAGGGTCAGCGCATGCTGAAGCACACAGTGCACAGAATTCGCCAACTGTCTGTAGAGTCAATAGCTACAGACCTCCAAACTTCATGTGGCCTTCAGAGAGCTTCATGGAATGTGTTTCCATGGCCGAGCAGCTGCATCCAAGCCTTACATCACCAAGTGCAATGAAAAGCGTTGGATGTAGTGGTGTAAAACACGCCGCCACTGGACTCTAGAGAAGTGGAGACGTGTTCTCTGGAGTGACGAATCACGCTTCTCTTTCTGGCAATCCGATGGACGTGTCTGGGTTTGTCGGTTGCCAGGAGAACGGTACTTGCCTGACTGCATTGTGCCAAGTGTAAAGTTTGGTGAAGGGGGGATTATGGTGTGGGGTTGTTTTTCAGGGGTTGGGCTTGGCTACTTAATTCCAGTGAAGGGAACTCTTAAGGCATTAGCATACCAAGACATTTTGGACAATTTCATGCTCCCAACTTTGTGGGAACAGTTTAGGGATGGCCCCTTCCTGTTCCAACATGACTGCGCACCAGTGCACAAAGCGAGATCCATAAAGACATGAATGAGCAAGTTTGGGGTGGAGGAACTTGATTGGCTTGCACAGAGTCCTGACCTCAACACGATAGAACACCTTTGGGATGAATTAGAGCGGAGACTGCGAGCCAAGCCTTCTCGTCCAACATCAGTACCTGATCTCACAAATGTGCTTCTGGAAGAATGGTCAAACACTCCTAGACCTTGTGGATGCCTTCCCAGAAGAGTTGAAGCTGTTATAGCTGCAAAGGGTGGGCCAACTCAATACTGAACCCTACGGACTAAGACTGGGATGCCACTAGAGTTCATGTGTGTGTAAAGGTAGGCGTCCCAATACTTTTGGTAATATAGTGTAGCAGCCAACCTGCAATAGCTGTATAGTAAGTGCTGACACAAGCAGTCAAGGTGCAGTAGCTTTGCAGTGAAGACACAAAGGCTGTACAATGAGTGCTGGACAAAGCAATCAAGCTGTTGTTATTTTGTGAGCATCCAAGTAACTTTTCAATATTCTGGGGTACGTGGTTGTGGCTAAGAGACAATCCCTAAAATTCACTGACATTACTGACTTTTTTAAGGAGTCCTATACTCTCACATGTCCTGTTTCTTTTTATACAACCTTCATTCCCAAACCTTCAGTTTTCCTTGAAGACGTGAAGGATACAAAGTTTATACAGCAGTGGACTATGCTTGCGTGTGCATGTATATTACAAAATGGCCACTTATAGTTTCTTTCTAAAGCTCCTGTAACTGAAGCACAATTGGGAGAATGTGGAATAGAGTGTTGTCACCTGATAAGAGAAAGTACCTTAATGGTATGATCAAAAGGTATTATTTTATTGGAAGCTGCAAGTTCAACAATATTGAAACTGACTTTTGAAAATACATTCACATGTTAAAGCTTATTTAAATTTTAGGGATTAAGTTTACATAACCTTATGTGCTACGGATATTGCATTTTGATGGAGGATTAAAATGTCACTAAAGGTAAGAATAGAACTAGTCCACATATCAAATAAGATAATAGGATCAATAAACATCATCATCATAAAATTGTGCAAGTTAATGTTTTTTCATTGAAATTCTTGTTTTTTCAATAAAGCCCACTGTAGGGAACAGTATAATAATGCTGATAACAGGTCACTAATGCCAAGAACAAACAACAGCAAAACATTCAGCAACAAGCAAAGTACAAGCATCTGGGTAAATAATAAAAGAGATGTGTACTGGTATGGGAACTTTCAGATACAGAGTACTGTAGTCAAATTTAAGATTTTAAACAGGTTATATTTTAGAGAATGCTTATTACAAAAAGCTGTCTGTACTGCTAAATTATGAAAAGGGGAATTAAGAAATGCAGAAATTTACTAGTAATAAGTAATATCAAGTCAAAAAAATCAAATAATTTAAATCGCCATGAAATTAGCTGACATATCAAAGAGCATATGCTAGTGGGAAAGGTGCTCCAGCAGTCAAGTCATCCATACCACAAACCACTATGCAGTTTTAGACCATCAGTGAGTAAATTAATTTACAGCAGAGCCAAGATTTCAGTGCCTCTGTTGTATACTCTAAGATGGATTTCACCACACTGCCTATAGAAACAGATGTGAATGAGGGCTTTTATGGCTTGTTCAGACTAAGCAAATACTTTAGTGTACATAGCCTGGGCCCAGATTCTCTTTAATGTTTACAGCTAGCACTAGTGCTAGACAGAGAATAAAAAGCAGCTAATTTGTTATGTTGTGACCCCAAATGGTGATATTGCTTTTCTTGGGAACATCAAAATATGTTTTCACAATACTAATGTGGTAGCCAATTGCCCAATATACATGGAAGACCAGCGACAAAGCATATTGCCAGTCTCTACCGGGCTACAAACTATAATACAAATTCCCTTCAGTGGCCTGTCTATTTTCTGTATATTCATATAAATGTGTATGCTTCATATTTTATGTATTATTAGCAATTAATAACAGTTTACTAAATATACAATTAAAAGTATTTAATAAAAAGAAGTGCATTCATTCAAGACAATAGGAAAAACGTTTTCAAATAGCAGTGTGTATTTACATTTTTTGTTACTATTTGGAAAAAACATTCAAAATATGCCAAAAATATGTGGATTAATTTGCTCGATTTTTATTTTAGGTCATAGATAAAGAAGGTTTATTAATAAAAAATCTTTATATTTTTATTAGATTTCTTTATTATTGATCACTCATTGAAGGTAAAATGTGGACAGGTATAATGTAGACATGGCGATGATTTACGTGTTGGTTTTGTCGATAATGGGCAGTAAAATGGAAGCACGGAAGACAGAGCTGAACAGAAACAGAATAAAAATCAAGTAAGAATTAATTATAAATAGAAAAAAGAGTTAAAGTGTATTTCCACTTTTCGCTGTTAAAGGAGAACTATGGGGTCAGTGTTTTCCCCCATAGTTCTCCTTAGGGTAACGGGAGGACACAAACTAGTATCCTCCCGTTACCCTAAGTTCAGTATACTGCGAGCTACAGCTCGCGGTATACTGAGACGCCGCAGCCGGAGCGGATCCCGACGTAGATGACGGGATCCGCCCAGCTGCGTGAGTGACAGCTGGCTCTGCCTATCTAGAGGCAGAGCCAGCTGTACCCGCCCCCGTCCGTTCCGCCAGTCAGCGCTGGCAGATCGTAGCGGGGAGAGGGGAATCCAGCCCTCCCCCTGTCACGGCAGAGAGCCGTGACAGGATCGAGAGGTGAGCGAACCTGGTATGTGTTTGCTCACCTCCCGATCTACTGAGCCGACCTGTGACAGTCTCATTGTCACAGGTCGGCTAGAACTATGAGGTGAGTGGAAATCACTCATCTCATAGTTCTCCTTTAAATATTAGACAGCAAAAGTGTTATGTGTTCCCATTCACACAGCATACCTAAAATAATAAAAAAGCAGGATTATACATAGGATTCTATAGTCAGCTTCCTGCTTAGGATAGCAGACAATGAGCAATTAAGTGACAGACTGAGGGACAGTTTTTTTTTCTTTTAAGTTAATTACCATAAAATGTACCACCCAACCCTTGAGAGTGTTAACTCTTTGTTAAGGCAGTCACTATGCACATCTAGATTACAACTGCTAATGAGATCTGGCAGCACCGATAGGGTTATGGTGAACATAACTCCCCAGCCTCCAGGTTATCATTACATATAAGAAGAAAGCTATGTAGAATTCTTAAAGTCCATTTTCCCCTCTGTAAGTGAGTAGCATTTATTGTGGTAATGTAGAGGTGATGTGATGATGTATATGTGTGTACATTTTCATTGCAGGCTTTCTTCATTTGTTTTATGACATTTTTATTAGGCCTGAATCCTAGAAATTCTAAATTTTCTCCACAGGAAACTCAGTCTGACACCAGGGTTGGCGTGTAAAGTAGGCTGTACACAGCTCCCCCCCTCCCTGTGATTCTGTGCAACACAATCACTGCACACCAACTCTGCCTTTGCACACAATACACTGTCCTGGGAGGTGGGGGTTGCCACTATGAATACTAATGAATGGGGGGTGGAGAGCTCAGTTGTAATATACACTGAGGCGGCCATTTCCATCAGGAGATGAAGAGGAAAGCTAACAAAAAAAGTAAGTTTCTGTGTTCATATACAGCAACAGCATATGCCTGCTTTCTGTCTACTCAATGTATATTCCTGGCATATGTTTTTTTTTTTTAAATACCTCCACAAAGGTGGAATGGAATTTTTACATATTTTTTGTTATGTTTATGGGAACCTGTAAAAAATATAAAGTAGGCGTCGCCCCAATTTGGCTGCAAAAGTGGAAATACACTTTAAAGTGTAAGGCCTGCACAATGCTCTTGTCTCCCTTCTCCTTCATAAAGGTTGAGCATTCTTAGCATGGTACTTCACTTCAAAGTATTATTGAGACATTTAGGGGGTTATTCACTGTTAAGCTGAAGGATTAAGCCAAAGCATCTGCTAATCCTTCAGCTCAATTTGGCCGCCGGACCCTTCCGGTTCAGCTAAACCAAAGGGCTGCTATATGGGCTCTTCACAATAGCTTGTACAGCAGCCGAATGCAGGCAAGTGGCTTAGCTGAGCCGCATGTATATATGCTTCGGGTCAGCTGAGCTGAAGTCACAACCAAAGCGGGGAGAACGGTTTGCCAGCTGCTCCGCCCAGTTGTTGTCATTCAATGACAGCCCAGCGTCCTTAGGTCGGCAGCTGCCATATTGCGGCGTGTGTTCGGCGGGTTGGCAGGCGGCGTTTCTTTTTATTTTGGCGAGTTGGCATCGTCGTTGACAACACTGGACGCCGTGATTGATGTGGATTAGTTAGTTGGATCCATTTTTAAAATTTTTTTTTTTCAATTAAAGGAATTGTCAAAATTTTTTAGTGTTTTTAAAAAAAATAAAGGACTCTTTCAAAGGTGTGGTCTTTTTATTTACAATTTTATTTAACCCCTTAGTGAATGTGTAGGGGTACAAGTACCCCTCATTCATTCACAAGGGGCGCAGCATCTGGGTTCCCCCTTTATTAAATGGAGTACTCTGATGCAAATAAGCCCCCCTGCCCACAGACCCCCACAACCACCGGTTTAGGGTTGTGGCGGAAGAGGTCCCCACCGGCATGGGACAAGGTACTTTTCCAGGGGGAAACCTGGAAAAGCACCCTCCCAGTGCCGAGGGCATGTGGCCTGGCATAGCAGGGAAGCTGTTCATTTGTACCCCCCTTTTCTGTTCTGCCAGGCCTGTCCTCGGATTAAGGGTTTGGTTGGGAATTTTATGGGGGACCCCATGTTCCCCCCCTCATTTTGGGGGGTGGGGTTCCGCCTTAAAAATCTTACCAGACCTAAAGGGCCTGGTATGACTTTTAGGTGGAACCCTAAGCATTTTTCTACCAGCCGTAAAGGTAGGGGGACCCCACGCCATTTTTTTTCCTTTTATTTACATGTCATTTTTGAATTCTCCTTGCTACCTCGGAGGTAGTGAGCAGAATAACCAAGCCTAATGCTGTTCGAAATCGGCCGTAGAGGGCCGAAGTAGATAGCCAAACGGCCTTTGGCAGCTGAGTGAATAACCCCCTTAGTAGTAAAGGGTAAAGTGGAACAGGTGAAATAAAAAGGGGTTATTCACTAAGGAGCCGAAGGATACAGTCGTAGCTTCGGCTAATCCTTCAGCTCACTTCGGCCGCCCTGCGGTTCACAGTAGCCCGTACAGCAGCCGAACAGCTTAGCCGAGCCATACATATATACTTCGGCTCAGCTGAGCATGTTCGTCTGAACCAAAGGGAGTCGAAGCCAGCCAATGTACGGCTGAAATTAGCCGTACTCGGCTGAAGTGAATAGCCAAACAGCATTCGGGTCCCTTCACTTTTGGCTGCCTTTGGTAGCTTAGTGATTAACCCCCAAAGTTTTAATCCAAATAAAAGTTCTCATGAACTAAATTTCTTTGAACCTACTTTAGGGCTTCTGTATTCTGCCGTTAGCTCATATAGTTGAGGAGTGGACCTATAAACAACTGAAGCAGAAAATACAGATATTTTAGCTGATGCATCAAATAGCTGTGCATCATACACCTTCACAGGATTTAGAGACATGTTATAAAAAGCATGTAAAGTCAGCAGTTTCAATTTACAAGTTAAAATTCAGAGAACTGTATAAATATAACAATTCATTTTATACATATTTTTATATGCTGTTTTTTAAATTTTTACTATGGTTTAATTACACTTAGGCTGGGCACTGACAGACAGCATGATTGTGGGATAACTGTGCAGTTCAGCAGCTTTCCATCTGCTTACAGATAATTTTTCATGGCAAAGAAATGTAAACGGTGGAGGGGGGAATTTTCAGGCTGTCACTGAGACACTTTCTGAAGTGTTCAGATGACCAAGGCCATTCAACCACCTACCTAACTCTCCATCTGCCCCTACTAAAGTGAGAATGGTCCAAGAGGTTTGGAGGTGTCTTTTCAAGTGTTTACAAAGTGGTCCACCATTTTGTGGTTCCACCATGTTGAAAAAGTTTTATAGCAATTGGAAATGCTTTTCAACTGTTTAACAAATGCCAGGGAAATGCTGTAGGCATTTGGTAAGCAGTTAAACCAACCATCACAAATATCTAGCTTAAGGGCTGCCTCACACTTCCACATTTATAATTCATGCATTTTTACATGTGTCTTTCCCATTTTGTTTTGCATTTTCAAGTGTTTTTTTTTAGGGCTGTGGAAATTAAAGATTAATTTTTCGATTAATCGTTAAACTTTTTGATCGATTAAAATTATTTTGATCGCTAATGAAAGCACTTACCTCTCCGCCGGCTTCCGGGAGTCCCGTCGGCGATCCGGTGACGTCGATGTCCGTGATGGCTAACGAATGGAAGGGGGAGGAGTCCGGTGACGTCGATGTCCGTGATGTCACCAGACTCCTCCCCCCTTCGTTAGTCGACGGAGCCACCTGGGCCGGTGGGTTTGCCCAGGAAACTTTCTGCACGAGCGCCAGCCAAGGCATTGGCCTATACACATACAGCACAGCAATGAAGTAATAAAATGAACTAGGATCACACTAATCCAGCACGTTATTATTCTGAGTTGCCCCACTCAAGCGGCGACCATATTGAGTGGGGCACGTGAGATTAATAACGTGCTGGATTAGTGTGATCCTAGTTCATTTTATTACTTAATTGCTGTGCTGTATGTGTATAGGCCAATTTAGTTGGATCTGTATGTGCGTTATAATTAATCGAAATTAATCTATTAATCGATTTTAAAAATGTTCGATTAATCGAACACGAAAATTGTAATCATTACCAGCCCTACTTTTTTTTATTTCAGTTCGATCAGATGTTTTCATAATACTGGAAAAATGCACTAAATGACAATGCGAACGATGTGAACATTCCTGTTGTATAATGGCACAGATTTCATCATGCATTTTTGATGTGATTCCACCACAAATGACATAGTTTAAAGAAGGTCAGGTGATTTATCTTGTATTAACATTCATGCAAAATACATGTATTGTGTGTTTTTTTGTGTGTGTTTTTTAAATTGCTTTGTTTATCTCTATGGCAGATGCATGGATGTTAAAATGCAGAAAAAATGCTGCTTACAGGATATTATGAGCCTATTTACACCTATGTGTTTTATTGCACATCGATGCATATGCACAGGTTAGTCATTGTTTTAGTGCTCCTGTGCCCAGAATATGGACATTAAACTAGTTCCATATTAATAACAAGAAGTGCTTTACAACAAGCCACCCCTGACCTCTCTAGCTGCTTTTAATATGAAGTTATCACTTCTGAAAAATCCCAGAAGCTTACAACAAACACTCTAGAGCAGGGGTGCCCACAATTTTTGTGTTAAGATCTACTTTTCAAATGACGTGCTACATGAGAACTACCAACGGAAAAAAAAACTCCCTCGCTCTCTCTCCTGGCTGTCTCTCCTTGCTCTCTCTCCTGGCTGTCTCTCCTTACTCATCCTCCTGGCTGTCTCTCCTCGCTCTCTCCCCTGGGTGTCTTTCCTCTCTTTCTCTCCTCGCTCACCATGATGTAATACATAGCACTTCAACCACCAGAATCCATCAGAACGGTGTCAGGGAGCTTGGCTCAGCAGACTCGGGCTTATAGGTAATCATGTGTGCACCACTAAATAAATATACCAAAATGGAATAAAGGGGCCGCCATTCACACCCTTCATGATCTACCAGCATCAGCTTTGAGAGCTACTGGTAGATCATGATCTACCTAATGGGCACCGATGGGTGAGGTTTCAGTTGGTTTCTAATAGGGATGCATCGATACCCATATTAGTATGGGTATCGGTGCCGATACCAAGTATTTGGGCAAATATGTAATCGCCCAAATGCTCCGATGCCAAGCCCGATAATTCCTGTAACAGGAAGCTGGGCAGCGCGTCATTACACGCTGCCCGGCTTCCTGATTGGCCCGGGAAACCGGCTCCATGCTCCCTCGTCACATGTGAGTACCGGGAAAAAAATATCGGTAATCGTACTCCGTACCAAAATACAGGTATCGGTGCATCCCTAATTTCTAACAAGCTGAGACCCTGGTGCCCATCACGTGGCCCATGGGCTGGCCATCTAAAGCGCCATCAGAGCCTGACCTGTTGGGCACTAGGGAGAGAGAGAAAACCAAACAGCAGCTGTGATTTGGTTTTCTCCTTGCATAGTCCTTTTAGTCCACTTCACTACTCCTTTTTGTCCATAGTCCACTTCACTACTGTTTTACGTTGTAAAATGGTGGCATGGTGGAAGTGAATTTCTGGAATGTAATTTTTAAATCATTGTCAATGGCTGTGGTCTGAGCTGTCAGGGGGCTCAGATGATAGGCATAATGCACAAAGCTGATCAGCGTGAGTTTCTACTGTGTGATCACCAGTGGCGGACCTAAGGAACAAAAACCCCCACAAACACAGCGCTCTCCTCCCGCAGCGCTCGGCCGGCTGTCACTTTCTCTCCTCCCTGCCATTTCCAGCCGATATCTTTTGGCGGCCGATATATCGGTGCAGCCCTAATATTTACAGCAATGCAGAATGGCACAGGCTATAGAGGACTACACATCCCAGCAATACTTTATATAACAATAGCATTTCTGTATAAAGTACTGCTGAGATTTGTAGTCCTCTATAGAGGGTGTCATGCTGCATTGCTGCAACAGTACTTTATACAACATTAGGCTACAAATAATAATTATTTTAATGAATTATTTACCCTTACCTCTTCTGGCCGGTCTTCTGTCTTCATCTGTTTCCTATGTGTTTTCTGTTTGCTGGGTCCTCACTGCTGTCCGAGGCCCCATGATGTGCCTGCAGGGCTGTCTTCAGTGCCTCCTTGTTCTGCAGCTCCCTCCTCACAGCGGTCAGCGGACAGGCCCCCCCATTTCAGTGCGTCGCGGAGCGCCCCCTCTCACCCATGTTGGTTTGTCAGATGTTAAGATCAGTATTCGGCGGCTGGCGGGCTTCCCATCTCTGTGCCGGGAGTGCCGGATGACACTCCAGGCGCAGAGACTGGGGGCCCGCTGGCTGCTGGATACCGATCCAGTGCTATCCGGCGGCCGGCAAGCCCCACCATCTATGCACAGGGACTGTGCTGAGCCCACCCAGGCTGAGGCACCGGCTGCAATTCCGCCACTGTATAAAACACACACACACTCTTTATACATTGCACCCCTCTCTACATATACCTATACTCTATACTCTACATATACTCTACATATATATAAACTCCCCATCTCGCTATATACACATTGTCCCCCCCATCTTGCATCTCTCTCTCCATTGCCACCTCTATACATTGCCCTCTCTCTATATACATTGCCCCCCTCTCTATACACATTGCCCCCTATCGATACACATTGCCCCCCTCTATATACATTGCCACCCTCTCTATATACATTGCCCCCTCCCTAGGTACATTGCCCCCCTCTCTATACACATTGTTCCCCTCTCTATACACATTG
>NW_017306640.1:762511-798954 GCF_000935625.1 Nanorana parkeri | reverse complement strand
GGCTCAGCATTCTATCGCCATGGCAACCATCAGAATCCGGTGGCCGGCAGGCCCCCCATCTCTGCACCGGGAGTGTCGGATGAACGGATGATCCGACACTCTCGGCGCAGAGATGGGGGGCCCGCTGGCCGCTGGGTATCGATCCGGTGCTGGGCCCCCCTAGGCCCTGGTGTGCTCGCACCGGCTGCACCGGCGGTAGTTCCGCCACTGGTAATCACTGTGTAGATCAACCAACACTCAAGTGTTGAGATTTGAGAGCCCTCCCCTTCCTCTCACAAGGGAAGAAGTAGTATTTCTGAGGGCGGTGCACACCTAGGCGACTCCTGACTTTGTGGCAATCGTGTATGATTCCATGCGGATTGCCGCACGGTCATGGCATCGCCCAGCAGAGACGGTCGCGATGTGGGTGCCATTATTTTCTAAAACAGCCGCACGAACAGCCAAACAGCATTGATGTGCTTTGTATGTTTTTAATGCTTCAGCTCATGTCATAGGGCCTATGGATGACAATAGCAGTGCATGAAAGTGCAGAATTGTTGATAACACACATAAACACACATGAAAACATGCACAAAAAGATGTGGATTCAAACACACTGGGTGAAAGTGCAAATGTGTGAACAATGCTGTTCAATGAAAAACGCTCTGTAGACTCTTTAGCTTACAGACAGATTGATCCAAAACTAGAGGAAGAAGAGTGCAAATACTGATATGATTGTATGGATTGCAAGACTGTGCTTGCAAATTAACCAGGAAAGACAAAAGCTATGACATTTCACTCACTTTCCGAAATGTGCTGAGACATGTAAATTCAGGCAGTTAGTCGAGCTTACTTCAACTTCTGGAGGAGTGGAATACAATAGTGTATGTTCACGTCACTAGCAATTTACATATCTCTGCAGTTTACTTTACAAGATACCTTTTATGTCAATTAGCAAACCAAAGTGAAAGTCACGTGATTGGCCTTGTCTTTTTATAAATCAGCTCACAGAGACAGGTAAGCAATGACAAAGGAACAGGTGAGACATGACATGTTACTTATCTATATAGCATAGCAAATGTACATTGTACATTGCCTTACACAGTACACGTGCTCATTCAGAACATTAGTTAGAACATTCAAGGTGTCAAAACTACATTGAATTTTGATTTCATTGGCTCTAAATGCATCTGTTTTATTTAAAATGAGGGCCCATTTACACCTTTGTGTGTGTAACATGAATGTTTTTTGTGTGTTGAGGTGCAGTGCCGGTTATGTAGCTCATTTATTTTTAATGAGCTATCAACATTACAGTACGTACTTCATGAGGCGTCTGCAATATTTTTGACAATAGTGGGCAGTATTTTAAATCTCATGAGATTTATTTTCAAATATGTTCCTATATATCTGGGGTTTCCAATCCTTTTAAACAGTGAACATGATGCACCTAATCTTTGTACATCATCCCCTACCAGAGTCTAAATTATATAGCTTTTATTCAAGTCCTGGGAAATCGGCAGTTTAGGTGCCTTTTATTTAGAATTCCACACTATTTATATATGTATACGTGTTTTATCAATAGTTGTCAGAAGGCTGTATGGTCCATATATCTGCAAATTGTTACTTTTGTGAGACAGAGCCAGAGATCCACTTTAATACATGGCTCCATCCACAATCAATTTCTCACGTTACAATATAAACATGGACATTGATAGACTAGTGAAAACATGATATTTAATGTAAGTGGTTAATTGCTGCATATGCACGTATTATTTTTTTTTATAAGTCTCTTTCATGGCAATACATTTCAGTCATTATCCAGCAAAGCACTGCAAAGCAGCTTATTAGACTGTTTTCAAAACTATTCAGCTATTGCGCATTTACATAATCACATAATCTTAGTAATATAGTTATTTAATAAAAATAAATACAACTTTCACGCATACAAGAAGAGTTCTACAATTGTAAAGCTCTCTAGATAGTTTCTAGGATTACGTTTCTATGTGTAAGGCAACAACCTTACAGTAGTATTATTTACTTTAGAATTTCTGTGTTAAATAAGAAAAAAAAAAGAGGAAACATTGCCTTTATGATGCCGGGTTCTACTAACAATAACCCATTTGAAGAGACCAGAGCCAGAAGAATTTGGCATGCTTCTATTTACTGGTTACATGATGCCAGGCAATATCTGAAGTAGTCAAAAGAAAGCAAATCCCCATTGGACAAGAAGTGAAATTGAGAAAAGAACAAACTGTACACACAGGTCTGTGAAAGAAAAGAAAAGAAAAAAAGATTCAATGAATGGGTCTGGAAAAGATTCTTAAGTTTGCCTTTTTTAGTGGTTTGTTGCTAAAACAATATTATGTCATTTAACTTTGGAATGTTACAGCATTTGTGAAGCGAAAAGTTTTTTTTAATTTATTTGTTTAAATGTGTAACTTGGCTGAATGTTCACCACAAGTGAAACAAAGTGTCTATTTTCTTATCTCTTGCAGGGTCTGAAGGCGAGAGCTTGTACCATCTAGTATCTGGAGGGAGCTCCTGTCCAAAAACTAGCTGAGTAAACAGTGGACAGTGAAACAACTGAGAGACCACGTGGAAGTACAGATACTAACAGGCACACAGTGCTGTCAACAGGGAGCCATAGCATTGTATGCACAGGGAGAGAGCAGCAGAGAAATAGCCAGCCAATGCTAGCAGTTTATCCAGTTTTATCACCTGGTATTACTGTATATATACACTCTTTATTGTCAGTAACCAGTCCAGCCAGCTTTGTATGATTAGGCATCAACCTGGCTGTGGGGGCTGACCTAATAATTTAGTTTACATCAGTGAGCAGATTTGTTACTGTAATATGAGTCATTGTGGACACTCTTTAAATGCCTGGCTTTCCCTTGCCTTGGTTGTGGCTGTGTGGCTGGGGATGGCTCACTCTGAGGGAATGCATAATCTGACTATAGAGCAAAATTTTACCCATGCTGTGCTGCACACGTATGGAGTGAATGACATCCTTACTGCCAACAATGTGAGCGGAATGGTGGACAGCTGCGGGAAGGCGATGGACTTCCGCACACACTTTAACAAGGTAGGAATTTTTTACTTGTGAACATTTCCTTGGAAAATCAGTAAATGTAAACCAAAAATGTACTGTATGTGAGTTACTGACAGCTTTCGGTAATACATATTTATGAGGACGCATATCTGCACAGACACATATCTATTTGACTTTTATGTATTTTCATATTTTAATTATAGTCATTATTGCTAAAGGAAGCTTAACACTGACAGTTGAATGCATTCTTCTATTTGTTTGCTAGATGATAATTTAGGGATGCAGTAAATTTGCTTTCAGTACTGGAGGATCTGAGTTGTTACTTTTTGGTGTGCAGAGCAATCACCTACCTGAAGGCCCCCTTTACCCCATTAATTTTACCTGAAATCATAACCATTCCTGTAACCCTAATGCTAACACTCCTTGTAACACTAACCCTCCCTGTAACCCTAACACTATCCCCCTATAAGGTTAACACTAACCATAACGCTATCCCTAACCTTTCCTGTAACTCTAAAACTAACTCACCCTGTAACCTTAGTCTTGTCTGTATCTTCAACCCTAACCCGGCCTGTAAACCTATCTTGTAACCCCAACACTAACCCACCAAGTAACCCTAATCTTCCCTGTACCTGTAAAACTAACCTGTAACCCTAACACTAACCCTACCTTTAAGGCTAACACTAACCATAACACTATCACTAACATTTCCTGTAACTCTACAACTAACTCACTCTGTAACCCTAGCCTTGTCTGCATCTTCAACCCTAACCCTCCCTGCAAACTTAACTTTCCCTGTAACTGTAACACAAACCCTCCTTGTAACCCCAACACTAACCCACCAAGTAACCCTAATCTTCCCTGTACCTGTAAAACTAAGCTTCCCTGTAACCCTAATTTTCCCTGTAATTGTAACATTAACTCTCCCTGTAACCCTTAACACTAACCCTCCCTATGAGGCTAGCACTAACCATAATGCTATGACTAACCTTTACTCTAACTCTAAAACTAGCTCACTCTGTAACCCTAGCCTTGCCACTATCTTCAACTCTAACACACCCAGTAACCCTAATCATCCCTGTAACTGTAAAACAAAGCCTCCCTGTAACCCTAATTTTCCCTGTAATTGTAACACTAAGGCCCCTTTCACATGGGCTGACCACGTGCACGGATCCTCTCCTGATCACAGCAGTATGGAGTCTCTAATCCGTCTGTTTTTCCGGACCCTACCGGAGGTGGGGGTACCTGGGTGTAAATTGACACCTGTCCATTTATACATTGCTGCCTATAGGCTTACATTAGGCATCAGATCGGGTCCGCCTGAAAAACTGACAGGTGGACTCCATCGGACCGCCTGTGTGAAATGGGCCTACAACTTCCTCTAGCTCTAACTTTCCCTGTAACTGTATTATTACCCTCCCTGTAGCCATAATGCTCCCTGTAACCCTAAAACAAACCCCAGTAACCCTTCCTTTCCTATACCTGTAACACTAACTCTCCCTGTAACCCTAAAACTAACCCCTGTAACCCTATCCTTTCCTATAACTGTAACACTAACTCTCCGTGTAACCCTAACACTAACCCTCTCCATAACCCTAATTTTCTTTGTAACTGTATTATTTATCTCCCTGTAGCTGTACTGCTCCTGTAAACCTAAAACTAACCCCTGTAATCCTATCCTTTCCTGTAACTGTAACACTAACTCTCCCTGTTACCTTACCCCTATACCCCTACCACTATCCTGATAATCCTAACACCAATCATCCCTGTAACCCTTAGGTTCCATGTCACCTCAACTCTAACTTTGGCCATAACATTAAGCGTCCTTCTATCCCTAACACTAACCATCTTTGTAAACCTAACACTAATCTTACTTAAAGTAATTGTAAAGTCTCTTTATTAAAACTTTTGGATAGTATAGGAAAATATGTAAGGCCTTTGTCAGTTTTTTTGGCTGGCTGTGTCCCATCGAGTAGATTTCACTTCAAATTCCAGAGACACAACAGGAAATAACAGGAAACATCTACAAAGTGAGTGGTAATTGTTTCTTTTTCACCCACCTCACACCACCATGGCACACTTGCCTTTTATAGGATGGGTTGCTCTTGCAAAGCTTTGGGTGCAACAACAGGTTGTCTGGACCCTATAAACAGTAAATGAAGCCCTGGTGGGTTGGAGGGAATCGTAAATTCAAACAGCTTCCAAAGGGGGGGCATACATTGAGAACTACTGACCTAGAAATACTATCATTCACCAATACTAGTGTTGAATTGGCAGCATCAAAAACTGTTTTCTTGGCAGAGGGTATTGGTTTGTTTGGACCACTATAAACCAGTTTTATAGTGTGAAATATGGATTTCCAATAGGTTTACCTTTAAAGGGTAACTACAACTTTTAAAAATATACATAGCAGCAGGAAACAATATTATTAGAACCTATTAATGCTTTGAAAAAACATGTTTCTGTGTATAGCTTGTAAAAATAGATGAATATGGAGGTAGCCACATATGATAATGATTTGCTCATTATTGTTGAGCTTTCTATATAATGTTAAAGAGGAATCTCAGAAATCTACAAATTTGACCTTTGCTACCTCCTTAACTGCTTGTTACCTGATCCTTGATCCTGCCTAGCTTCTAGACCGGTCCTAGCTACTAGAGCTGTCCCCGCAGCCCCTTCTCCCTCAGACGCTGGCAGTCCAAGCCCCGCTGACTTCATCACATCTTATACATTCCATTCACCTGTATTAGACGTGAGGATGCTGAGGGGGCATACCACAGCCCGAGTGAGGGGGGGAAGAGATGAACACTCAACATCGCAGGACCGAGGATCAGGTAGGTATAGCTTCTTTTTTCTGGCCCCCAGAGCAAAACGAGCAGTTAAACCTTGCAGTGTTAGGGTAGAAAAAAGAAGTGCTTTAGCACAAAATAACAATAAGATTTGTCAATGCCATGTTTCTTAGTGATTTATGTAAAGCATGCATTTTAATGACATTGCTATTCTAATATTTGTTTTCTACCATTTCCACATATAAGTAAATTTAGTTAGAATTTTCTCATGTGTCCTTTCTATTTACAGATATTTAGGGAGCCTGCCACCATCTGTAGTGAATGTTTAGAGTGAACAATACCTTTCATTCAGTGCCGCAATTATAAATGCAATACCAAACATTTTAATGTTTGTCATAGTTTCATTGCATTCATAATAGTAATCAATGATCCTGTAGAAATGTCCTACCAAATGCACTAGAGTCTGGGCAATTGTGAGACTACTTGTCTGTGTTTTAGCTCTGCATGCTTAAAAGGCAACATACAATACAAAGTTGACTCAGTATTAAAATGCATCTTATAGCAATCACGTGTAGGGACTTAACACCATGTGAGGTTTTAATCTCTTGGCAGTAACAGATTTAACCCTTTTTGACAAATTTCCGTGCTCTCAAGTGAAATCTCATGGTCCTTTTTACTAGGCTCCTGAATTCAGTGGTGCTGGTGGGGTCTCATTAAGCCCTGCCTTTGTGTTTGTTGCACATGCACAGTAACATGGACAATCTCCTTCTAGCAAGCAAATGTATTGCCCAGTTGTAGTAATAATAATGGTAAAGTTACTGAAGAGATGTTCAACATCAAACCCCAGAGACTTGCATATGGATGAACCCAGTGGAACATAAACCTGTAAATGCACATATGCTGATGAAGAGTATGTTTGATCCTGAGTGTGTGCAAAGACTTGTCACCTACCTTAGGGGAGTCTGAGTTGACGAGGGCGGCCTCTCTCACAGCTCCGGTCCCGGAGCACCTGGATTGGTTACAGGGGCGCCAGGGCACAGAGGGGCGAGGGTGCCAGAGGCTGGTTAGCCTGTTGCGCTTGTGAGATGAGATGAAGTGGGTAGATCCGGGCAGGAAGTAGGATGCGGATGCAGCGACGAGGATCCAGAAGGCTTTAGATCCGATGAGCTGAGGAAGCTGGAAGCAGAACACACAAGGCAGAAGGATCGTCAAGCAGGCCGAGGTCATCAATGAGCTGGCAAAGTAGTACAAGGGGTAAGGCAGAATCAAGGTCAAAAACAAGCCGGGGTCTTCAGGGAGCAAACAACAACAGAGGGTAGTCCAAGCCGGGTCAGTAACGGGTAATCAGGATACAGAAAACACAGGAACACAGAACACAGGAAGCTGACGATCTGACAGCATAGGAGGATAGCTGAACACAGCCTTTATAGCCCAGTTGGCGCCAATTGTTCAGATGACACGTCGGTGCGTGCCCGTGCGCACAAACACGCGCATGACGCTGCTCCTATTATGGCTCTATGGTCCACAACAGGCGCCTGCGCATGCGCAGACGGCGACACTCAAACTCTGGCTCTGGCTTTCTGACAAGACTCTTTTTTTCCAGCATCTTCACACAGCCCGCTATCCGGCAGAACCTCATAAACTGCCAGCCAGGGGAATGAGTTTTAGACTTTGTATATCAGGCCCAGTGTATTACAGGGGACAATAAATACCTTTCTATTAGCCAAATAAACTCTCATGTGTAGATGAGCTCTGAATGTGGCTCTGCATCTATGATACCCTAATAATTGTCAACTGTATAGGGTCAAGTAGAAGCCATATGAATAATATAGAATTGTTGAATATTTGATGGCTGCACCTTCCTGAGTGTACAGTGCTAGTGCAGCAGGTTCCATCTTATCTCAAACAAGCTGCAAGTCCATGTGTTACCTCATCTGCATAGGCAGTGTTCTTCACCATTCTAAATGTCTAACACATTTAGAATTGTGGATCACAAAACACAACAGCTCTGAAGGCTCTTATGATGCCTATTAGTTGCAGGGCAGGATGGGGGACCGCCAACTGTCAGCCCTCTCTGATTCTAGAAAGATAAAAAAGCAGAATATTGATAACTGATCCAGTGATTTGGCTCAGCTGATAGACCATTAAAGAGACCCTATCATCCGACCATTCATTTCAACAAAAATATTCTCATAACATTAATTGTACATTTAGCATATTTTATGCATGATATTTACCTTTAAAAGCATCCCTTGCATAGACATCCAAAAGCCCTGAAAGTGCTGCTGGGTACCACCATCTAGTATGTAATGTCAGCAGCCCTAGCAGACTCAGAGCTATCACTCAACTGACACTCCTGTAGTATTCCCCTTCACTCCTCCCCTGACAGCTACATAACAAAGTTGTGTAGAGAGGTAGGGGGAGGGCAAAAGATGCTGGGCCAGCACAGACAGTAATAAGACAAACCCAGTAGAGTAGAGGGTTCTGGTGGCCAGGGAATGGCAGAAAAGGGACTGTGCTGTGGAATTGACTTTCCTCCAGTAGTCACTAGACATGTGCATTCGGATTCAGACGAACCTGCAAATCAATGAAATTCAGTTGATTCGGCGTTTCGTCCAAATCAGAAATAACAAATTTTTTATATGCCTGAATATACTAAAACGAGCCATATTGGCCAACGGTGTGTTCTGCGCATCTTGGAGGCGGGGTGCATAATGTCACATGACGCCACAAGTGTTTGGCGTTAGGTGACGTTATTTGCAGAACGAGCGATGGCAAATATGGCCGCCGGCACATTCTGCGCATGCCCGCCACCATCTTGGAGGCGGGCTGCATAACATCACATGACACCATGCCAGATCGGCCGCCAGCGAGTTCTGCGCATGCGCATCACCATTTTGAAGTATATATTGGTATACACCAAGATGGCGGCTCCCATATATTCCTGTGCCACCATCTTGGTGTATAACAAGATATACTCAAAAATGGCGGCACGCATGCACAGAACGTGCTGGAGGCCAATATGACTGCCGCTCATTCAGCAGTTTCTTTGAGCGGTTTTGGATCCGGAGGCTCGTTGCCTCTGAATCCGAAACATTAACATTTGTGAAAATGTTAAATGTTAAATGAAAATGTTTTTCGTTTTCATTTGTTTCATCTGAAACATATTTTTTTGCCCTGCACGTGTCTAGGGGTCACATTTTCTAGCAAGTAAATAAAAATATTTTTGGTAGTAAGTAAGCATTTACCGGCACCACCGGATAGGTTTGAAATCATCAAGGATGTCAACCTTTTCGCGCGCAGGCTTCTACTTAAGCAGGTGCACGATAAGGAGGGTTTACCCCTGGGTGGCATCCTTGATGATTGGAATGATTTCTCCAGGAAAGACTACAGGGCACTCAGAGACCTACAGGAGCTTTGGGAAGAGGGGCACATCTCCGATGAGGAGGAAGATAAATCTGAGGCCCCTCCTACCAAACAGCACTTTAAACGAAAGTCAACGACCTTTCCGCCCTTGACGCAGAATATTAATATCTGGGATTTTGTCAAAAGGGTGAGTGAGGAGATTAAGAAAGGGGTGTCCATTAGAATTAAGGAGGATAACCTCTCCCCTCCGGAGAGAATAGCCCTGCAAGATCTTAAAAACAATAAAAATATAATAATAAAGCAGGCAGATAAGGGTGGCAACGTGGTCATTATGACCAATGAACAGTACACAGAGATGGTTCTAAGGATTTTAGAAAATATCACCTGGTACCGTCCTATAGAACCCACGTTAATTAGATCTTTCCAAGGGAATCTCGAGATATTACTGCAGGAGGCTCTGGATCTCGGCCTCATAGATAAGGGCACACTGGTTTTTTTGAGGGTGCCCTTTCCACGAACGCAGGTTCTCTATGCCCTCCCCAAGATACATAAATCTTTGGAAAACCCCCCCGGGAGGCCTATAGTCTCCGGATGTGGGTCGCTGACGGAGAATATCAGTTCATACGTTGATTATTTCCTTAAACCTCATGTAGAATCACTGGCTTCCTTTGTCAGAGACACTCCGCACTTGATTTCTCAGATACAGGGCTTGACAGTACCCCCGGGCACCCTACTGGTAGGCCTCGATGTAGAAGCCCTCTATTCTTCTATTCCACATTCCAAGGGGCTAAAAATTACTGAAAGATTCTTAGCTACCCTGGGGACTACAGAAAGTTTTTCCTTGGATAGGGTCCATCAACCTAGACGTGGGGGGGATTGGGATAAAACCCTATTACAGAGAGAGTGCAGGTGGATTCATCAGACAGAGGCTCATCAGGCGCCAGGTCTTAATGATATGATTAACTTTAGTTGCTATCTCTGAAACCATATGTACACTAAACATGATGCTTCTCTTTCTAATAATTATGAATATTGACAAATTTAAGTATATTCTTCATCCCTAAACCACAAACTGGTTACCCCTGACAGAGTGCTACCGTAGTTACATTTCTGCCAGTTGATTACCGGGTTGTCCATATATATAATTTTGGAATATGTAGGGGACTCCTGATGGCCTTTGTGATTGAGTTTGGGCTGACGACACAACAATATAATATTATGGGTTTTTACGAGGGGATGAACCCCCATGTTGGATGATCCTGTTACAACTTGATTTTCCGCACCTGTATATCTCTATATCTGTATATGATTCTGAAACATATGTGTTCATTCAAGTTGTGACAGTAGTAATTATCACTTACATGATCCCTTGAATAGCCCATCTAAACTCCTTCCTTGTTCACATCAGAAGTCTCTTTTTAGCCCATATAAATTTATATGACACTATATGATGTTTAGAGGCTATTTCTCCCCTGCCATAAATTAGTTAAAATAAAATATATATGTACCTATATTTGTATGTGGGCAATAGGGATTTAGGATGTGTATCTATTTACTTAAGGCTCCACAGGTGCCATCACAATATATTAAAACATGTGCAATATCATCAGTATATCTTTTGAAAAACGATATGGCCCGCTGACCGTGTGATATCCGGCAGTTCATTAGCCTCATTAACCAGCTATTTAATACATCCCTGCAAGAGTTGACAGTACACGCCCCTCTGAAGAAGCCCCTGTGTGGGGAGGAAACGCGTCAGAGCTACGTGTGTCAGCTACTTCCCAGGACACTTGCAATAACTCATCCCGCACGCCAGCCCCGGTAGACGCATATCCCGGCTGGGTTCAGAAGTGTGGAGACGGATCACAGCCGGCTCGGACATGGTGTGAGTCCAGTTGAATTGGAACCTTCCAGCAGAGATTGACCGAACAGATTCGACGACTGTTTGCGGTAACTACTCAACTTGTGGATCTCTGAGTATACCTGGAACTTCTCACCGTGGAGACCCCTGCTTCTACCGCTTTTTCTGTTTATTGTGCGGCCGCACACATATTTTGCTATTTGAAATCGAAGTCCGCGGGCTAGTGAGAGTCCCAAGCAAGGGGAAAGGGGAGGGCGCTTACATCGTTGCAGCCCTACCAACATACCCCTCTCTCTGGATCTTAACCACAGCCACTGGACACACTAACCGGAGTGAAAAATTATCCAATCAACCAGTACTGTGGGATCTGAGCAGGACTGTCTCTCCCCGAGCCGTATGAGCTGTGAGTAACTTTGGATACTTTGTATCCGTATATTTAATACAGTGCATGTATCTGCTTTCATCAGGTCTTTGCCACATTAGATGGCTTGCAGATCCTTCGTGTCACTTCAACTACTGTCTGTCCAAGGGAAGTTTTTTAATTGATTTTAAATGTCTTGTTGTGGATGTAGTGTTTTTGTCCATATTCGTTTCTTTATGATTAAATATTCATTTTTTTGACTAAATCACATGTTAAACCTGTTTATTGAACCAGCTCCGAGAAAGGGATTTCTTTAATTAGGGGAAAATTCGATTTTTGATAAGCATTTAAAATACTTATTTTTTTCTGCGCTTTTACCTCCATTTTTTTAAGTTGGTAACAGGGTCTCTTTAAGAGGCATGTACAAGCAATATGTACTCTGTTTTCCAGCCCAGCAGGCTCCACCTACAAATACAACATTACTTTTGGGTGGACTGGCCCTTTAATACTGAAACATGCAAAATTCAGTAGAAGTATTGGTATCAATTAAGGTTATACATTGTAATGAAATTATAGGCAAAAAACATATATGTAGCTAATCCCAAGGCTTGCAAAGGGCATAAGGGAACAGTGCACATGCATGCATGTGCAAATTACTTTGAAAAACATAATTAGAATGTTGTTGTGATATTTGGCTTCATTAGGTTTCCTGAGTTTCCAATGGTTACAATACATTTTAAAATAGTAACCGGCACACATTGTATGCAGCAGTGGTGTATTTTGGTTTAGGGCTGCCTTAGGCAAGATGACATTCTGGCACCACCCCACTAAATTTGCCCCACTCCTTCCTGTTTATGACTTTTGGCGTAACATGTAAGTCGCTGGATACAGCCCACATGCTGTATGCAGCTTTTGACATGTTCTGCTATTAGCATAGCAGGAAAGCTGGGGTCTCAGGTGGGCTGTGCAGGATTTCTGGTGGGCTCTGCGGTGTCTATGGTGGGCTCTGTGTGGTCTATGGTGGGCTCTGCAGAGCCCACCACAAATTCTGCAAAGCCCCTCTTAGACCCTGCAGTACAAGATATGTATATATATGTATAAAGTATTTTTTTTCTGTGCTTTTACCACCATTTTGTTTAAGTTGGTAACAGGGTCTTTTTAAGAGACCCTTCCATGAAAGTTCTTCCTTTAACATTGCTGGCATACATTTTGCAGACATGGTCCACTGTTGTCAGCACTATTAAGGCAATCCAGAGCAATGGATGTGCTCGATGTTCGAGTCAAGCTATTCGCCCACCGAGCTCCCCACAAGGCACTGCGCACCGCACAGTGCCTTGTGAGCCAGGGCAGGTGCAAGACTTTGCACTCTGTAAGAGCCATGATTGGGCAAATGATTGGGCAAAGTAATGACTTTGCCCAATCATGGCTCGCCTGTCAGATGCCGTAAAACTGTAAAAAGTTGGGCGGAGCTAGCTAGCTGTCACCGCTAGCCCCACCCAAGTGTTTATATTTTGCCGGCATCTGTCGGGAGTTCGTCGCAAGCAGACGGGTCGGCGGGCAGCGCTATTTAAACATTATTATTTATGTTTTATGGTTTTCTTTTTTATTTTGTCGAGACGACGTCGTCGTGGACAAGGCTGGACGTCGTGATTGACCCTGGATTACGTCGGTGGATCCATTTTTTGTCTTTTCTCAAATAAAGAACTTTTTAAAAACTTTTATTTAACCCTTTCGTGAATGGGTACGTCTTACTCATTCACAAGAGGGGGCCGCATCAGGGTGCCCCTTTATTAAAGGGATACTCTGATGTGAGCCCTGCCTGGAAAAGCACCCTCCCAGTGCCGATGCGCATATGGCCTGTTATGGGAGGGAAAGGGGGGGGGTGCTCGCTCAACCCCCCTCTCCTTTCCTGCCCTGTCAGGCTTGTGCTCAGTTCAAGGGTCTGGTTGGGAATTTTAGGGGGGACCCCACGTCGTTTTTTGGGATTGGAGTTCCTCCTTAAAATTCCTACCAGACCTAGAGGGTCTGGTATGACTTTTGGGGGAACTGCATGTTTTTTTTTTTAAATGCGTTCCCTCCTAACATTCCTACCAGACCTAAAGGGTCTGGTATTGTTTGGGAGGGGGAACCACACACTTTTCTTTTTTCTTTTTAAATGTAATTTTTGCTGCAGCAGGTTCTATACATTGTACAGATGCGCCACTTTACAAGCAGTTTAAGGGAACCCCCCATGCACAATTTTTCTAAGGAATTTTTCATTTTTATTGTTTTATTAAGTGATGTAAAATCACTGCTCCTTTAAAAACTATTTTTTTAAAAAGTGTTTTTTGCATTGATAGATGTCCCCCAGGGCAGTACCCGGACCCCCATACCCTTTTTATGGCCATTAACTTGCATATAAGTCTTCAAAATTGGGTCAATTGATTTTCAAAGTTCTAGCTCCATAGACTTGCATTGAGTTTGAGTTCAAACTGTTTCCATGTTCTAAAGTTCGAACTCGAAACGAACTCAGGTGTGTTCGGCCCATCACTAGCAATTAAGTGCTGGAGTGAATGCAAGGAAACAGGAAGTGGCTGTAAAAGACAAAAAAAAACCCCATGACAATTGTTTATAATACCCCAAACTAAATGTCCTTCAGTTAAGGTTCAGATCTAGCCTTAAATGCTTCAGCGGAGTTACCTTTTAAAGCTGATCCCCAGCCTGACCTTCAGCCTTGCACAGTTGTACGGGCTCCTGTCCTGTAGAGAAATTGCTTAGTCTGATTCCACTCACACTGTGATCTTCTCACAATGTACATTAGAAGCTGTAATAAGCCATATAGAGCCCGCCCCATTTCCACTGTAGAGGTTGTTCAGCATCATCTAGCCCTCTTCTCAGGTGTTGATGTCACTGGCACTGAACTAAGGTATGTAATGCATATAGACAGGTTTTACTTACAAATGTATTCACTTTAATTAGGTGGAAGAGGAAGAAGCAGGGAAGTCAAAATATAAGCAGATTAAACGGTTATTAAACCCTACGTTTTTTCTGCATATATCTACTGCTTGCAAGCAGTAGATATTTGCAAAAACTTTATAAAACAGATTTAAACTTAGCTGTGTCTTCGCGCCCGAAAATCTGAAAAATCTCAGGTGGCCGAAAAGGATCTTAGGGCGGGCGCATGCGCAGTTCAGATTTTCGGACGGGAGACGAAAAAAGGTAAGTCTATGGACGCGTGCACCCACACGCAGACAACGTGGGACAGGAAGTGCCAGCAATGACAGAGGAGTCAGCGCCGGATCGGAGACTCGCAGCAGCACTGGAGGGACAGATGAAAAGGACAGGCAAGAAGAAGATCGGATTAAGAGACATCATTTAAGGTAAGTCCTTACACTAAAATTGGGGGGAGGGAAAAAAATGTTTGCCTTTAATGTCACTTTAAACTTCAGCTTTAAGTGTAGAACCTTACAGGACGATGATATACATGCCATCTGATTTGAAAACTTTTACTGGAATGCCCCTCCCCCCTTTCCATGTGCTGTTGTAATTTTCTTTCTGCCGATTGATGTGAAAAACATAATGGCATCATATTGTAATAAGGATGGTAATTCCAATAAGACAACCCGTCTTAAAAGTAACAATGCGCTTCTTTATGCCAGGATCCATTCTATTTTGGATCTATATTGTGAAATTACAGATTTAATTTTCTTGCACAATGGCTGGTTGCGTTGTCCATGTTGAAATAATATCATCATTGGACAACATCCAAAATAAACAAGGTCCAGTTCAAGGTATTTATACAAGGCATGCAGCAATTGTATTTATATAAGAGGTGTCTGAAAAGAGTGTATTCAGCTGGTTATAATATACATTTTTATCTATCAGCATTGTAGGACCTGACTTTAATAAGCTGTCTTCAGATTTTCTCTCTTCCAGTCATAACGTTGCTGTGGCGCCTTCATGGAATTTAATGTAACACAGTGCAGGCAGTAATTTAGTTAATATGCACCTTCACTAAATGCGCAATTACTCAAAGTATTGTAATTACCGTATTGGATCGTCTCAGGATGACCTACCATGTCCGGACTCTCCCTCAAAACCTTTGCTGACTCGACTATTCTGAAGGGATGCAACAATACCAAGTATGAGTAGCGATACTTTTCCTCAAGTGCTCGCCGATATCAGTTACCGATACCTTTTTTTTTTGTGTGTCATGTGACAGTTTTTCTAAAACAATAAAGGCTAATGATTTTAGGACAGTGGTAGAGCGCCAGGGCACGGTCGCAGCTGCAACTTCTGTAACCCTGTTAGTTCTGCCACTGACTCCAAGCTGAAAAGGAACTACAAATCCCAGCAATACATTATACAGCAATGCAGAATATTACCACCAGCTATAGAGGACTACAAATCCCAGCAATACATTAAAAAAGCAATGCAGAATGGCAAGGTTTTAGAGGATTACAAATCCCAGCAGTACATTACACAGCAATGTAGAATAATACCATCAGCTATAGAGGACTACAAATCCCAGCAATACATTATACATCAATGCAGAATAGCATGAAGCTTCATACTCTGTGTTGCTCCGGAGTGGGGACCTGATGTCTCCAGGGTCTCAGGGGAACTGTGGAGGTCTCAGGAGGGCTGTAGAGGGGGTCTCAGGAGGGCTGTAGAGGGGTCTCAGGAGGGCTGTAGAGGGGTATCAGGAGGGCTGTAGAGGGGTATCAGGAGGGCTGTTGTGGGGTTTCAGAAGATTGTACAGGCTCTCAGGTGGGCTGTGTGGGCTCTCAGATGGACTATGTGGGCTCTCAGATGTTGGGCTGTGTGGGCTGCCAGGTGGTAGGTTCTGCGGGCTCTCAACAGGGCTGTGCAGGCTCTCAGGTGGGCTGTGTGGACTCTCAGATGGGCTATGTGGGCTCTCAGGTGGTGGGCTGTGCGGGCTGTCAGTTGGTGGGTTCTGCGGCTCTCAAGAGGTCTGTGCAGGCTCTCAGGAGGGCTGTGTTGGATCTCAGGTAGTGGACTGTTTGGGCCCTCAGGTGGGCTGTGCAGGCTCTCAGGTGGTGGGCTGTGCAGGCTCTCAGATGGTGGGCTAAATAGGCTCTCAGGAGGGCTGTGCGGGTTCTCGCCAGGGGTCCGGATCATCTTGTAGATGTGTAAAAGCCGTGTGGATTCACAGGAAGGAGAAGAAGATGTGCAGCCAGCACTGTAAATAATCACCTGGTTTACAGGAAGGCTGCTGAGGTCCCCAGCAAGCACCGGAGCTCAGACGGCTGCTTCTATTTTATCCATTATCGGCACTTAGTATCGGGGCATTTTTACGAGTACAAGTCCTCCTGAAAATGCCCAGTATCGGCACCGATACTAGTATCTGTGCATCCCTACTATTCTGTAGACACAGACAGCAATTTTTAAGTTTTTTGGATTGATCTTTTATCATGAAGTTTAATTACGTTGCTTAGTAAAACAAATCAGAAGGAACATTTACAGTGGTCCTTTAATTTACTCCCCGCGGCACCTCACAAAGTCCTATATTCTCCTGTCCATGCTCCTGACATGTCATACTGTGTGCCTTCTATTCTGTGAAAAGAATACAAGATGTTCAATGAAAGGAGGAGCTGGAATGTGAGTGATCCACATAGTCTTTACTGTATGTGAGCTGGGACTTTAAGGCTATTTTATGTGGCTGGGGATTCCTGTGGCAAGAACCTGCAGATTTTTGTGGCAGGAATCCCAGGTTTGTCCATATGCAGTTGATGTGCCTGTTTAACTTAATGGCATGATAAGCCTCAGTGCTTACTGTACTGTTGGGGCTGAATGAAAATAAGTTTTAACTAACAGAGTTTAGCTTTAAGTAATACTCTGCAACGAAAGTATATGTTGGCTCACTGGGTGCGTATTGCTTTCACAGTAAAATTGTCTCAATAGAAACAGAGAAGAGAAAACCCTCAATGAATTGTGTTCCTTATCTGCCTGGCTTTATTAGCATACATAGTGAAAAACAGTTATCTGTAAAGTGTTGCAGTCATCAGTTTTCACAAAATCTAAAGTCACTCCCTTTATTGTATCTGATGTGTGAAAGCCATTTGCAGACAGTCTGTTATCTAATCCAAGACACGCCACCACTGATTCCATATGCGTTAAGTGGATAGACCATTTTTGAAAATCATTTGGTTAGACGTATTTTCTTTTGAACTATATTGGAAGTGTATTTCATCACTAGCTATGCAAAAGTAGAGCTCCAGCTAAAAACCTTTTTTTTTTTTTCATTTCTAGCTATGGATATGGAGTGGGAAAGGGTAGAGCCTCTGTATTATTTTCTCTCTATACCCAAAACATTAAAAAAAAAAATCTGCTCTAAATTAATACAGGGAATGCTATAAGATTTTCCAGGTTATTGTTTTATAAGCCCAATCATGGCTCTCACTGTTCTTTGTGCCCTGATTGGGCAAAGTCTTGCACCTGACATGTGGTCAGGTGCAAGGCTTTAGCCAATCAGAGCTCACAAGGCACAGTGCCTTGTGCCGGGTGTGCGGCTGTCGAAAAGCCAGCCAAACACCCTGACAGTTCGTGTGTTCGCCAAACACACAAACTGCCGATGTTCGAGACGAACTCACGGTCGGCTCGAACATTGAGCCCAGCGCTATTTGAGGTCAGAATTGTTACAGAAGATACTGTGAACAGTGCATGGCATCTACAGATGGTGGCATCTACTGTTTGTGTGTGTAAAGGGCTAACCACAGAGTTAAGTTGGTGATGATCACTTTCAGCCTGCTGTTGCTTAGATTGTTGTCCCACATGCCGGAAAATCTTTGTGCAGAGTGAGAGTGTGATACTTCACATTCTGATGGCACGGGGAGGGGGTGAGTACAGCTGGCTCTGCCTCTAGACAGGCAGAGCCAGCTGTCACTCACGCAGCTGGGCGGATCTAGACATCGAGTTCGGGATCCACTCCGGCTGCGGCGTCTCAGTATACCGCGAGCTGTAGCTCACGGTATACTGAGCTTAGGGTAACGGTAGGACGCTAGTTTGTGTCCTCCCGTTACCCTAAGGAGAACTATGGGGAAAAACACTGACCCCATAGTTCTCCTTTAATCAAAATTTCAGCTATGCTTAGAAAGTTTGTACAGTCACTCCGGGGATGTTATTTACAATTTACTTTGTCTGATAACCTCTTTACTGCTCATTTGCTGCTAGTGTTGCTCCCATCACTTACACCTGTAGTACAAAATACCTGTACAAAATGACTTCTTTTACAGACTAACTTCCTCTATAGTAGGAACGGTGGCAGTTAGATTGAACTCTCAATTTGTTTTGTGCCAAAAGGGTTCTATGCATTTTGATAAATAACATCTTTCAAAAACATAATTATCATAGATTGTTAACTTGCCTAAGGTAAATACCTGGGCAGTTGTAAGGTATCACAGGTGAAAACTGCCAAAGGATCAGATGTATTCAAGATCACTGTAATTTATGTCTCTGCTGTATACAACTATTTTTTCACTTATAATCCTAGTCATTGCCCTTTCAAAGGAAATAGAAAAGTCAACAAGTGGTATTATACTCTATAATGCCATAGCTTACGAGAGCACCATGATCCCAAAGTACATGTACAAGAAGAAGATGGACGTTATTTATCCACGTAGCACTTCTGCATGTTTCATTTGTTTGCATGCCTTACCTGCATTATGTTATTCTCTTTCTTTCTTTTAGTGTATATCCAGTGAAGATATCTTTGCACATTATGGAAACAAAATCACAGATAAAAACTTTCAGGATGCCTGTCCTGCTCTTTTATACTTAGTCTTTTCTCACCCGTGTGGAGATGGAGAAATAACCGATCAAAGGCCTACTCCTGCCCAAGGTACAAACCACTTCTGATACTTCTTAAACATATCATACAATATACCTGACAATTGTTTATCTAGCATATGTCCAATGATCATAAACATTTTAAAATATCTAGGGAGGCTTTTTTTTTGGTATTTGTCCATTTAATATGTTAGTTTTTGCTAGATGCTAAACCACCTGTTTTTCCTTTCTTGGGGACTTTGTCGATTAGATCTCTGCATATGAGTTGCTGGGTCCGCACACCCGCTGTGGCCATTATGAGGGGTTTCCATTCTCACTTCTGTACTTTGTATAATGTATTTTATACTATATTATGGAAAATGCAACAGAAGTTGAAACACATAAATGTTGGAGGGACACCCTAAACCTACTAAAGGACAAGAAACAGGAATTATGGCAGGGAGATCTTACTGTAGTCACATATAGGGTCCATTTAGCCTATCAGACTACAACTATATCTAAAATATCACTTTTGGGTGAACGTTAATTTAAATAACAATATCAACCAATGTAAATAACCATATCAATGTAAATAAATGTTTTAAAAAACAAGATTCTCTTCATATTTTAATTATTTATTTACAAGAGGCAGCCATTGCACATATCAAATATTTAGACTGTGCATAACTAAGGGTACTGTTCCATAATGGCAAAGTGAAGGAAATTGTGCCAGTGTGAAAAACCTGAGGGCACTGTTGGCATCATGCAGTACCTGAAGGTACTGTACTGGTGTTGCCTGTAGGATCCCTACAGCTGATCTTTGCTTGAGGACTGACTTACTATGCCTTGTTCTGTGCTGTGTCTCCATGTAGATGTGGTTGTCTTGGAAGAGGTTAACAGCTTTGCTTCCTCATGTCAGACCCTACCCTTGATGACTGGTGATCTCATGAACATATGACTGGTTGGGGAAATGATCAATAGGCAGCCAAAGAATTGAAGGAGCCATAAGTCCACAGATAGCAGTGGCACAGGAAGGAGTAGACATTAGTCTGGGCTCGATGTTCGAGTGGAACAAGAGTTCCACTCGAACATCGGCAGTTCGTGTGTTTGGTGCACAGTTCGACCGCCGAGCTCCCCACAAGGCACGGCGCACCGCACAGTGTCTTGTGAAGCCCTGATTGGCTAAAGCTTTGCACCTGGCCACAGGTGCAAGACTTTGCCCAATCACAGCATTCTGCACTGAAGAGCCATGATTGGGCAAACACCTGTTAGGTGGTGTACAACTGTAAACAGTTGGGCGGAGCTAGTTAGCTGTCACCGCTAGCTCTGCCCAATTGTTTATATTTTGCCGGTATCTGTCAGAATGCCATTCTGCAGTGGGAGTTTGTCGCGAGCAGATGGGTCAGCGGGCGTTGGGTTTCCTTTTTTTTTATTATTTCGCTTTTTTATTTTGTTGAGTCATCGTCGTGGACAATGCTAGACGTCGTGATTGACCCTGGATTACGTCAGTGGATCCATTTTTTTTTTTTTTAAATAAAAGACTTATCAAAAACTTGTCTTTTGTTTTTTCAATTAAAGGATTTTCTCTAAAGTCTGGCGTCTTTTTTAAACTTTGAATTCAACCCTTAAGTGAATTGGTTAAATTCACTTAAGGCCTGAAGTATGCCCGAACCCCCACAACCAACACCCCAGAGCTTGTGGGGAAAAGGCCCTTGTCCCCATCGGCATGGGACAAGGTGCTTTTCCAGGGGTGACCCTCACCTGTACCTGTGCCTGTGCTCGGATCAAGGGTCTGGTTGGGAATATTAGGGGGCACCCCATGTCTTTTTTTCCCATTTTTGGGGGTGGGGTTCCTCCTTAGAATTCCTACCAAACCTTAGTGGCCGGTATGACTTTGAGGGGAAACCCCACACACTTTTTTTTTTAAGTTGTAACTTGGAGTCCCTCCCAAAATTTCTACCTTTACAGACTAAAGTGTCTGGTATGAATTTTGGGGGGAACCCCACACTTTCTTTTTTTAAATGGTGTCCCTCCTAACTTTCCTACCAGGCCTAAACAGTCTGGTAGTGTTTGGGAGGGGGAACCGCACACTTTTTTTCTTTATAAATATCATTTTTGCTGCACCAGGTTCTATACATCGTACAGATTTGCCACTTTACAGACAGGTAAAGGGGACGATATTTAAAGGAATTTACCATTTTGATTGTTTCACTTTAAGCAATGTTAAAATCACTGCTCCTTTAAAAACTGTATTTTTTAAAATTGTTTTTTTTAATTGATACATGTCCCCCAGGGGAGTACCTGGATCTCTATACCCTTTTTATGACCAATAACTTGCATATAAGCCTTCAAAAAGGGGACATTTGATTTTCTGAGTTCTGGTCCCATAGACTTTCATTGAGTTTGAAGTTCGAGTTCGAACTTTTTCCATGTTCTTTTTCCACGGCAGAACAATTAGTTGCATAGTACAAACATCACAATCTGGTTCAAACCCCCAAACATTCCTATACAATATGACATATTTACCCATTTTCTTAGTACTGATCGTAATAAAGGCAATATGTACATGCTACGGCCAGATCCTTTGGCAGCTTTGTGAATAGACCCCATAGTATAGAACTAGAATTAAAACTAGTTTTCTGGGAGAAAAAAAAAAACCTCTGCTCCACCTTCGAACCTATTATATATATTTTTTCTAAACTAAAAGCTCCATATACATACCTAAAACTCCAGTCCCATGACATGCCCAAAATTGGGCTTTATGCTAAATGCCAAGTGTTAATTGTTTTATGTATTTTTAGGCAATTCAGTAATTGTGGATTTATTTTAAATGATAGGTTTTGGAAAGGAGGAAATGTTAAAGGATAAATGCACTTTAAGATAAAGTGAACTTATCATTGTGGTCCCTTTAAGCTGGCCTAACTGATTCTACTCTCCCCCTGCGCAGATGAATGCTTTTAAAGTGCCAATGGACATTGTCTCTGTTGTTTGTTTACATCCCATGGCGAAAGTCTCCCTTTCCTGGCTGCATCTGAAATTCCCATTGAATGTCAGGAAGAACGGTTAGGTCAGGTTAAAGGGGGCAAAATATAAAAAGTTGGGGCAAAAATATAAAACTTTGTTTTAAAGTACACTTATACTTTAAGATTAAGGCAATATTTTGAGGTTTAGTTAAGTTTTAAGGGTTCGAGTAAGGGGAGGGTTAAGTGCTTTAGTGTTAGGGACACTTTTCAGCTTAGTGAAAGGTAGAACTTTCATTTGTATTCAACACTAAAATCTTAGTGCAAAAAAAAAATGGTGGTGCTGAAATCTGACATGTTACTTAAGTGCAGGTGAGACCATAATGTGTATATGTGCAAGAGATCACATACACACCTACAATTGCTTCACATGTGTTAGCTAAAGGACAGTCACATCTATAAAGGCAATTTTTTGAAACCATGGCTTTTGGAGGTTTATAGCTGTACTTTACACTGCTAGATTCCAGGTATGAATAATCTTACTGCACATGTACAAGTTTTAAATGTGTTAAACTGAACATAAAAAACTGTTCCTTCATAACATGACGCTTTCACCTTTACAGGGCAATATGTTCTAGAAACTTGGTAACTATCATATAAAATGGTCTTGTAAATTGTTACTGCTAAGACAGCAGATTTTTTATTTACTCCACAGATACTAAAAATGGCTAGGGTAAAACCGAACTATTGTCCTAAGGATCACACTGCTGTTGAAAGAAGTATGTAAGAAAGTAGTTATAGAAATATATAAACTATCAGTGCAGTATACAGCAGTATAAAATGATGAATTAATGATCGCTTCCTATGAAATATCTTTTAAAAGGTGAATGCTAATTAAAAGTTTTTTTGACCTTGTTGCCATTATGTCATGTTAAATGATAAATACTTGTATTCCAAGATATATTTTGGATGTTTTTCAATGTGTCAAAGGTCTTTGAAATACAGTGTGTGCTAGCAGGTGCAGTATCTGCAGCTGCCAAAACTAGACCCCTTGAGTACACTATGGCTATTGCTATTCCTTTTTTTTTTAACCCCTTTGTGATGGGAGACGTACAGTGTACGTCCTGTCACTTTGTGCCTATATGACTGGCCACGTACACTGTACGTGACGAGTTATATCAGGCTTTGTAATAATGCCGGTATTTGCTGATTCTCAGCATTTAACAGTCATTCATTAATGTCTCAGTATTGAGGCATTAATTAATGAAATAATTAAGCTTTTTGTAAAAGCTTCTTCCTTTCATTAATGAAAGAATGAAGCCGTTACATGCAAATAGAGGACCGCAATTTGCGATCCCGTATTTGACAGCTCAAAATAGCAGAGAGGCAGCAGTGACTCACCTCACCTCTCTGCTATTTGTTTTGACAGCTCGAGAGCCCGATGTTTGGATACATTTCACCAAAGAGATACAATGTATATCTTTTGAGTGAAATGTATCAGTTCTGATCGTCTAGGCAGATCAAAGAGCTTTTAGTGAGATCTGAATCTGACTAAAGTCAGGATCAGTCTCTAAGGTTATTATTAGCTGTTCCTAAGTTTGGATCAGCCTAATAGCCAAAAATAAAATAAAAAAGTTAATTTATCAAGCTGTCATAGTGATTGCTTGATATAAACTGACAAGAAAAAAAAAAATTTTTTTATTTTATTTTTATTTTTTTTACAAAGTGTAAAAAAATTAAAATAAAGTGTAAAACAAAATTAGGAAAATATAAATTATATATAAATATATTTTTTATACTATAATTAATATAAAAAAATTCTAAAAAAAATAATAATAATCAAAACTTGTGAAGAAAGTGTTTTCTTCTAGTTTTTTTCCTCATTTTTTTTTAATTTTATTCAAACTAAGTGACGGGCTAGGTACACATATGTGATATAATTATATAGCCCTATCTGTCCTCTAAAAAACTATATATAATATGTGTGGGTACATTTAGTAAGAAAGTATATTACTGCTGTGGAAGAATCACACAGCAAAAATGTAAAAAATGTGTCAGTCATTTATGAACAGAACCTGAAAACTAGCTCAGTCATGAAGGGGTTAATGAAGCTTTCATTCCTAGAACTGGCCGTATCAGCATTTCAGAAGTGTTCAATCTACAGAAGACTCTTTTTGTGGAGTCACGGTGACTTATTTTCACTTAACATGACACGCTTTTAATAGCTGTTGTCCAGGCTACATAAGCTACTTTTTTGATGTATTGTGTTACTAGTCCAGTATTTGGCATCAATGTGAATTGCTTCCATTTACAGTAGCCTCTGTGTAAGTATCTTCAGTTACAGTGGCATTCCAAGGCAGTTGTAAATTAAAACCACTGTCAGTACAGTATTTTACCTTGGCGTATAAAAATATGTAATGTTATGTTAATGTTCGTTGTTTATCCATATGCAATGTGAATCTGTAAAGTAACTCGAAAGAATATACTGTACAACAAATGTGTATTGTGTATGATGAAAATCACTATAGATAGTCTCAATGCATCAATGCTCATACATTTTTTTGCAGGGCAATGATTGTGATGTAATAAAGGTTATAGTACCCCTGTTAAGTGGGCAGTGCATTGCTCAGTAGACAGGTCCTATTCTAATATCCAAATACTGTCTATACATTTGATAACACTCAAGTTAGAGGTTCAAAGCATTTAGATGAGATTTAGGAGGATTAATGTACTGGGTGGTGATATTATTATTATTATTATTATGACAGGGAAGTTATTGTGATGTAACAAGATAATGGTATTCTTGTTAGGTAGGCGGTGCATTGGTCAGTGGACTATATCCTAATATCGAAATAATGTCTAAACATTTGGATAACAGTTAGGAGGATTAATGTACTGGGTACTTAAAGTATAATGTACTTTATGATGATGGATTTATTATTATTATTACAGGGTAATGATTGTGATGTAAAAGGGTCATAGTACCCTTGTTAGGTAGGCATTCACCTTTTTTCCTTCTTTAATTTTGGTAAACCAAGGCAACAAGATATGAGCTATATATGTAGCATGAAGGACAGTACAACTTTATGTAGTCTCGTATAATTACTTTTTTTTACTGCTTTAACAGAAATATTAATAACTTGGTAATGAATCATTCAAAGATGTTAAATAACTGACTTTTTTTTTTTAGTTTGGGGATACGGTTTTCTGACTGTAACAATTATTAATCTGACGGCATTGGTGGGATTATTTATAACCCCTCTTGTAAAGAAGCCTTACTTTCCAAAGGTATTGACTTACTTTGTTGGACTGGCCATTGGAACTTTGTTTTCAAATGCAATATTTCAACTGATCCCAGAAGTAAGTGGTCCTAAAAAGTAAAAGTAATAAAGCAAATATAAACACATGTATATGTTTAAACAGAAAGGTGTTTATGTAGGTGGACTACATGTTTTACAGTAGGGATGTTGAGATACCAGTTCAGATACCAGTGCCGATACTTGGAATTTTTACGAAAACTTCCAGGGTGGCAGAGGTTGCAGCTGGGGCATAGCTCTGGCACTCCACCACTGTCCTGTATTGTTTTAGAAAAACTGTCACATGACAATAAACAAAAATGTATCATTACTTGTACCTGTAAATACTTGGACAAGTATCAGTACTTGTACTGGAAAAAATGGTATCGGTGCATCCCTAAAATATATATGTGAAAAAAATAAATATAGATTAACACAGGGATGCACAAATCCCAGGAGCTCCGTATGATCCTTAAAAATAACATTCAGGACTAAGTAATACAGAGATCAGGAACAAACAAGAGTGCAGAGGTCAGAAATAAATCAGCAAACTTCAGCTGTCATCCCTCCCAGGTATGATCTCCGCTGCTAGTAGTGCGGGACCTTGGTCACACACGCTGCTGATTCATGCTGTTCCTGCCCCTCTTGTTAGCTTTATTGATGATAGCTGCTCAAATCTGGAGAAGGGGAACTATTGGCTGAAAGCAGAGTGGCATCCTGTGGTGTCCTGGACTGTACAGTTTACCTGTTTACCTTGGTGCGTCGGTGAGCGGTGCTGTAGAATACACTTAATGCAGGGAGCTCGGGTGGAGGGGGCTGTGTAGGCAGCCCCTGCTGGGCCCCCTTGTTGTCCTGATGGGACATGGGCTCAGTACATGAGGGCTGGCTGTACCCCCTATCGATGGCCCTGACACCAGCACCCCGTGGTTGCCCCTGTCTGCTTGACATCTTGTGTTCAGCTTTCAGCTGCTCTGAAACCCAGACACAGCACATACAGGACTCAAAGCCTGGACTGTCTGGGTGAATCCTGGAAAGGTGGCAACCCTACCCCTGCCTCTGGTAATCATGCTTGTAACTGTCAGTCTTGCAATGCTTCATGGGACTGGTAGTTCCACAACAGCTGGCGGGGCTGTCATTTTATCTGGGGTTGCAAAGGCACAAAGTGGATTTAAATAGTTTTTGGCCTATTAGGATTATATTTAAATAAATTTTTTTTCAGCTAGTTCAGCTATAAAATACACAAAGCACATTGTGACATTACCATACTTGGAATGGAATGCTATGGAATACTGAAGTATTCCATAGCATTCAAAATGAGCATTTAAAAATTATCTTAGTTTTATCTGATGGTTTTAAAATGATAAGGGCTAATATGGCCTGTTGCTATAAGTTACATTACTTTGTATAAGATCATTGCAATGCCTTTATCAATAGTGTCAAGATAACAAGACAGTCATTGTTGTAGTCTGAAAAGTGCTACAATACAGTAGAATCTCAAGTGTACAATTGTGTATGTTGTTGCAGGCATTTGGATTTGACCCCAAAATTGATAATTACATTTCAAAAGCAGTGGCTATTTTTGGAGGATTCTACATTCTACTGTTTGTTGAGAGGATACTGAAATTGTCTCTGAACATCTATGGTGAAGTAAGAACACTACTATACCATTGCTTGTAGGCCTAATACATGAAATTGTCAAAAGAAACAACTTGCTACCTCTTCTCTAATAGGGACACCCCTAACTAATCTATCCAATGTTTTTATCACAGGGAGTTCATACCCACTTAGAAATTGACAAGCCGCCGCAGGAAATACATAAAGAGCGCGCAAAATGCAAAACTGTCAATGGAGCCACCATGTTTGCAAATTCAAATACAACAGAATTGAATGGTGCAATCAACATTGATCAAGTCAGTGTGGTGTCAAAGGTAAAACAAATCAGATTTTTAGTATTAAACTATAAAAGCAAAGAATAATGCAATTTACATTAAAGTCAAGCACACAAAGGCAACACTTTTTAGGAATGGTATGGATACACCGTATATCTCCTCGAGCCTAATTCTCTTACCTCTTCACTAGGTGTATGTAATTGTTCCAGCATTCACAGACTTGCAGCTCATCACTCTAAACTGAACATGCCATAAAAAGACTTTCAAAGGCAGAGAGAGCACCGGCACCATAAGTCTTAATAGACAGGTTTATTGTCCAATAAATAAAATGTACTCGCAAACACAAAGGTTAGAAAGCGTGTATCCCATGGATTAGTAAATTTAGATTGCTGCTCGTCTTGTAGCCTACATTAAACTTGTCTATGAAGGCCAGATTCACATCTGGGCGATCTGAGACTGCACGGCAATCGTGCACGAAACTACGCGGTCATGGAATCGCACACCACCACCTATCGCGCTGGTGGTGCCATTATTTTCTAATGGCACCCCAGTTTGGCCCAGACAGAGCGCGCGGTTTCCCGCCACAATAGCGCCTGTGCAATTGTGCACGATCGTGGTTTAAAAAACGTGCGGTGAGTGTCGCCAAAAAAAGTACATGTTCCTTTTTTCAGCGATTGCCACGCAGATGTAACACCATCAAATCAATGGGGCTGCGCGGCAACCGCTGTGTGCACCCGCACACGATTGCACGGTCCCGGGACGGCCGAAGTCTGCACGAGCCCTGAGACTTTATCAAGCCAATGTGTTCTCTTGCTTTTTTCAGTATGATTTACATCCATAAAAAGTTGCATTCATCCACAAGTAAATGTTGACATACTGTATATCTCACATATTGTTAGGATGAGGCTCTATGGAATGAAAAAATAGGGACAGATGTTTCTGATCTCTGCTAAGTGTCTTCCCTAACCGTTGAATCTGACAGGCATGCCTGCAATGTTAAAAGTAAAGTTCACTTTTTTGGAAAAAAATTATAAATGAACACTTCTTCATAAAAGAAAACATGTGCATTGATTATCTTTGTGCATTGGAGTAAGTAAAGCATTGCAACTGTGATTAGTGGATCGTGGGTGCAATGCTCTGGCTCCCTCCCATCCCCATCCGTACCAAAGTACGGACAATCAGTAACATTGACGAGAGGAATGAATGTACAAGTGTGGTGATGTCACCGCGCTTGTATTCCATTGAGTACCACAAATCCCTCTGCCACAGTGGATGATGGGATTTGTGGTTTCTCCATTCACAGATCCTGTCAAAGGTGACAGTTGTTTCTGACCTCTGCTAAGTGCCCCCCCCCCCCTCCCCAACCATAGGATCTGACAGGCATGCCTGGAATGTTCAATTATTCATCAAAAGATTAGCATAGTAACTTACTAGTTTTTCCATATTTCTCATATCATCTTTCACAAACAGATTTGTAATAGCTTCCTGTAGTGATGTTCTGTACATTGGGGAATCTGAAATATGGGAGCTGTCATTAGTTATTCCTTTCCTAAAGGCTAAGTTCACCTTTTGCATACATTTGCATTAATGTGACAACACAGAGAATGGACCCCAGTCGGTTTAAAATAACTGATAAGATTTTAAAAAAAATAATCATTACCGGAAGTGATATGCCTGTAGGCCATTTTGGTAGCCTTGAAGCCTGTCTCAAATACTCCTATATTTCTTTACATTATCATCCTGGCTAGTTTCTGGGACTCTTGAACTGTTGATGGTCGCCCCCAGCTTCATAGGAAGGAATGTTTCCTTGTTTTCAAAGCCACACTGGGCTCTCTCTTCCCTATTCATAGCAGTGGCTGAGCACAGCTCTTAACAGTTATTTTTAACCTACTGGGGCCCTTTGTCTGCATGGTCACTTTTTGAAAAAATCTGCGAAATGTGAACTTAGCCTTTAAGCACTTAAAATATATAGAAGAAAATAACTAAGAATCTCTCTGTGTATATATCCCCACTCGGCACAAATTACGTGGAATCCTTATGTGTGTATACATAACAATATTTGATGGCGGGAATGAGGGCAGTATATGAGTTTGGTTAGCAAAGTGCATATAAGATTTAAAAACATACCACTCGAATAGCAGCGTTAACTAATTAGCACACATAATTTGGTAACAAGCAATAAGACAACTTCCAGTGGTAACATTATAAATTATACAATATAAAGAGAGTGCCAAGGTTGACTACCCCTGTAGTAGAAAGTAATTGCTCTATAACGTTTCAACTGCAACAATAGCAATTTTCATCCATGCAGCCAGTTTATTATGACCACCTGATGTTTGTAGGCAAATTAGCTATAATTTCACGCTGAAGTTGCTACAGGGCCAGACCATTATAAATAGGGAAGCAGGTTGTTTACCACGACAGTAGAAGTGATTTTTTTCTGAAGATATGGGTAAACAACGCAATTTAACAGCCTTTGAACGTGGGATGATTGTTGGCGCGAGCCATGGAGCGAGTATCAGCAAAACAGCAGAATTCGTTAAATGTTCAAGAGGGGCTCATTGTTAAAGTGTTTAAGGACCGGACTGTCAGCCAAAAATCTGGGTCTGAACGTGCGAATTGTGGCAGTCAGCGACTAGTCAATGTTAGCGCAGAACGGAGAGTGGCAAGACTGGTACAAGACTACAGAAGGGCAACAGTGCAGTGTCAGATTCCTTGCATCACCTTTCAACATCTCGGGGAGTCACGAGGCGGCCCAACAAAGTCATCTTGTGGAGTCATCTCGTGGCCCAATGAAGTACTGATGGGGTGGTCATAATAATCTGGCCACTCAGTGTACAGTATACTATAAGAAACCCTTCCTCTCTCCTATGCCCCATTTTCTTAGGTAAAAGCAGACCATTGCCTGGAGAAGTCAGTAGCAGTTTATCAGAAGTTGGGCCGCACATGCAGGTTCATAGTTGGCTAATGCCTCTGTTGTATCTAATTTGTAGGCTGCTGTGAGGCCCTGTAAGCTGATCGGAGTCGGTCTTAATAAGCCCTGGTAAAATAAGACATACAAACTAACAAGAAAAGGACTTACAACATTGCAGTCCACAACTGCTATGGTAAAGTCACTGTACCACCAGCTAAAGGCCTCCTGTAGACCCATCACCTCTATTTATGACATTCCCTAAGGCCGGCTCTGCAGTCACTCTTTATGTATTCTGGCAGCAGCGGGCATCGGCTGTCAGAATACAATTGTTGCAGCAGGAGGATTGTCCATCCACACTATTTAGCATGGATGGAGGTATGTGATACATTACAATCTATTAGTATATGGCAAGCTTAACACAAATTCTCTCTAATTAAATCAATAACCATTCCCACTTAATTTTGCTACTTCACATTTTAGTCTACTGGTATTCTCAGGATTTCTATTTTTTTGTATTCCACAAAGTATAATCCTTTTATCAGCATTTTTTTTTAACATTTGACAGTAAATGTATTTTGTTTTATTCCACAAAGTATAATCCTTTTATCAGAAACTTTTTTTAAATTTGACAGTAAAAAAGATAAGATCTTGAGTCATTAAAAAATAAAGTTTTACAGTAGATTAAGGTAATGCTGACAAAATGCTGTCTGCAATAAACCACTGAAATACTTGTAGGTGTAAAGATGCTTTTTATAGCTTACATCATTTTGCCAGCAATGTTCATGTGTTGCTAAATGTGCAGGTTTAATTACACTATTGGAAACTGCAGCAGCAGCAAAAATGTTGTACAGCACATAGAAAAAAATATGTGTCCTGAAGCACATACAAACCTTTGGTCATACTGTGTGAAAGGTCTTACCTTGTATGCAGGTACTTCTTGTATTTCTATAAATCTTTTTTTTCCTGAGACCATTTACAAGGCCCATTACCTTTGGTTAACATTTCCTTTACTGCGTATTTTAAGCCAATTGCTGGCACCAGGGCCAGACTGGGCCAAAAAAGAAGCCTGGGCATTTTAGACTAAGCAGCCTAATCACATGAACCCCATTAGGCCTCGCCCTATCACAATCTAATGGCGGAGCCAAACATAGAAGCGCAATCAAGGGGCGGGGCCAGTCGCCTCATTATAGGGGACAATATATATATCAGCCGTACAGGGAGCAGTATACCGGTCTCCTAGCACCCTCGGACGTGCCCCGTACCAGCCCTTGGGGGCATGTACCTCCCGCAGAGCCTGCAGCCCAAGCTGGAGCAGCAACTCGAGCACCACCAACACTTTCTCCTCACACCCCGCACACTGCGATCTCATAGTCTGGCCCCTGTGTCCTCTCAGTTTGGCTCCTGTTTTCCCCCTGTGTTTCTCCTTAGCCTGGCCAATGTGTTCCCTCAGTCGGGCCCCTGTTTCTCACCTGTGTGCCTCCTCAGTCTGGCCCCTGCTTCTCCCCTGTATGTCTCCTAAGTCTGGCCCCTGCTTCTCCCCTGTGTGTCTCCTCAGTCTGCCCCCTGCGTCTCCCCTGTGTGTCCCCTCAGTCTGGCCCCTGTGTCTCCCCTCAGTTTTGTCCATGTCCCCCTTAGTCTGGCCCCTGTGTCTTCCCTCAGTCTGGTTCATGTCTCTCCTCAGTCTGGCCCCTGTGTCCTCTCAGTCGAGTCTATGTGTCCTATGAGTCTGGCCCCTGTGTCCTCTTAGTCTGGCCCCTGTGTCTCCCCTCAGTTTGGCCCTTGTGTCCTCTCAGTCTGGCCCCTGTGTCTCCCCTCAGTCTGGCCCCTGTGTCTCCCCTCAGTCTGACCCTGTGTCTCCCCTCAGTCTGGCCCCTGTGTCTCCCCTCATACTGGCCCCTGTGTCCTCTCAGTCTGGTCTATGTGTCCTCTCAGTCTGGCCCCTGCGTCTCCCTCAGTTTGGCCTCTGTGTCCTCTCATTCTGGCCCCTGTGTCTACCCTCAGTCTGGCCCCTGTGTCCTCTCAGTCTGGCCCCTGTGTCCTCTCAGTCTGGCCCCTGTGTCCTCTCAGTCTGGCCCCTGTGTCCTCTCAGTCTGACCCCTGTGTCCTCTCAGTCTGGCCCCTGGCCCCCCCCTTTTTGTGACCCCCTGTGTGTCCAGCACAGGGCGGTGGTGCTCCGTTCCCTCTTCAGTGTCTGGTAGTGATTCCTCACCCCCTCCTCTCTCTCAGCTCATTTTCTCCGGGACTCTGGTGCAGTGGCAAAGGTAGACATTGCGTCACGAGGGGCAAAGACTCGGAGCTGCCCGCCCCGGGAGAATTTCTCTATCCAAACACCGCCCCCCTCCCCGCCACCCCACACTTCTTGGCTCTCTCTTCTTTTCTCACAGAGGTGCCCCTCCTGATCTAGAGGCGAGGCTTCATACCGCCTCGTTCTCCAATGCTGCTTTCTGGGCTCACTTCTATTTCCCCGTTGGTTCTCCTTCTAATCTGTCATGGAGGAGAGATTTGAATGAGGTGATTTTAAGCCTCCATTATTGGATCTGAAGGGGAGCCGCCGCACCAAAAGAAAAGAGCACAGAAGTGGGTCTAAAGACACTGATCCGCCATAGAGGCCTGCCACGCAACAATACATTATACCAGCAATTAAATATTCAGCAATGCAGAATACTACAAGCTAAATAGTACTATAAATCCCACCAATACATTATACAGCAATGCAGAATAAAATTAAGCTACATACATCTGTGTTTCTCCGGGGTAGCGGCCTGATGTCTCCAGGGTCTCAGAAGGGCTGTGCAGAGTCTCAGGTGAGCTGTGTGGGGTCTCAGGTGAGATGTGCGGGGTCTTACCAGGGCTTTGCAGGGTCTCACCAAGGCTGTGCAGGGCCTCACCAGGGCTGCATGTGGTCTCACCAGGGCTGCATGCGGTCTCACCAGGGCTGTGCGGGGTCTCATGAGGATGTGCAGGTTCTTACCATGGCTGTGTGTAGTCTCCCCGGGGCTATGTTCAGTCTCAGGAGGATGTGCAGGGTCTTATCAGGGCTGTGCAGGGTCTCACCATGGCTGCGTCAGGTCTCACCAGGGCTGTGTGGGGTCTCAGGAGGATGTGCAGGGTCTTACCATGGCCTCTCTGACTGACACCGCTCCTAGGCCCCCCTTTTAGGGCACATGTTCCCTTTGCCCCCAGAGTTTTGGCACTGCTCCGGTGTTTTGTGATTCTGGTGGCGGGGCGGGGTGACGGCTCCACTCTGTGTCTGTTCTGTGCTCTCTAATCAATGTAGCTCTCAGGAGCAAGCCATCAGGCATAGTGGGCCGGGCCGAGCCTAGCCAAAAACAATCAGGCTGATTGTATTCGACCCAGCCCGTCTCCCCGGGCAAGTGCCCGGTATGCCTGATGGCCAGTCCTGCCCTGACCACCATCAATAACCACCAGCAAGTGTCAGGGCCTGCAATGACATCCTCGATAACTAACCTCCAGCAAGTGTCATGGCCTCCAATGCCCTAATAATAGTATTATTCTGCAATATTGTATAATGTATTGCTGGGATTTGTAGACCTGTATTACTGATGGTGTTATTAATTCCGTCAGCTATAGAGGACTACAAATCCCAGCAATACATACAGCAATGCAGAATACCATCAGCTTAGCTATACAAGACTACAAATCCCAGCCAGCAATACATTAAACAACAGCAATTTAAATGAGATTATTTTAATATAAAATAAAAAATAAAACTGCAACACGGGGTGCTTTTATCTGCACACTGCAGCTTCTCTTCACCTGTTGCACTGATGAAGGGATATCTATCTGCACAGACACAGCCCTGTGAAGGCTGGAACAAAAAGTTAATGATCGGCGTTCACAGTTCCGGGTATTCCTTGATGTCAGTTCAGCAGGGAGGGCCTGGGGACAGAGGGGACTTTATCATAAATGGATGCTGGAGTGGGCACCCGCGACTGGCACTTGCTCTTTTATTATAAAATGGCCCTCTCTGTCCCGGGGGCCACCTGCTGCCTAGCTCTATCGCCCTAGAGGCTGCAAGGCTTCATTACTGCGAGGCCTTGAGTGACTGCCTAAAATGGCCTAATAGACGAGCCGCCTCTCCTGTCAGATAACACAGCCAAGCCTCAGAACCTCTCAGTTTTAGAAGGTGTGCAGTTCATCACAACCCGATTTGCTCACAGTATTGGTCTTCCCTATCCCAGCATGAGTGCTGCTGTGCAAGGGGTTTCAATAGTACTCATTCCATATATGTAAAAATAAATGTAACAAGAAAACCAAACCAAGAAAACCAAACCTGGTAGATGGTGAATGGAGGCTTTTTATACCTGCGTTGATGTAAGTTTTTATTTCCACTTTGCGTCTTTATTAAAGAGCCATTAAAGTAAAGGAATGGTAAGGCACAGAAATCCAAAGAGTCCTCCAGTCCTCCAAAAAAAACAACAGGGGTTAGTTACTAATACAGTTGTTTATGGCCAAGGACCAAATATTGTATCTGTCTTGGGAGATTTAGTTATAAGAAAATAAAAATGTTCCCAGAGGCTCCCTGGGTTTTAAAGTGTGCACATGCTATGTTGAAAATAACCCTTTTAGAAAATCTGTCTCAGAATGGGAACTACAACATTACCTCCTATAAATAAAACATATTCACAAATCTAAAATAGGGGTTGTACTCCTTGTTTACTGATTTATGAGGGGAGAATCATCATTGCACCTGCCAATCAAAGCATCATATTGGATCTAGGCTGAAGTAGAGAAAGCACTTTCATATGTATTTTAAAAAAATGTGTCCTCACTGATGTGTTCTGTTGTTTCCAGGAATCAGATGAAGAAACAAATTGTTGCAGATTCAGAAAATGGACTCCAATGAAGGAGATTGGAACATTAGCTTGGATGATTACATTAAGTGATGCCCTGCATAACTTTATTGATGGGCTTGCCATTGGGGCTTCATTTACGTTATCTCCTTTGCAAGGCCTGAGCACATCTATTGCCATTCTATGTGAAGAGTTTCCCCATGAGTTTGGTAAGTGATGTATTCTAAGTTGGTAAAGTTATGCACAAGTATATAAAGCTTATAGATTGACTTGTTACTTCAATTTCACCAATTATCACTGCTGCAAGGAGCTACTTGGCTACCATGTTTAGCTATTACTAATGTTGTTCTTATATACCTCTTATATACCCCCCTCTCTACTGACTTCTGGCTCTCTATACATTTTATTCCCACTTTCAGTAGTACCACTAAGAGCTTCTTGGTTTTCCTATATTATGATACAGCCCACAGTTTTTCCAAATTAAAGAGGAACTTTACCCATATCTACAAAATAACAATGAAGGCACCTTATAAATGCCAATCTACAAACACATACTACTTTCATTGCAGGCTTTGTATTTTTTGCAAACCTTATTTTTCTTTTCCTCCCCATTCTTCTGACAGTGGCCATTTTAAGGAAGGGCAGGTTACTAGATCTCCCTTTACTTCCTGGAACTCTGTCACATGTGACTAGGACATGTGACAATGCACATCATCTCAGGGGAAGAAAATGCTTTTCCCTGAGATCTCATGACATTACAGATGAGATTTCTAGCAATGCTCTGCTGATGTAACCTTTCCAGGCAATGCTTGGGTACAATTACATCATTTGTGCCAAAGTGGACCAGGAAGTAAAAAAAAAAGAAATTGTAAGTAAAATAAAAATATGTTTATTTAGCTAATGAATGTAAGATGATTTCATATCACCATGTAGAGCTGTATGCTGATGTGATTTTTAGTCAAAGGGGTAAAGGTCCACTTTAACTGCTTAGTACAGGTGCAAACTGGCCTTGATAGCCCCTTGAGGATGGACACTGATGTGGCAACAAATGTCAGTGCAACTGGCAGTAGAATTCAAACAGATGAATGGTGGGAGTTCTGAGGAGCGAGACATATTCCTGTCATCAAAGGCGGAGGAGATGTGGACAAGTTTCCCCCTTTCTCTCTGAAAGTGTCAAACTTACTACTTCACCATCACTTTTCATCCGCATTCATGGCTTATCTCCTACTGGGAGAATAAAGTGTTCTGGGAATGTGACAAGTCCAGAGGGTCCCACAGTAGTTTAGTTTCCATAAATTTGTACTTACTCAACTCACGGTAAAACATGTCTTTCTGTGTTACCGCAAGGCATTGGTAACCTGTGCTTTCATTTTGAATGACACCACAACTCACAGT
>NW_017306640.1:752244-762410 GCF_000935625.1 Nanorana parkeri | reverse complement strand
TAATTGATAATATGTATTTATTAATTTAAAATATAACTTGATGAAATCTCTCGCTCTTTCTCTTTTTACTTATATATGCTGTTTTTTTCTTCATGGAGGTGATGTATTTGGTCATTAAAGACTCGATTCAGCTTACCAGCTCTGATGCAACAGATCACTTCTAATAGTAATCTACTGCTGGCTGCAATCAACCAGCTTTATATCACCACTGCTACATGTAGAGGCTGGACAGAGCTACTTCAGCTCTACCTGTGCCTACATTCTATCAGGAAGTGCTGTGACGTAATTTCACTTCTGATGTAAACACAGTGTGGAAGCATTGTTCTGCATTGTGTGAATATTGCTTGTACCTGCGCTCCGATCAAGCACTCAGTAGTGGGAGCAGAAGCCCAGTAGCTGATCAAGTCAGCTCCTAGACTTAGTGCTGGACCGTAGCTGTCACTGACAGCTGGCAGTTCCAGCACTTGCTGTGCTTTATACCTGATTACAGGTCGCAGTGCCACCCAGTATAGTTATACTTTTTGGCATATAAAAAAATATGAATGAACTGTTCAAACTATGTATTAACTGTGAACAATGCTTCTGTTTTCAGTCCAACACACCTGCCCAGAGGTAACTTCTTTTTTGCAAAGATACATTCATAAAGATGTTCTTTTGCCTCGAGTTACACTCTAATAGTACACTAATGGCAGAGTGTACAACAACCCACCTCCCTATAGCTTGTGCTCAAAAAGAGCATGCCTCCTTTCTCTTAAGTGACCTCTGGCCAAGTGGGATCCTATTTTTAACATTACTAGTAGTTTGGAGTGTGACACCTTTAGCCCAATAATAAAGTAATAGCGCAATTCTAATCAAAATGTATATGACTTATTAACCCAATTACTTCACAGGGTAGGGGGTACATAACCCCTTTGTGATATTAATTTCACATCTTCCCCTAGAAGAGACCACAATGATCTGCCTTAGACTTCTACCCATTAGCAAAGCATTTAGACCTATTAGAGAAGTTATTTTCCAGACCAGAAAGCTATAATACTTTACAAAATGTTACCGTGCATAGATTTCTCCTCCTTTATTTATTAAATCTGTGTTTGTTAAATGGAATTAGAATCTCTCAGAAGAACAATCTCAAAAAGTGATAGCCCTAGCACACACAGTATCTCCTCCACTGGCAAAAAAATGGAAGAATATAGCTATCATTTATTTGCAGGATGGTAAAGAGTTCAAACATGCTTACGTTTATCTGTCCAAATCTGCCCCATAAATTTATAGGATGTGACCTTATAGGCTAACTTTTGCACATCTGGTGATCTTGTCTCATTATACAGGCTTATTAAAAGCAAATGTTTGAAAACAAGAAATGTTTTACAGGGTCCTCCTGCAATCCACCAGGCCCTTGGGTAATCCTATTTACCTGTACTGAACTATCCAAAGCCTCATTCCTAAAAACTGGAGACAACCCACAGCCCAAACTCTGAGTGATGGCTGCATACTTAAACCAGTATCAGAAAATGCCAGAAATATTACACAATAACATTAAACTTTAGTCCGCCATACAACAACTACTTATATTGTCAACAATATATGTATTGTTACCCAGGTCCCTAATTAGTATTGCATTGGCAAGCTCCTTCATAGCCCATATATATTAATTTTCCATCTTTTACCCTCCTCTCTTCCGGTCCCTGCCACCCCATTTCCTGTATCTGTTCCTCTCAGCCTCCCACCACACATACAATGTTTTGCATTGTAATGTTGTATTAGTTTAATAAATACAATTTGGAAGTATTTAAAAATACTGTAGATATGATCTACCTTTAAAAGCATCCAATGATTCCTTAAAACATTAAATCTTGTACCAAATACTTTATTTAGCAATTGCACATAATTGTATCAATTGTTTAAACTTGTAAAAATGTTCACCCTTAGCTTTGTAACTTTTTTTTCCAGGTGATTTTGCAATCTTGCTGAATGCAGGAATGAGTATTCCCCAAGCTATGTTCTTCAATTTTATTTCTGCTTGCTCTTGTTACTTTGGTTTGGTTATTGGAATTCTAGTGGGAAACAACTTTGAACCAAATATCATATTTGGACTTGCTGGAGGCATGTTTCTGTATATTGGACTGGCAGACATGGTAAGACAAACCTTATAATCACTTCTCAGTAACACGTGAAAACATTTGCTCTTCCTGTGTGAAAAAAAGCATTGTTTTGCGTAGCACAAAACTATGTTACATTAGCTTTCAGTGCCAGTGGTAGACTTTTTTGATGCACAGCTATTGGCACAGAGAGAGAGATACCTTACCCTTAGGCCCTCTTCACACTCGCCTGCAACCCTAACACTAATCCTCAAAGTAACTCTACCTATAGTTCTCACACTAGCCCTGCCTGTAACCCTAAAATGAATCCTCAAAGTGGCTTTGCCTGTAGCCCTCACACCAACCCTGCCTGTAACCTTAAAGGAGAACTATGAGGTGAGTGCTTTTCACTCACCTCATAGTTCTAGCCGACCTGTGACAATGAGACTGTCACAGGTCGGCTCAGTAGATCGGGAGGTGAGCAAACATATACCGGTGTTCGCTCACCTTTCGATCCTGACACGGCTCTCTGCCGTGACAGGGGGAGGGGCTGGATTCCCCCCTCCCCGCTCCGATCCGCCAGCGCTAACTGGCGGAACGGACAGGGGAGGGGGCGAGTACAGCTGGCTCTGCCTCTAGACAGGCAGAGCCAGCTGTCACTCACGCAGCTGGGCGGATCTCGACATCGATGTCGGGATCCGCTCCGGCTGCGGCGTCTCAGTATACCGTGAGCTGTAGCTCGCGGTATACTGAGCTTAGGGTAACGGGAGGACGCTAGTTTGTGTCCTCCCGTTACCCTAAGGAGAACTATGGGGAAAAGCCCTGACCCCATAGTTCTCCTTCAACACTTATCCCCAAAGTGACTTTGCCTGTAGCCCTCACACTAACCCTGCCTGTGACTCTAACACTGCCTATAACACTGCCTATAACCCTCAGACTAATCCGGACTCTAACTCTGCCTTTAACCCTCACACTACCCCTGCCTATAACCTGCCAGGTGGAATTGAGGATCAGGTAAGTATATTTTCTTTATTTGCAACCCTAGACAAAAGCAAGCAGTTGACCCTTGCAGTGTGGGGGTAGCCCCTCCGCAAAGGCTTACGTTTTGAAAATCCTGGAGTTCCTCTTTAAATCTCCTGCACTGAAAGATATCAGTGCAAGGATCCTGGCACTGGAATCTGCTGTTTGGAGACAACATACAGCAGAGTGTTTGAACAGAGCCTCACTAAAATCTGTCACTCCTTTATTCTACTGTTCTGTTAAGTCCCTAAGCTCATTATGGGTCTGATTTACTGCAGTGTAAGGTAAGGTAAAGTGAAGTGTACCTGCAGTGGTGGACCTAAGGAGCAAAGGACCCTGGTGCAAGATCTGTTCTTGCCTCCCCCTTCCCGCTGAATCTCTCTCCAATCATTGCGGGGAGACCCGCTGAGCCGGTCCCGGGCGCAGCATGGGGATAGAGGAGCACGGGGAAACGGACAGTGGCCCCGGCAGGGGGAGGGGAGGACGCCACACGGTACAAACGATCCGGCGGCTGTATAGACAACGGATCGCTTGTACATTAACAGCCATCACTGGCTGTTAAAAATGACACCAAGAACACGGCTGCTGCTTTTTTTAACCATTTCCTATAGATGCCTATAGACGTATTGTGGTCCGGAAGTGTTTAAGATAATTACGCCTATTTAAAAAAGAACTCCAGGAATTTTTTGTAATAACCCTTGCAGTGGGGCTACTCCTGTCTGCAAGGGTTAACTGCTCATTTGTGTCTAGGTTTAAAAAAAACAAAGCTAGCTATACTCACCCAAAGCTCCAAGCTTCTGCTTAGACTGGTCCTTCCAGCCGCTTTCTCCCTTCTCTGCAGTGGCCTAAGGTCCTGTAAATCATCACGTCTATACAAAATGTATATATATGAGGACGCTGAGGAAAATAAACATTTTGCAGGGATGGGGAAACAGGCTGGAGGGAGTGCCATGACAACTTGGAGCTTCGGGTGAGTATATCTTTGTTATTTTAGCACCTAGACACAAATGAGCATTTAACCCTTGAAGTGTAGGGGTAGCCCCACTGCAAGGGTTAAAACATAAAATTCCTTCTTCTTTAAAGTCAAGATCACTTCTCAATTATGCAACAGATTGATTTGTTAATTTTGCCCCGGCCTCGTTCAAATGTACGAAAACAGACTTTAAAAAAACACGAAGTAGAATGGAACTCACATACGTTTAACCACAAAAGGTAGAACAAGAAAGTCAAATGATTTGTACACTTTCGCCTGGTGTGACATTTGTAAATAGAGCACTGCATTCATAAAAGTCCCCCATTAGGCTGCATTTTGTATATGTCATAAAAAAAAGACACAGATTTGTCATAAAGTTGAAGTTCAATGTAATACATGTGTTGCCTTGTCTCTGCTGCCACCTATAGGGTGATGGTTGGTATAAGATCACTACAAAGCATGTCATGCCCCCTAAATGTATTTTGTTTCTCTTACAGTTTCCTGAAATGAATGAAATGCTCAAAGATAAGATAAAAGGAAGAAAAAGTGACATGATCTATTTTGCCATTCAGAATGCTGGTTTGCTTTCTGGGTTTGCTATCATTCTATTAATAACCCTGTATGCTGGAGAAATTAGGCTGGATTAGTATATTTTCCTCTAAGGACTAAATACCCAAGATGCTACAAGAGAAAAAAATATATATAACATGGCCTCATACCTTCTATCTTTAAACCTCAAGAGATTCTCCTTTTTTTTTTTAATGCACACTTAGATGAAAAGGCTTTGAAAGCAGATTCAAGGCATAAACAACCAACTGCTGCTATCTTCAAATGAAACGATATTTATATATGTATGCAAAGTGAATGCACCCTGCATTACCTGTACAGTGTTATAGTGAGCTAGTGGTGTTACAATATATGATTTATATGCATTTATATACTGGCAGATTTTGCCTTTTTAATACATGTGATTTTTGAAAATGAATCAATATCACTTAATATTTTCTAAAAAAACAAAAACAAAAAAAAGATGCTTTTTTTGTATGTAAATTTTTCCAGATTAATGCTTTTTGTTGGTTTGCCACTGATGTTTTTTGATTGTTCCTTTTTTTATGCACTTAAAAGCAATAGGAGTACTGACATAACAACAGTGACTGTTTTAGTTCATCCAAAAGGAAAATGTATTCTAAAGCAAATTGAACATATTTTTATACTTTAAATGTCAGCAAACAAATTAAACCTGTTTTTTAAAAGTCAATGCAATGTATTTTTTATTGATAAGGAATTTTCTTAAAAACATTGTCTATTGCTGTTGCTTGTAAATGAATATAATCAAGACTTTTTATAAAGGGGAGCCTATTTACAAAGGGTTGAACTTTGCCACTTGTGCTCTGCATTAAATTTACATTTTACACTATATTATAGAAAGTATACTACTTTACTATTTGCATATGTTTTGGCATGCTTCATTTCAGGAAGTGAAAAAGAAGGAATAGTTTATGGTGTCTGGTATGCAATGTAGCATTTTAGCTAGCTAATACAAAGTGCAGGTTTAATGGAAGCTTTTCATTTTCCCTAATATTGCACTGTTTTCCCATAATTTGTTATTTGCCACAATCTTTTCAATATAGTATTTAGGGATGCACCTTATTGTACCCCTTAACTGGTAAAAGTTACACATTAAAGGATAATTAAACCCATGAGCAAAAATATAATAGATTGGAGAGTGCCTGTACCTGCCAGGCATATGTAGGCTCCATACTTAATTTGGTGCTGTGAAAACCTTGCTTTACCCTCATAAGAATATTTGTTTCCAAATGCTTTGCAGTGAGCTATTCTGTGTGTGTCTTGACTTTCTGTATATTGCTGCATATGTTGCAGACACACAGACTGCAAGAAAGAGTAGGACTTCCTCCTTTGTCAACTGACAGACAGGTGTGAACATTGTACTCAGTATACACTACTCAGGAATGAAGAGAGTTGAAGATCATCGCATCCCTGTGCTACATTTACTTTGACCTTTCACTGTTGGTGGATGCTGTGACTTTTGCACCTCAGGTGGCCAAATCAGTTTTTGCATATGTTCACATACACATTGAAAGATGGAAAAGGCTTCCCAAACTATCCTTTCTAAGGCCTTGTTCACACCAAATTTCGGGTGGATCAGGTTTCTGCACAAGCAGTGCAGTGGGTTGTGCCGCGTTTTTGATGTGTTTTTGCCGCGTTTTTGATGCGTTCCGGGCCGTTTTTGGTTAAAAATGGGCTTTCAGGCACTTGCATGCGTTTTTGATGCGTTCCAGAGCAGATCCAGAGCAGGTAAAATAGGGCTTGCCGCAGTTTTTTCACCTGCTCTGGATCTGCTATGGATCTGCACGCTGCAATGTGAACTGGAGCCCAAAATACCATTGGACTACATTGGACGCAGTTTTGATCAGGTCTGCACCTGCTCTGCTCTGGATCTGCTCCGCGCTTGGTGTGAACAAGGCCTAAAAGTGACAAAAATAACTAGAACTAAAGTGTTTGTAAAAGAAAAACTGTTTTTTTTTGGCCTTGGATAAAGTAGAGAATTGTTAGACTGTCTGAGAAGATTTTATTGCTATCTGTATACCTATTGGGAAGATTCACCCCTCTATTTTTCTATGTGACCCCCCCTGTCACTGAAAAAAAAGCAAGGGGAAATCCAATATTTGAGAGTTGTCATCAGAGTAAAACGTGAGGGTAAATCATCCACGGAGGACAATGGGAATGGGACACAGCAAAAATGACAATTCCTGACTTTAACTAAATAAAGAGTGGCCTTTACATACATTTTAAATTTGTGTGGGTATATCGTGTTTATCTAGGGTGGTTTTTTTTGGGGGGGGGTGGTTCCTCCTAGTAGAAGTGATCATGATACCATTAGCTTGTTTTAATTTCATCAGCAGACTATAACATTCAAGAGAGCACTTTTTGCTAGCAAATAGGTAGGGATGATGCTTAAGCAGCTAGAGCTTCCTCTTTCTCCCTAAGCATGTGCCTGCTGTATGTGGTAGGGTTTCATAAGGTTCCCACAACTGCTCTGAGCATCACTATAAGTAATCCTAATCCTTAACTACGGTCCTCAAATGATCCCCAACTGGTGATTTTATTTTTAATTCCTGCCTAGACTTACTCATTTTTATCTCTTGATCAATAGTTGCCACAGCCGTTTACACTCATGGAAATTCCTAGACTTGTTATGGTTATGTGAAATCTGAAGCTGAGAAACACGGGTGAAGAGGATGTGAATATGCCACCTATGCACACAAATTCCAAGCACTCTGGAAAATCTTGTGTGACCAATGTACAGTCATACGATTTAGTGCAGGAAAATTTCATCATGTGCATTTGCAGAACGCAGTGCTTGAGTCAGAGTAATCATGATGACACTATGTGGCAACTTTTTATACACAGCATCAAAACACACCTAAACAGTAGAGAGAAGATCTTTCATTCTTTTACTTTTGATAAAGAACAATAATAACTTCTTTCCCTCTCCTTCGCAAGTGTCTTCTCCCTTCACCATGCCGAAAGTCATCTGGCCTATTTTTTCCCATTTAGAAACATATAGAGGACTGGGAACTTTTAAACTGGGGGGCAAACATGGCCGCCAGGCCCCTTTATAGCAGAGGCAGTATCTGTATACTAAAGAAAGTGCATTCCACAACGTGTGACACAATGATGCCATAATTGGTGAACATGGTGAAAGGTGGGTATTGTCTTACAAGGACATAGTCTATTGTAACATGCCTTTTCACATGCATATACTAAAAAAAGGGGAATTTAAAGGATAAATTGTAAATGATGAAGTGCTTTATAAACTGAACAAGATGACTGCTGCTCGGTACAAATGATACAGGCCTGCCAAAATCAAATACAATCCCATTATCAAAAATAATCCTTATTATTGAGACTTGTTAAATCTCTTGAGTTGTGGCCACCATTTTGAAATGATGCTGGGATTGTGTTTTTTTTGTCCCAGTGCTGTTTTAATAGGACAGCAAAAATCAGCAGCTCCCGCACGTCCCGTCGCGGGTGAAGTTGGAGGCATCTAGCACTGAGCCCAGGAGCTGAAACGATCAGCTCCTGGACTTCAGATGCTTTTACAGGCCACTGCATAGGAGCGCACTATAAAATAAAAAGTGAAAGCTGTTGCATTGTTTACATTGGAGGTGCAGTGACATCATGCATGGCATTACCAAACTCCTATTCAGCAACAGTAGATCACTGCATTAGTCATCTATTGCTGACTGATTGCAGCTATATGTACATAACTATTAGAAGTAATCTGCTTCTGAACAGCTGCATGGGGGTTCTGGATCTGACCTCCACTGACCACATTCAGACCTTTAACGCGAAAAAAATAAAGTGAAAAAAACGATGGGGTTATTCACAAAGCTGCCGAAGGATCTAGCCGTAGCTTCGGCTGATCCTTCGGCCCCAGGACGAAGCTAGTAAAAGGATCCCCTGCCGGCTCCGACAAGCTTTGATACCACCGCCGGCTCCGACAAGCTCTCATTGTAATGACAGCTGGTCCCGGCCAATAGAAAACAGTTGGGTGGAGCTAGCTGTCACTGCTAGCTCTGCCCAATCGTTTTCTCTTTTTTTCCTACTTTTTTAAACTGTTTTTCTATTCTGCTCGGTACCACAGAATGTACCAAGCAGAATAGCCGAGCCAAATGTCGCTTGGTGGCATTCGTCTATTCAGTCACTGCTGTTCGGCATCTATGAGAATAGGCCGAACAGCAGCGAGTAGCCTGCCGGAGGTTCGGCCCAGACGATCCAGATGTTGGATCGGCTGAGTCGAACTCCTTCTGCACCTCGGGTCGGCCGAACATGCTGAGCATGTTTGGCCGACACGAAGCCAGCCGATGTACGGCAGATTTTAGTTGGTGTAAGGCTGAAATCAACTGTACAAGCCTGAAGTGAATAGCCGAACAGCGTTCGGCTCACTTCACTTCCGTTTGGTTATTCACTCGGCTGCCTATGGCAGCTTTGTGCATAACCCCCTATATATACTGTTTACAGGGCAGCCTTATGTCCCCCCCACAGTCACATCAGTCTCTGTACATAGGAGCTTACACTCTAATGTCCCCCCACAATCGCACACTATGATTATAAATGTATATAGCTGTGACATACCGCAGCGCTGTACAGGGAACACTGAGCCAATCACGGCAGTCAAGCTTGGAGCGGTGTAAGCAACAACAAAAAAGTGTGCTGTGCATTATAGTGAAATGTAAAATTATACAGCAATCAATGCAGAATGGCACCGGCTATAGAGGACTACAAATCCCAGCAATAATACATTATACAGCACAATGCAGAATACCACCAGCTATAGAGGAATACAGCAAATCCCAGCAACACAATATGCATACAGTGTATAATGTATTGCTGAGATTTGTGGTCCTCTATAGCTGATGGTACATATACGGGCCCTGGCGTTCCGCCTGTTGAGGGGGCCAGAGAGGAAGGAGCGGGCCCGCACACAATCATCCTGCTCTAACGGACCTAAGCGTGTCCGAGCAGAGCAGTGAGTGGGAGGGGTCATCAGCGCCAGTGCCGAAGCTGGGGGGAGGGGAGCACGTGCAGCGGCTGCACAGCATCAGGATTTACCTGCTCGCCGGTGTTCCTTCGCCAGAACACCGTCTCCCTCCCTCTCTCCTCCCGCCGCTCTGCAGGCACTGCCAGGGCCAGCTTTGCACCTGAGGGCCCTGGGAACGAGGGGGGGGGAGTCTTGGAGCGGTGTCAGGCAGACAGGGGAGAGAGGACCGACCTGGACACAGAGGGTGGGTGAGCTGTCAGCAGCCCTAACCCTGCAATCTGTCACCTGAGACCCTGCAGAGCCCTGGTGAGACCGTCTGTATGACTGGTGAGACTGCCTGTACGTCTGGTGAGACTGCCGCAGCCCTGGTGAGACCACTCATATCCCCGGTGAGACCGCCCGCAGCTCTGCTGAGACCTCCTGCAGCCCTGGTGAGACCCCCGCGCAGCCCTGGTGAGACCGCCCGCAGCCCTGGTGAGACCGCCCGTAGCCCTGGTGAGACCACCCACAGCCCTGCTGAGACTGCCCG
>NW_017306640.1:741570-750455 GCF_000935625.1 Nanorana parkeri | reverse complement strand
CCGCCCGAAGCCCTGGTGAGACCGCCCGCAGCCCTGGTGAGACCGCCCGCAGCCCTGGTGAGACCGCCCGCAGCCCTGGTGAGACCACCGCAGAGCTGGTGAGACCTCCCGCAGCCCTGGTGAGACCGCCCGTATCCCTGGAGAGACGGACCACAGCCCTGGTGAGACTGCCCGCATTGTGATTTTATATATTTCTTGCTTTTTTTTATTGCTGAGAAATCCACTGGTGGAACTACCAGGGTCGCAGCGGTCGCACTTGCGACTGGGACCTGGTGTTCCGCCAGTTCGGGGGGGCCAGAGAGAAGAGGAATACCACAATCACATCAGTCTCTGTACAGAGGAGCTTACACTCTAATGTCCTTGTGGTGTGAACCGGTCCTAAGGGCTTATCCAAACCAATTACAGTGCGTTCCTGAGCGGGACACTACTGCTGGACACTGACAGGAACAGCACAGCAATGAATGACCCAGCATGCAGCATACAAGACTTCCCAAGTGTCTGCTGGCTATGTTAGCCAGCAGACACCTGGGAAGTTTTGTCACAGCCTCATACAGCAACAGGGCCGGCCAGCACAATTCATCAACTTCTCCATCACCAGCTGACCCGCAGATGTCTCCCTACCTCCTGTCTCCTCCAGAGCCTCCTCAATATCCCCAATGTCCCTCCCTCCACAGCCACGCCCGAGTCACTGTACGTTCTTCCCTCCAAACCACGTCCACTCCTCTCACGGAACCAATGCAGTCAAGGCAGCAGGCATCTGACCCCCCCATTTTCTGTCTCCGCCTACAATCTCCACCTACAATCCGGACACTTGTGGAGACTGATTGTTGCCCTGTGTGCGCTACTATGTCGGGACCGGGTCGGGAGGCTTACAATCCTGCTCCTGATCAGGCCCTCCTCTGTTGCGGGCCCCATACGCCCGCATGGGTCGCTATGCCACTAGTTCTGCCACTGGTGCCAAATATTTTGGACGCAGGGCTTAATGACGTGCTGGACTCAGGGCTTCGTGACCCGCTGGACTCAGGGCTTTGTGACCCGCTTGACTCCCAGATAAGTGACGCGCTGGACACTAGACATGTGCACCGGCAAAAAATGTGTTTAGTTTCATTTTGTTTTTATTCGGATTTTACGTTATTTCGTTTCGAGATTCGGATGAAATTCGTTAGCGGTAGTCTGTATGAATGTTCATTTCTGTTTCATGTTCGTATCGTTCGTTTCATTTAATTTTTTTTTGAAATGTCACTTTGCTGCAATGACAATTTATCCACAAACGAAAACTGCGTACAGACTACCGCTAACTAATTTTTCCAAAACGAATCACCCATGTCTACTGGACGCAGGGCTTAGGGTTAGTTCACACCATAAGCAGTGCGTTCCGGTCCGATTCTGGCCAGAACACACTCTCCACATTGCGGCCGGCTCACTTTTTAGTCGGGCAGGAGGGGAGGTGGCGAGCTGCAAGCACTATTTTGATCGCACGCGCTGGGCTTACTGACGCGCTGGATGCAGGGCTTAGTGACCCGTTGAACTCTGGGCTTAGTGACCCGCTGGACTTTGGGCTTAGTGACCCACTGGACTCTGGGCTAAGTGACACGCGTTCACGCAGGGCTGAGTGACGCGCTGGACGCAGGGCTTAGTGACCCGATGGACTCTGGGATTAGTGACACGCGTTCACGCACGGCTGAGTGACGCGCTGGACGCAGGACTTAGTGACGTGCTGGACGCAGAGATTAGTGACCCGATGGACGCAGGGCTCAGTGACCCGATGGACACAGGTCTTAGTGACGCGCTGGACGCAGGGCTTAGTGACCCGATGGACTCTGGGATTAGTGACCCGATGGATGCAGGGCTTAGTGACGTGCTGGATGCAGGGCTTAGTGATGCGCTGGACGCAGGGCTTAGTGACCCGCTGGACGCGGGGCTTAGTGACGCGCTGGACGCAGGGCTTAGTGACCCGCTGGACACGGGGCTTAGTGACGCGCTGGACGCAGGGCTTAGTGACGCGCTGGACGTAGGACCCACCGACGCGCTGGACACAGGATCCCCCGACGCGCTGGACACAGGACCCCCCGACGCGCTGGACACAGGACCCACCTGAGAGTGACCCTGCAGAGCCCACCATAGATGCTGCACAGCCCATCTGAGACTGTCTATGGTGGGCTCTGAAGGGGTTTCAGGTGGGCTGGTCAGAGCTGCATCCCCCTCCCTCCCAGCTCCTCTTACCTGCACACCATGCCTCCTCTCCCGCTGGACTGACCGGAAGTGACGTCATGTTACTAACATGATGTCACTTCCGCTAGTCCGCCTTCAGGCGAGCAGCGTCGCTGATGGGGCCACAGCTTGTCTCAAAGCCGCTGGAGCGGCAATGCTGGGGTCCTGCGCTGCTAGGGCCAGGCCTCCTTCTCGCCCTTCAGCATCGGGCGATACTCATGAAAGGGTCCCGGGCGGGCCCCGGAGGCTGCCCGAGCCCCTTACATGAGTATCGGCCGTACCCCCTTGGCTGTTGCCCTGACTGTATATATAAATGAAATAAATGAAAACATTCCCTCCCCAAATTAATCCCCAGGTCCCAACAATGATGTCAGATGATCTGGATGACATTTGCATTTCCTGAGCAAGCATCAAGTGCTCACATAAGTGAACGCAATGTAATTTGAATATTTAGCAATTGAAAACCTGTGAAAAAGTCATCGTGTTTCTAATTTGTGTCCTCATCATCTCAACTTAATGTTATGCTAATAATTTACACAAACCGTTTCTTTTCCCTTGTGTGCATTGCAATGTAGTGTTGAAAGGGGATGAAAGCTCTTCTAAAATTAAATGCATGTAATCACTATGAGCTTTGCCATTCTTCTGCATTATATGAAAGCCACACTAGTGTGATATTCTTTTAATTAGCAGACTTTGCTGATTAGATTTTGACGTAAATATAATGGGGGGGGGCTGCACAGATTACATACATGTGCTGGTGAGAAAAATTACAGGAAAATGCATTATTTTTCTAACTTTTTTCTATTTAGTCCCCAAGAACATAAAAATATGTGTATCCAGAAAAACCCTTTCTGTTCTGAAAAAAAATGATGAATAATATCTTAGGGTAGATGACAAAACCTAATGTGAAAAACAAGACATCGCCAAAAGGGAATTTAGTGAGAAAAAGGCCCAGGGACTCAAGTGGTTAAGAAATGAACACAACACCTTTCATAGTTTTCATAGTATTCTCAGCTGTGAGATGCAAAACCTGTTAGGCTACGATGAGCAAAGTATGCCACTACAAATTCTTTTAGGGCATATGTGTAGAAACGGAACAAATTATGTAAATAGTTTTCCCTTATTATTCTGTTCTATCTTCTCTAGCAAATTAAGTTAATGTAGTTCAAAAAGTGTGTCTAAGGCAAGCAGGATTTTAGCTCCCAGATAACTTGTAGTGGTTTACTGTTATAGTGTAATTACCCACATTATTGTATTTTGGTTTTACATTTATAGGGAAGATTTCTGATTTCATCAACTTTAGTCTCCTTTGACACAGGCGCCATCTGCATCGAGGAACAGTGTGGAAACGGCTGTCACTCTAAACTGTACGGACCAGACATGTGTCCATTTAAATCAGATTACCCCCAATCCATCATGATCAGATTTGCCAAAATGGAACTCTGTCTTTTTTATTTTTTTCGGGACCTAGATGGAGTCAGAGGTAATCAGATGTAAATAGATGCACGTACATTTAGATCTGACTGTCCATAGACTAAAGCCGCCCATACACCTTACGATTATCGGACGAAACTTTTCGTCCGATGATCGAATAGTCGTACGATTTTCGTACGGCAGCCCCATTCTGCCCCGATGATCGCAAGAATCATTTAGCCGTAATTAACAAAAAGCACCTGGACGAAATGCGGTAATTGATTTGTCGGTCGGACACTGCAATGCACACATACGATTATCGGACGAAAAGTCGATCGCATACGAATATCGTCCGATAATCGTAAGGTGTATGGGCACCTTAACATTGGGCTTCCGACCAGATCCGCCTCAAAAACTGACAGGCAGACCTAACCGAACAGCCCACGTGAAAGGGGCCTAGTTCTGATGTTTTAGCCGTTCTCATATTCTGTGATTAGTTTTAATACTTTTGTATGGTGACATTAAGGCCATGTAAATATCAATCACATATGTCAATATTTTTATGTTTTTGCTGTCTTTGCAGAAAAGAGCATTTCCAAGTGCAAATTAAAAAAATGTTGGACAGATAGGACAACATTGTCTAGTGCCATTCATCATCTGATCTCGGTTTGTTCTAGTCACATTTTTAAAGAGACCCTGCCACTAACTTAAAAAAACACAAAAAAATCATGTATTTGATATACCGACTTGCGTAATTTTTACTTTCCATAAACAATTCTTTATGTTCTTGCAGTGCCTCGCAACCCGTTTGCAAATTAGACTATTTCGGAAGAGTCAATTCCCTAGAACAGCCCCCTTCCAACTTACATGTTATAGCCCTCTCCCCTTCTGCGAGTGTGTAATTACTCTCTGTGCTGGCCAAACTCCTCTGTCATCACTTCTCACATAACCTTTTCTGTAGCAGCCAAAAAGGGAACAAAGGGAATATTATAAAGCTGCCTTTTTGGGGTTTCATTAAACCCTTCCCATTGATCAACAATGTTGAAAATTTGTTTTTCTCCCACTGACTATTTATTTAAGGGACCATTGCACTGACAATCAAGGTATGAAGACACATGTCCACTGACCAACAATGTATGGGGGCATTTTTCCACTCAACACCAGTTTAAGGGGGGCATTAGAGTTTTTCTTCTCTGTGTTTCTTTTATGGCCATTATTATTATTCCTTTAATATTATTAACATTATTGGAAACTATTTTGACCCTTTAGAGGAAGGAGTTGTTATAAAATGATCTGCTCTGTTTGTCAAATGCATTAGGAAAGCCACATTATTTATCTTTATTATATTTACAACTTACTGATCATACTATTGTACCTTGAACTGTAGATGTAATACATTAGCAGGGGTTCCCTGAGACATGCAAATTATTTCAAGGGTTATATCGGTGTTAAAAAGGTTAAGAATGTCTGCTATAGTCTGTCACTTGAGTCTTCTGGGGCTGCTGACATCACATCCAAGATGGCAGTGCAACGCAGCAGTCTTGAGCCTTTTGTATGTCTACACATGGTAGGCTTTTATAGGTAATTAACAAGTATAAATTACATGACTGCACATACTGTATATAGTTATGGAGAGATTGTTGTTCACATGCATAGTGTGGTGACAACTTTTCTGAAGGATTGCTGTATAACAATAGGACCTTTTTGATGAAACTGTCACCAAAATGGGTACTTAGTAATAAATGAGCAAATTTCTCAATTTTATTTATAAATAGCTGCTAAAATTTCATATTTCCTGCATTACTAGGGAACTGGCTAAACAACCTCCCTGGTGAGGGCCAGCTAACAAAATATTTTATCTTTATATGTATAATGCTAACATATTTGCATAGATTTTAAATCAGGTATTTATTAGTGCACAGGCCTATCATTTCTAAAGTAATCAGGTATATATTAATTGGCGCTAAGGTAACTATCCTATCCTCCTGGCCATGTTCATCATACTTATATAGTGCCATGTACTATATATAATTGGCGCTAAGGTAACTATCCTATCCTCCTGGCCATGTTCATCATACTTATATAGTGCCATGTATATATACATGGAACACTGAGTGCCTCTTTATTGGTGTGAGCCAATTAAAGAACCTTGCAGGTTATAATAAATTAGTTACTAAAAAGTTTTATTTCACTTGCCTCATCCCTAATTCTGCCAATAAATGAATAAGCTTTTTCTTTTAGCATCATATTTGCTATACCTTTCCTTTTTTTTTTTTTTAAAGAGAATTATGCCTCTTTTTAATATTTGTTTAAATTTGTACATTCATTTCCATTATCTCCCTTTTTTAATTATAGACAATTCCATAAGATCAAAAAGAACAAAAAATTGATCAGCACCAGTGGCAAAAAAATGCATAAGAGCTACTAAGCACAAAGGACATAACAAATATATCTAAAATGAATACAACAATAATGTGCCGAGCTATAAAAAATATTGCACAGACACCCTGCAGAAAACAATCTGTTCGCACTGTCTGGTGAGCATACAAACATATAAAATGTATAAAAAGTGAATAAAGTCCACACAATGAACAAAAAGCGAAAAAAAGTCCAGTGTGTAACAATGGTGAATGAGTGAAAGAAACTGCAGATGGACAGGAGTCCCGTCACTTCCATCCATCCCACACACAGTGTCATCCGTTCTTCAATTTAAACTGTTTTTCATCTGCAACACTGTGAGTACCTGTTCATTTTAATGAATTGAGTCTCTCTGGACGATACGTACTATGGGGTCTATTCACTAAGCCGTCGAAGGATCTAGCCGCAGCTTCGGCTGATCCTTCGGCTAGCTTCGGCCCCAGGACCCCTTCGGTTCAGTAGAACCGAAGGGCTACTGTACGGGCTATTTGCTATAGCCCGTACAGCCCCCGAAGTCGGCCGAATCCGATATTAGATAGCGGCTCCCGGCCGCCTGGGAGAGAAACACTTTCTCCCAGAAAGGTTTACTCTGCTCCATCGACCAGAGTAAACCTTTCCCTGCTCTGTTTTTTTTCTACCAAGATAAGATTATTTGGTTCAGATGGTGTCAAGCGTGTGTGGCGGCAACCAGGTGAGAAATACAAAGACAAGTGTGTCTTGCCTACAGTCAAGCATGGTGGTGGGAGTGTCATGGTCTGGGGCTGCATGAGTGCTGCCGGCACTGGGGAGCTACAGTTCATTGAGGGAACCATGAAGGCCAACATATACTGTGACATAATGAAGCAGAGCATGATCCCCTCCCTTTGGAGACTGGGCCGCAGGGCAGTATCCAACATGATAACGACCCCAAACACACCTCCAAGACGACCACTGCCATGCTAAAGAAACTGAGGGTAAAGGTGATGGACTGGCCAAGCATGTCTCCAGACCTAAACCCTATTGAGCATCTGTGGGGCATCCTCAAACTGATGGTGGAGGAGCGGAAGGTCTCTAACATCCACCAGCTCCGTGATGTCGTCATGGAGGAGTGGAAGAGGACTCAAGTGGTAACCTGTGAAGCTCTGGTGAACACCATGCCCAAGAGGGTTAAGGTAGTGCTGGAAAATAATGGTGGCCACACAAAATACTGACACTTTGGGCCCAATTTGGACATTTTCACTTAGGGGTGTACTCACTTTTGTTGCCAGCGGTTTAGACATTAATGGCTGTGTGTTGAGTTATTTTGAGAAGACAACAAATGTACACTGATATACAAGCTGTACACTCACTACTTTACATTGTAGCAAAGTGTCATTTCTTCAGTTTCGTCATATGAAATGATATAATAAAATATTTACAAAAATGTGAGATACTGTGAGATACTGTATGTGATAATCGCTGATGCTTGCTATTAAACATTTCAATGCTTAGTATTTGACTGCATGAAATGTTCTTTTTTCCTTGTACCTTGTGGAACTAATTTACCCTAGAATGCTTGGTAAGATTTATTCCCCTGTCTCACCCCTGTCTTCATCCAACATCAATAGAAAAAAAGCCATTTCTTAGTCCTAAGAATGATGATATTGTTATATGGTCAGTTCTTTTGTCACACATGTCAGGTTGTTGAGCAATAGGTCCCAGCCTGCAGTTCTGTATGAGTGGATATAAGGCATCAAAAAATGGTTATAGTGGGTAACCATGATGGGTCATTTGATTTTTGTTATTAAAATGTTTAGCCCAAGAATAAGGGTAGCCCCACCTCTAGTTTATTTATTTGTATGTAGCACTTATGTAACCGCATTAAAAAGCATTAATCTCATGGCTTTTATGTTTTGAAACTTGCTAAAAATAGTTCTATTATTATAATATTTAAAAATTTATTTTTCATTGACCGTGCCTTTAACAAAACCATTAGACGTGTAAAATTCATTTAGTTCCGAATTGAAATTTGGGCATATTCGAACATTCAGTTGCATCCAAATTTCTGGCTAAAAGAAATAATGAATCAGAAAGTATCCAAATTTTTGATAATGAAAATTCTGATGCATCCAACATTTTTGCAAATGCCATTTGGAATGAACTTGTGTTGTTAAACGTTACAATACAAAAAAAAATACAGCGTGGAGTCCCTCCCCCAGTTAATACCAGACCCTTTAGATTTGGTAGGAATTTTAGGGGGGACCCCAACGCCAAAAAAACTACAAGAAAAAGTGTAGGATCACCCTAAAATCCCTTACCAGACCCTTGATCCGAGCAGCAGCCTGGCAGAGCACGAAAGGGGGGAGGGGGGAGCGTGCGCACCCCCCCATACCAGGCCATATGTCCTTACCATGTTGATAAGGACAAGGGCCTCTTCCCCACAACTCTCATTCGGCAGAAAAGCTGTAATTTTGCCTCTGCCAGGCTGCTACTTGGATCAAGGGTCGGTACATGGATTTTAGGGGGGGTACCAGCCTTTTTGGGGTTTTTTTTGGCATTAGGGGGTCCACCCCCAAATTCCTGCCAGACCTAAAGGGTCTGGTATGAATGGGAGGGGTGGGTGGGGGTGAACCATATGCTGTAATTGTTTAGTTTAAAAGAAAAAAGTAAACATTTAACCACTTCAAGACCAGGTGTTTAGACCCCCTTCCTGGCCAGGCCATTTTTCAGTATTCAGCGCTGCGATACTTTGACTGACGTTTATTCCGTCATGCAACGCTGTACTGAGATGAATTTTATACCATTTTTTGGGGACAGATAGAGCTTTCTTTTGGTGGTATTTAATCACCACTACGGGTTTTATTTTTTATTATAATTAGGAAAAA
>NW_017306640.1:719386-737561 GCF_000935625.1 Nanorana parkeri | reverse complement strand
GGGGGGGGGACACCCGATCGGCACCCCATACATGCGATCGGCCGGCTCTACAGTCGGCGGACCGCATGTATATTAACGGGCATCGCTGCCCGTTTTTAAATTCCGGCCATTTCCCGCTCGCGCGCGCCGCCAGGTAAATGGCGGGGGGCGTGTCAGAGTGGACGTCTAGAGATGCCCGCTCAGATCGAGAGAGCTCCTGGCCGGCCGTTTTTTTACTACGGCCGGCCCGGAGGTAGTTAATGTAATTTTTCTGCAACAAATTTTCGTTTATAATTATCGTATCATCGAATTCGGCCGAATTCAACTAACGAAACCAAATGATTTTTGGACCCAAATCACAAAAAAGGAAATAATGAAAAATCTGAACCAAAACAATTTTTTCGCTGGATTACATGTCTAAAAACCATCATTATAATTTAAGGAGTTATTTACATACAGTATGTTAGTGTAAGTTTTCCAGCTGATTTTTGTGTACTGCCATCAATTTTATATTGAGATATTCAGGCCAAGTATTTAGGTCTTTAATTGCTTTACTTATGACTGACTTTGTTAACTGCTACTTGTACAGTTTCTCTCAATGATATATGAAGAGTGCTTGCAAAGAGTCAAGTATTACTTTAAAGCACTTCTATGTAATTGGAAAACTTCTTTCCTCTTGAACTTCAAGTTTATTAGATTCCATTTTTTTTGCATGGTTTTCAAGTTTGCTGAAGCTACTGGAATTTCCTTGGCGGCAAAGAGATTAGTTATTGCCACTGTCCCACTGCCTATTGCTTGTTGGCTTCTGTTGATGTTTATGTTGTTCAAAGATCTGTAGGCTTCAGCTAATTTTTTTATATAGGTGTTTCTATATAATGGTGTAATTTCCCCTGCAAATGCTGGTGAAGCAAGTCTGTACTGTTTGGGGTTTCATAATATTCCTTTAAAGTAGGGCTGCGGAAATTAACGATTAATTTCGTTGTGCTGTATGTGTATAGGCCAATGTAGTTGGATCTGTATGTACGTTATAATTAATCGAAATTAATTGATTAATCGATTTAAAAAAATTCCCATTATTCGAACACGAAAATTTTAAACAGTAACAGCCATACTTTAAAGACAACATTTGTAAGGGGCTTAATTAAAATTATTTGTAAAAGACACACCATTTTAGTAAAATATGATCTATACTTTTCATGAAAGCATAATAGAAGCTTTAGATGTATTAATACAATAGAGAAGCTTTTTTCTAGTAAAAAAAAAAGAAACATAATGTGCAGTCATTGACAAAATAAATGCATTCTCTTGTCCACTCCTCTTAGTTTAGAAGAGCTCTTGTTCATATAAAGTGACACTGCCCTTCTGGTATAGAAAAAAAATGAAAACAGCAAATACAGTAGTGCTCTAAAATATAAACTAGTAGATGATTTCATAGATGAAAGCTGGTAGTTGAGGTACCAAACAACCATTTAGATTTGTGGACACAGAGCTGTCAAGACAGTCCTCTCCTTTTTCAAAAATTAGCAGCAAAAGCACCTTGCAGGGACCTTTGCATGGACCTTTAATGTCAGAAACAAGATGGAACAATAGCCTAAGGGAAGCTGCATTACGGATCTTAACACTAAATTTAAGTCATATGACGAAAACTGTAACAACCTTTGGATATGTCTTCAATGGATCTCAGCTGCAGGTGTGACTGCTGATGAATTCCAGCTGGTGTGTGTTGGCTTGAGTCCAGGAAATAATAAATCCAAGCTTTTACCACCAGAGGAGAAATGTCTCAGGTTATAATGTAATGTGAACCTGTATTAAGGTGCCCATACACTGCTCGATTCTCGTACGAGAATCGGGCGAAATCCCGCGATTGTACGAGAATCGAGCAGTGTGAACGAAGACGTGCGACCGTTTCTACTGTACGGTCGCACGTCTTTTGTCGAACCAACATGCTCGAAAACCCGCCGAGAATCGTACGATTGTCGGCGGATTTCTAGCCTGCATGTCCAATAGCTGCGGAACGGGCCGGTGTGCGCACGCGCACACTGCCCGTTCTGCATTGCGGTCATCGGAAGCCCGCCCCTCAGCGGGGCGGGCTTTCGATGATCGCAAGTACGATCTGCCCGTCCAAGGTGGGCAGATCGTACGAGCTTTCAATAAGCATACGACCATCGCAAGACAAAAGTCTTGCGATGGTCGTAAGGTGTATGGGCACCTTTACCTCATACAGGGCAGATAATGCATACAGTTAAAAATATATCATGAGCCTGTATTACCTGATACAGGACATAAAATGCATACAGTTCAAATATACACTCTAGGCTGGCTAGGGTTAATTAGTCTTTTGATTCTAATCAACTGGCTCTCAGGACTCAACCTCTCTCCTTCTATGAACCAGCTTCCCACCCTGGTTTAGGACATTGACATTTGGTAAATTAAATGTAAGTCAATACAATTAACTGGTTAATGCATGTACTTGCTGTTTGCTGTGATGGCTGTCTCATGGAGGTGTCTGTAGGATCTCATGAGTCAGTGTCCTTGCGAGACCCTGCAGGAGTGCTGGTAATGAGTTGTTGGCAGAAGTAGCAGAAGCCTGGCAGGGGTTGTAGGAATGTGGTGAGTTGACTTTGAATACTCTAAGAGCTTTGTGATAGAGGCAGAGAACGAGGTCCAAGTAGGTGATCCGAGGATGGCGGGTGGTTAGGTAAGTACACACAGGATGGCACAGAATGTGCTTGGCAGCAGTAGCAGTTCCCGGATGGAGAGGATGAAACATGTATAACCAAGGAAATGCTTGTCCTGTAAGAGCACAGTCCAGGATGGAGTGGTAGTGGAAGCTGAGTCAAGCCAGGTAGATGTAAAGATAGAGTGTGGTGCAGCTAAGCTGGGAGATAAGCTCAGACGTCTGCATCAATACCAGCACACTGAGCAATTTGAATCTCCCGGCTTTAAGCTGACAGCCTGCTAGAGGAGGCCGAAGGAAAAGGCAGCATAGAGCTGCGTTCCTGGAGCATGCATGGGTAATTTTGTTACAAAAATAGACTTTCTCTGATGTCACATTCTGATTGATGCCCGAATGAAGCTTCTAACTTTTGGGTCTTCAACCCATCTTGTACCATTGCTGGATTTACTCTCTCTGCTGCCCCAATGCCAGGTTCCTCTATGCGCCCCCCTGTATGCAGGCTGCATACAAGTGATCTGCTGCCCCTCTACTCCCTGCTGCCCCGAGGCCGTGCCTTGGTTGGCCTTGTGGGAAATCCAGCCCTGCTTGTACCCCTAAAACTATATATGGACTTTCAAAGAATTGTACACCTGACTCTTATCCAAAGCTGATCATAAGAAATCAAGAACATTAGGCAGCTACGGAGACAAAGCTTAAAAGTCACTCTTCTGTACAAAGTGAACAAGATTCCCCTAGATTTGGCCACTGTCAAATGGAACCTCATCGGATTCAGGTGTTGCCAAGCTGCTTGAATCAGAAGATGCTCAAAAGAATCATGGTAAAGAATTGTGGAGGAGCTGAAATCCAGGGCCGGCCTTTGGGGTGTTCGAACAGGGCTCCCTGGCAACATGGGCGCCAGGCGACCGACACAGCTTGTCCTCGGGGCGGCTTCTCTCCTCCTCACCGCTGTAGCGGTGAGGAGCAGAGAAGCCGCAGCTTTCAGGACGGCCGAGCGGGGAAGAGACGCTGTCATCCTGTCAGTTTCAGGGCGGCAGCGGCTGTGTGTGTGGCCGATCGGAGGATCTGTAAATATCTGTGACATTTATCGATCCTCTGTGTGTGCGAAACAAACACTGGAGTGATGATGTGAAACGACTAAAAATTCATTTCAGATGAAATGACCGAAAACTAAAAACGTTTTAATTCGTTTCATCAAACAAAACAAATTTTTATGCTATTTTGGATTCAGCTATTGCCGTGTTCTGAAGGCAGGGCGCAAGACGTCATATAACACCGCACGTGTTGGGCGCCCCATCTTGATGTATATCACCAAGATGGCGCCACCTATATCGGCGTGTGATGTCACCTGACGCATGCATGGCGTCATGTGACATCATGCTCCCCGCCTACAAAATGGTGGCACGCATTTGCAGAACGCGCTGGTGGCCAACATGGCCGCCGCACATTCTCAAACAAATTATGTGCCTGAATACATTTTTTCGTATATTCAGGCATATAGTAATTCATTAATTTAACATCTAGGTTTTGTGTTCTGTTTTTTATTTTTTAGATGCACTTACTTGAAAAAAGGGGTCGGCATGACAACCTGACACTTTATTTTTCTAGACTTTATTTTAGTTTGACATTTATTGTTTGCCACTTATTTGCCTTTAGAAAAAAATTGCCGTCTGGAGACGGCAACCCGCAGATGCAGCAGTGCCGTCCGTCCGTTTTTTTACTACGGGCGGACGGCAAGAGGTTAAAAAGAATACTTTTATGTGCCTACAAGTTTAATACCTTTGAATAAAAGTTTTATTTTTACCATACTTTTTAATATGTTTCTTTGGGGCTTAACAAAATGGGAGTCTTTAAATGGTGCGGATATTGAAAAAAAATGGGTGTGGCCACCGAGGGGTGTGGTTACTGAGGGGTGTGGTCACTGAGGGGCGCCGTAGAGCTTTCTTGCACAGGGCGTCTAAAGGCCTAAGGCCGGCACTGCTGACCTCATCTTCTGTAGGGAAGGAAATCATGGGCTCCTCGGCCAGTAAGGGAGGATGAAAATGGCTTGTGCTGACTACTTGGACTTTTAGAAGCACTCTCATGGTCAAAATAACTGGAGGAAAGATGTAGATCAGTGAATAGTTCCAAGCTACTGAAAACGCATGCCAAGATAGAGCCTGCTGGCATTTGTAAATCAACATGAAGAGAGGAAGCTGTGTTTTCTATTAAGTTTCTCTGAGGCAACATAGTCTACATACTGCAAAGAGAAGTCTCAGAAAGGTTCTGTTGAGCGCTCATTCGTTGTTGCAAACCCAACTCAGATGGCCTTCAAACACTGGAGCTGCTCCAGGCAGGGATGAGAGGCTCCAAAGCCCGTCGGTCGGTGGGAGGGACGCCCGGTATTTTTGTTAATAGCGGCTTGTGAGCCATGAGCTTACAGCAGAACTGTAAATGCCACCTCCATACGGCATACTGACCTGGCCGGCTGGGAACAGTTTTGTTCCGCCGTATGCCTTACGGCAGTGGCAGGGAATGGGTTAATAGAAGAGCCAAACCCTCTGGTCAGGATTCGGCAGTGTACCTAAACCTAAAGGAAAAAGGTCACTCCTTTGAAGACAGTCAAGTATGCATCATAGACAGGGAGGAGGACTGGTTCAAAAGAGGTGTGAAAGAAGTCATTTATGTAAAAATGGAGAAGCCAAGCTTGAATAGAGGTGGGGGAGGGGAGTCATCTATTGTCTGCCACATACAATGCTGTTCTCTGTTGTCTGCCACATACAATGCTGCAATCAACACCCGGTTGTGGCTAACAGATTATGTGGATTGGAACAACATTCACCATATTTATTCTCAGATATTTTTTTGTACAAATCATTCTGAATTGAGAAAGCTGGTTAGATGACCAGTGAAACGTCTTCAAGGAAAATACAGCAAGTCCAGTTGCCTTGACTTATTTTTTACAGATATATCATGACCTGGATGAATGAGAACCTTCACAGACAAATCCATTAATCATTTCCAGACCTTTATCAGTTTGTATGACTATTTAAGAAATATTTGGTCCATAGTGCAGATCCATTTTGCTGAGTTTGCTATTTTTTTCCTTCTTTTGTCATTTAGACAATGTGCTCCCATAGAAAACGAGAAGAAATCTTTTGAATGGCCGTATTAAGTGACTGATCTGTACGTGTAACATAGTTTATCAGTTCCTTACATAAAGAAGTATCAACCAGTGATCCATTCTTTGTGTTACTCAATTGATTTTAGTGGGTGACATTTTTATCATTTTACCATTGCGTAAATTAAAGAAACAAATAGAGTAACCATCTCCACCACCATGGGCCATTGTGGGATTATCATAGGTTATGCGCTGTGGCTATCTAACATTCGTAACAACAGACATTAGATTGGTTACCATCATTATTTTTTCGGCAACAGAAAACTTATTTGGTTTCTTATACTGGGTATTCTCGCGCTATTTGTATACTTTTTCTATCTGGAATGCTGTTTAACCACTTGAGTACCAACTTGTATATACCCCTTCATTACAACATTTTTTTAGTTTTCAGTCTTGTTACATTTTGACTGACAGTTACACAGTCATGCAACACTGTACCCAAATTAATTGAATTCATTTTGTATATTTTGTTGTGACAGATAGAGCTTTCTCTTGGTGATATTTAACAACCACAGGGTTCCTTTTATTTTTTTGGAAAAAAGGCTGAAAATGTTTAAATAAAATCAGTTTCCTTTTCTTTTTGTTATTAATCATAGCAAATAAAAATATCAGGGCAGCACAAACATATACAAAAGATCCCCTTTTTGGAATGTAGATACACCAAAGTGATCTTACTTTTTGCCCCAATTTTTTTAAATTAAAGAAGCGTGCCGGTATTGAGGTGTTTAAAGCATGGCGCTTGGTAATGGTGCACTAGATCATTTATGTACAGACTGTGCACAGAGGGAGGAGATGTAGGATGGTTAATGAACAGGTCACATACATGCAAGGATAAGGATCATGGTCTAATGTATAGATGAATTTGACTAAGCTGAACTCATCTTTAGTTTTAGCTTCTCTCCTCAGGCTGCCGGCATGGGAAGCAGAGGTCTCTCTGTAGATATAACCTCCCCAGGTAACCGGACTGAGTGACAAGGCCTCTGAACTCACACTCTCCCTGGCACTCCCTCCCACATGGCTTCTGCAAAGACCCTTCTAGAAGCCTTCCCAAATATGTATTCCATTCCCTAGCCTACATAACTGGCATAAACCCCTTAGTGATTGGTGAGGGCAGCATACATTTTCATAGCCCCTTACACTGTATCTTCTAACTCGATCTACTGGAGAACACTCCACAGAAGCAGGCAGATGATAACAATGTCTTGGATTTAGGGGAAACCTAACAAATCTAAAACATTGAATTTCTGTTGCAGATGGATTATAGGCCATCTTATATGCCACATACAGTGAGTGCATATATGTAGATAAACAATTACTACTATTGACTTCATGTTCCTTCAAGGTACGACCCAGTTTATTTCCTCATCTTGCCATAGACACCATTTGGTGGAATGGTCTATATTGACTTTGTATTGGAGTTTGTGAGTCTGTAATCCAATAAATGTCATGCAGCAATACATTAAGACTCACAGGAATCTATCCTCAATAAAAGAGCAACATTACTAGAAAAAAATGAGTCCTTACATATTGACATCAACCGGGCAGTCATTATTGCACAAGACTGGAGAAGTTGAAATCTTAACTTTCAGGGAGTTATTAAATCATGAGTTGTATGAATAATACTGAAATCAATTTCTAATAATATCCACAGGCAAAACTAGAGCTGTGGACTGCTTTGAACATAAGAAACAAAGTTCTGTGTGGTGCATCACCACCAATAATAAAGTGTGAATTGGTGAAATCACTAGGAATTGGGAAGCATTTACAAATGCATAATGATTTACAACCTCGATTCACTTTAGGAGCCCCCTTCACATCAGAGCTCCCCCCACCCCCTTTAGAAAAAAATTGAAGGTATCTTTGACAAAGCCAGAAGGAGCCCGTTTCACATCAGAAAAACCCCTTACCGAAAATTTGAAGGAATCCCTGACAAAGCCAGACGGAGTCCCCTTCACATCAGAATTCCCCCTTTAGCAAAATTAAAAAGACAACCCTGACAAAGTTAGAAGGCACCCTGGTTGAGAAAGGTTGACATAGAGTAATATGTAAAACTGTCAGGTGTTTTATTCTTTTTTTTTGGAATAAAGCCTGTATGTAATGGTTTTTAACATTTCATTTCAGTCCCACAATGTAACTTTTCAACAACAACCCAGCAGCACACTGTCTAAAGACCCTGTATATGTACAGTTCATCCATTCTTGGTATTTCCTCCTAAAACCAATTTGCCAGCAGGGTATGGTCACAGTTTACCCTTCTGTTCTAGTCATCAGCTCTAGGGGTCCAGCCCCCGGGGTTCCTATGACATGTGGCTATGACCTTCAATCATATTAGTTATTCTCATACTAAGGCTACTAAGGCTACCCAGTCGACAACATTTGTAAGTGTGTTTGACTGTCTGTAAATTTCTGGGCAGCTGAATACATTTTATTCAGGTGCCAGTTTGGCTAAGCTGGCCACACATATCTATGCTGACTGTACAATCTCCTTCAGCTTTCCCATCAATTATGCACTGTAGGGGCCTTCCTAGTTCCATTCAATTTATATCCAATCAGGTAGGCTCTTGTTCTGCAGTTGTTGTACAATCAGATTGTGTGATCAGCTGTGTGAACAGCAAAAAGTTTTCCTGGCACGCTCACAAGCTAGCATGTAAAAAAACTTGTCTCACCACTAGGGTTAAAAACAGAGGTTTGGATACACATCTTCTGCAGAAAATGTGAAAGCCGCACAGCCGCGCCAAGGCACCTCTTATAGTGCGGTCCTAACTCTAAAAACTATGAGAGTCTCCATCTTAGAGCACATGTGGCAGAAGATAAAATTGGGTGCAGGTTTGTCAGGAGAAAGCCCAACCTCCCTTAAAGGCACAGGAACGCACAAGGGATCCCGCACATCCCAATGGCAGCTGGGAGACCCCCCATGCATCACTGCACCAAATCAGCCAAGCAAAACAAATGAGAAACACACTCATCAATTCGTCACCAGCTTTACAGCAATGTGCACATGGAATGGGCTTTAAACAGTAAAACAGCAAAAAGTTTTCCTGGCACAATCACAAGCAAGCTGTGTGAACAGTCGTGATTCATGTTTCCAGCGCTTAGGCAGACTGGCTGCAAGGTTTTTTATTACGGCATATAATTCTATGTAGAAACTGGTATAAATGGCTGAAATCTGATCTGCATTCCTATGTGACTTCACAATAACTCTGAGAACTCTCACTGACAGCTCTGGGTGTGTCAGGTGGACAGAGAATGAGTGTGAGCCCATCACATGATCCGGGCGAGGTGCTAGAAAAGAGGAAAGCATACTTTCACATTGACGTTTTCATTTTTCTCTCCTCAGTCCTGAGCTTAGAAAACCAGGATGATCCTCTCTGGAGCATATGACAAAAGCCTGGGTGTTCTTATCTCAAGGATATAGTACACAAAGCATACTATATGGGTGAAGAACTGCAGGACTGTGGTGGCAAGAACACTGTGTTAAACAGATGGCACAGCAGAGGGTAAGTGTCATGTGAAATGTCATGTTTGTGAAGAGTTATATTTACATTAGAGTGTCGCAATGTTTTCTGTCTTCTGGGGAAAAAAATATACCAGAAATAGTGACTGCAAAGGAATTTTTCAATGTATACTTACAATTTTCAAATGAAATCCTGATCAGGGAGTAATGAATATGTTGTTTACCTTCCAAGCTTTTATACACATTTGTAATTCTACTGTGTAGCTAGTCTAAGGAAATGGTGATTGCAGTTCTTGGCAGCAAGCAAAGGAAGTTAGATTTCCCTTCCGACTGACTTGTTTATACAGAGAGATTACATTTTTATTCATGCTACTCTTTTATCTGGGTAATTTACAAAATGGTTAACAGAGTCATGTTAACTGCAAATCAAGGAAGGGTAACAGATACTATAAATAAACAGATGGTTCTTCCCCATTAAAGTGTATCTAAAGCCAGAAACAGAAGTGTAATACACCAATCAGATAACATTATGACCACCCTCCTAATATTGAGTAGGTCCTCCCTTATGCTGCCAAAACAGTCCTGACCCGTTGAGCCATGGACTCAAATAGACCACTAAAGGTATGCTGTGGTAGCTGGCACCAAGCCGTAAGTAGCAGGTCCTTTCAGGGCTGGAAGGTGCGACGTGGGGCCTCCATGGATGGTACTTGTTTTTCCAGCACATCCCAGAGATGCTCCATTGAATTGAGACCCAGAGAATTTGGAAGCCAAGTCAATACCTCAAACTTGTTGTTGTGTTCCTCAAACCATTCTTGCAGTGTGGCAAGGCAGATGATCCTGATGATAGAGGCCACTGCCATCTGGGAATACTTGGTCATCAACAATGTTTAGGTAGGTGGTACGTGTCAAAGTACTGCAATTCACTTCACCTCTCGGTGGTAATAATGTATGGCTGATTGGTGTATATTGCAGCCTACCACTTCTTAGATGTGCGTTAGTTCAGGCTTTTTTCCTTTTTTTTTAACCTGGTGATCTTGCAAATAACACACTTCATATCGACACTAATTTCTTTATTGTATCTATGGGGGTAGCCATAGTTGTCATGCAGGCTGGACTTCAAACATGTCTGCCTTTTTTCATCTAATGATGATTGATGGGATCAGTCATTTACACAATAAAAAAAAGGCTTTTGTGCTTTCTTTTCAGCTCACAGAAAGTGGCACTGTAGTACACAGCATTTCTGACAAGATTAACAGTTATCTTCTGTACTTGCTGAAAATAATCTTGTCTGAAAAGTGAAACCTAATGCAGCCAATAGATTCAAGGATTGCTAAGCTGCAATTTATTCCATTTCTGTTTTTGAATTTAGATATGCTTTAAAGCAAACTGCTTGGTAATGTAAATTCAGGAAAAAAGAGTTAAAAAGAATTAATTAGAATGTGTATTCAAACAGCCAGTCGGGCTAAGGAATGTGGGGCTAGGGGATTTTTGTCCCCACTTAAGCTAATAAATAAGAACACAGATTTGCTGGTCTAGCATATCCTTATGAAATCTTCCCCCTTAAAGGGTATCTGAAGCCAATGTTTTTTTTGTTTTGGACACAGAAGGCAATGGTTAGACCCCTGACAGGTTTTTATTGCTGTCCTTACCCCACACGGGGGGAGAGTCACCATTTCTATTTGTCCTTGAGACCATTGTCACCAGGACCGAGAATAAGGGAAAATCCAAAACTGTGAGTTGCCACTGGTACAAGAATAGAAGGAAGATCTTCTAATGGGGGCAGTTTTTGTGGTGGCAAATGTTTAAGAGAAGGTTTCCCTCACTTTGGAGAGGTTTGCTCTCATATTCTGTTGTGTCTACTGTTATGGAAACTTCATCTCATTGTTAGATAGACAAAATACCAGGATACAATCGTATGAGAGATAGAAACTGAAACCGCATACATATCAGTTATGAGACTATTTCGGCTTCATTGAAAGGGAGGACTAATTTTTTACGTTCCAAACAAGCTGACTCACAGTCCTACATGTAGCTGAGGGTCAAACTTGTCCCAGAACCAATCTAATCCTAATGTGTGGTGGGAACATTCAATGGCCACCTTTCAAGCAGCAAGTTCTGATAAGAACAATCTACGTAACTTGTGAAAGGTGAGAACTAGTAAATCTCTTTGTATAAACACAAAATAGAGATGAATACACCAAATGGAACCCAGGGACCTACAATTCATTACCCTACAGAATGGAAATCTCCCTAATGAGAAATGAAAAACCAAACAGGTTTTGGCTTTAGATATACTTTAACCGCTTCCCGGGTGGCCATTGTAATTAAACAGCCGGGCGGGAGCTTCTTGAATGTAACAGGGCATTTAAAGACAGCTTCTTGTTGGAACTTCTTGCACAGACTCACAGAGAAACACAAGCACACAGTCAGAAATGCATGCTGCACATGGCTTGGAAAACAGGAAGGAAGCCACAGCTTTATTCTCTACCTTATTCAATACAACAAAGTATTTACCATAGATATAACATAACCTATAAACACTGCTATCTACTGACCAAAAATGTATACTGCAGGAGTTATTGCAATAGATACAATAATGTGTATTCTAACACTTCTTAGCCCCTCCCTGAGTGGGATACTGTAAAAATTTTACACAGGCAATGGTGCCTGTTTACATACAAGCAACCTTACATAGAGCCCCCTCCGCAGTGCTGGTCCCGAGCTCCACTGTGCCCAGTGCGGGCCCTGGACCGGCACAGCTGCTCTGTGACAGGGGATCAGAGGGAGATCAGCACACGAACTCCCTTCGATCTCCTCTCTGGTATCAGAATGCAGGTAGTGATGTATATTACATCACTTCAGCATTCTACTGTCACTCTCCGGGTTCAGAAGCTGGAGAGCAGCTGAAGAAGCAGATGTATGCTTTATCAGCTTCTTTGGGGGTTGGCCAGGCCAGGAAGGGGGTGTAAACCCCAGTCTTTAAGTCTTAAAGTGGTTAAAGAAGAAATCAGGGTTACCCCCACACTGCAAGGGTTAACTGCTCATTTGGTCTAGGACTTTGGTCAAAGTTATACTCAACCAATCCTCTGAGCCGGCCAGCAGTGACAGCACTCCCTCCAGCCTGTCTCCTCCCCCGCTGCAGTGATGGTATGTCCCTCGGTGTCCTCACGTCATATACACTCTGTATAGAATTCTGACCCGGGGACCTTAGACCACTCCAGGGGAGGGGGAGCGAAGCTGGAGAGACCAGTCTAAAAGTAAGCCAGTTTAGAGGATTGGATAAGTATAATATTTTTTATTTTCCTCTCTAGACCAAAACAAGCAGTTAACCTTTGCAGTGCGGGTGTGTGTGTGTCTATATATAATATATATATATAATTCTCTCAAATTGCAGTGCATTTTTCCTCACCTTAGCTTAATAGGCCAACTGCCTATTTTTTAATAAGATATTACCAGGTCATGTCCTGGGTTTAAACTCCAATTAATTTTGCCTCTCCCCCGCTCTTAGTGGGCATAGGACCTGAAACCAAGCCAACAAAGCAATGCAATTTTATGGCCACAAATATACATATACAGATTTTAGATGGATAAACCAAACTTGCAGATCATGCAGAGCACATAGACAGTCGCTGGCATTGTACTCTGACTCCATACATAAACAGTGACTGGATGTTAAACATCAGAATTGATATCTGTCATCTATAGTAGTTGCCATTGTCTTATACATGGCCAATGCGATGCAACTAATCTCATGTTAGCCTTTTTGTTTTTTCAACCACTTGCTGTCTGGAGCAATTTCTACTATTTGCGCACCAATGAAAATATATACATTTTGGGCTAGAATACATCCTCATACCCCCAATCAATGATATATGTTCTGAAAGCAGTGGCCCTGTAGAATAGAAAAATGCTAGTTGCAATTTTTTTATGTTGCATGGTATTTGCACAAATGTTTACCAAACCAGTATTTTTAGGATTAAAAAAAAAACGAAATAAAAATGTAGTGCACAGAAACAGAATGAAACGGGATCACGTCGTGTAAATAGACACCAAACATGTGAAGCCTTAAAATTGCGCTCGCCTGTGAAGCCACAAAAAATCAATACCCAAAATTTCCCATAGGGAACACTTTAAACGCTTTTACCTTCATCAGTTTAGTGCTAACAGCGATTAATGGCTCTGGAATTATTGCTCTCATGTAACATGTGTAGCGCAATCGTCATTTTTGCACGCAGGTGCACCAACGTGTGTTTGCGTGTGTAGGTGCGTGCACGTGGGGGGCGGGGGGACTTTAATTTTTTTTTTTGCATTTTTTTATTTTTCTTATATGTTACTTTAATTTGTTTAATTTTTAAACACTTTTTTTTTTTACACTAACCTGATTGCTATCACAAGGGGAGCTAACAAGCCCCCTTTGTAATAGCAGATAGGGTGTGACAGATCCTCTTTATGGAGACATAAGGAGTCTTTCAGACCCCTAATGTCACCTAGGGACCCCAAATAAGCTAAGGAAGCAGAGATCTGCTTCCCCAGCTTCTTCTCCTGGCTCTAAGAGCCGGAGACTATAAATAGTGACACCGGAAGTGATCTAATACACTTCACTTCCGGGTCCAGTGAGTGGAGAATAGATCTGCGGCTCGAAGCCGCTGAATCTCTCTCCGAACGCTGAGAAAGCCTGAGAAAGCAGATGGGGGGGGAGCGCAGCTCGGTACAAACGATCTGGCAGCTGTATCAGTTTTGGCGCCGGATCACTTGTACATTAACAGCCATCGCTGGCTGTTAAAAATGACACCAAGTAGCAGCAGCCATTTTCTTGTATTAACCACTTCTGCAGGCCGCCGTATAAAGATGTATTGCGGCCCGGAAGTGGTTAAATAAACTCTAGTATAGCTATATAGTATAGTATAGCTATATTGCAACTCAACAATATTCTGACCATATTTTTTGTACAGGGCATGCTGTATTTTAACTGGAGGTACAGGGAAAACTGTTTTTTAGTGCAGCTGTAGATAAAAATTTTTATTGGGAATAGATATAACTCCAGCCAAAACATTTATTAATTTATCATTTATAAATGTATAATTTATATATTGCTGTCTGTATTCCTATTCAGATTTTCCCTCTTCTTCTTTGCCAGGGACTTAAAGGAGAACTATGGGGTCAGTGTTTTTCCCCATAGTTCTCCTTAGGGTAACGGGAGGACACAAACTAGCATCCTCCCGTTACCCTACAGCTCGCGGTATACTGAGGCGCCGCAGCCGGAGCGGATCCCGACGTAGATGACGGGATCCGCCCAGCTGCGGGAGTGACAGCTGGCTCTGCCTATCTAGAGGCAGAGCCGGCTGTACCCGCCCCCTCCCCCGTCCGGTCCGCCAGTCAGCGCTGGCAGATCGGAGCGGGGAGAGTGGAATCCGAACCCGGTATGTGTTCGCTCACCTCCCGATCTACTGAGCCGACCTGTGACAGTCTCATTGTCACAGGTCGGCTAGAAATATGAGGTGAGTGGAAATCACTCTTCTCATAGTTCTCCTTTAGAGGAGAACTATGAGATGAGTGATTTCCACTCACCTAGAACTTTAAAGGAGAACTATGAGATGAGTGATCTCCACTCACCTCACCTCCACTCATCTGCCGTGACAGGGGGAGGGGCTGGATTCCCCTCTCCCCGCTCCGATCTGCCAGCGCTGACTGGTGGAACGGATGGGGGAGGGGGCGGGTACAGCTGGCTCTGCCTCTAGATAGGCAGAGCCAGCTGTCACTCACGCAGCTGGGCGGATCTCGACGTCGATGTCGGGATCCGCTCCGGCGTCTCAGTATACCGCGTTAATATTTTTATTTTTTAACTTTACTGTTGGGGGCTTTGTGGAAATATTAGAAGTCTAAACAGATCCCTGATATTTCCTTTTTAAAATAGAAAAGGAGATTTAATCTTTTTTTCTGCAGCCCCTGTTATGAATGAACAGGAATCCTTTATACAGAGTGCTCCTCTCCATTCATAACCTGTGGAGATAGTATGTTTACCATGTCCACAATCGTGAATCAAAAAGAGATGTAGAGCACTTCCTGTTCATTCATAATTGGGGGCACAGTAAACATGCTATGTCCTCAATTATTTACAAACACTCAGTGATCACTGATCACTGATCACTGACTGCTTGCAACCGCTCTCCATCCTGACTCGCTGTCACAGGAAGCTGTGCGGGAGGAAAGCTCGGCCTCCTTTGACAGCTGATTCCTCCTCCACACCGCTGACTCTGCCTCCTGTGACAGCTGACAGCTGTCTCTGCCCCACACTGCTCTCTATTCTTATCTGTACATCCTGAAACTGTAAGGAGTCAGAGCGAGGGGGAGAACGATGTGAGCGGCATGCCACAGAAGGCTGAGTTCTCCTCCCACCCCACCTCGCTCGGCCTCCTGACAGTTTGGCTCCTCCCCGCTGGACGTTGCTCTGTATCAGAGGGGACATAAAGCAGCTCCCAGCAAGAAGGAGAGAAATCACGGATGCACAGCAATTTCAGCTGAAAGATGGTTCTTTCGACATTTTGCCCAAAGTACCATTTTCGCCCGATATGTTTTGGCGGCCGAAATTTCAGTGCATCCCTAGTTTTTAAGAATGAGGAGACTCTGTATGCCCCTTCTTTCATAATTGTTTCTCCCTGTCTGTCAGTGAGCTGCACATTTGCACAATCTCTACAAGGTTCTCGACCAAGATGATGTAACACCTGTGCACATGCACAGGAGTTACACTATATCATCCTGGTCTGACCATTCAAGAGCCTGACCATGCAGAACCTGGAAGTCCAGGAGAAGATTAGAGATGAAAGAAGCCCGCCCCTCACTGCGGTCATCGGAAGCCCGCCCCTCATCGGGGCGGGCTTTCGATGATCGCAAGTACGATCTGCCCGTCCAAGATGGGCAAATCGTACGAGCTTTCAATGAGCTTACGACCATCGCAAGACAAAGGTCTTGCGATGGTCATAAGGTGTATGGGTACCTTTACACTAACAGGAAACAGAAAGGATTTCTGTGTTTAGTAGAATTTTGTTTTATTTTACCCTTGTGGTTTTTCAGAGAAAATCCAGTGAAACAGCAAGATGACTGTAGCCATTTGCACATGACCCCTTTCTTGTTTATCTTGTCTTTTTTCAGGGAACCAATTCTATTTTGGTTTCAGGGAACCGATTCTATTTGGCCCATGTACCAGTTAAAATAAATGGATCATAACCAAAAAAAGTCTATTTCATGATCCAATAAGGAACAGGTGTTTTTTTCAGCAATTATTTTAGATATGCATGTAAAATAGATCAGCTCAACACATCAAAATGTGTTAAAGTTGAAAAAGAAGGATGTGAAGATTGGCCACCAGCACTTAACATGCCATGGCATTTTCAACCTACAATATGTGACGTGATTTGCAATTAACTTACTTTACATTTCAAGTGCTGGTGATCTTCACTTCATTTATGTACCGTTTTTATTTGTTTTGCACTTTGCATGTAAATTGGGATTCACTTCTGTTAATTAGCACTATTTTTATGGGTTCTTAGTGCTGTGCTCTTTTTTGTTTTGTTTTGTTTTTATTGTGATCTTATTAGCACAGCAGCTGATACATTGTTCAGGTATTTAAGATTAGCACTCCACATATATAGTAGATGTAGTTAGATTTTCTCCAAACATCACATGTGCGAATTCACACTGAGCCTTGTGTACGGAAAAGTGTTTGAGAAGACTCTGTTCTCCATAAAGAATGGTCATTATTTTCTTAGTGTTTTTCAGAGCAAACAATCACTATTTTATTTTTCTTACTGAGTTTCCCATATAGAAAGTTAGTATTTTTCTTTCTTCCACTGTGTTTCCCATGGTAAACAATAAGGGTTTTCCTTTTAAAAGTGGCACCGAACGCTTTATTTTTTATGTCTGGTATTATATAAAATATTGTTCACTGCAAGTTGCTTATTATTATTATTATTTAGGTATGTTTAGCGCTGTGTTTATTTTGTGTCAAGTTTTTATCTTATTATCACAGCAACTGACACATTGTTCAGATATCAAAGATTAGCGCAGAACTAATATATGTTTACATATATAATATACACATTACTGTACATCTAATACATGATGAGTATACAGTATATTTGAGGGATGCACCAAAATTTTGCACGCCAAAACATATCGGCCGAAAATGGGACTTTTTGCAAAATGCTGAAAGTGCCATTTTTTGGTTGAAATAGCGGTGCATCCCTGCTTTCTCTCCTCCCTTCGGGCGCTGCTCTGTGTCCCAGCGGGGAGAAGAGAAACTGTCACAAGACACGAAACTGTCATAAGACTTGTAAACGCGACCGACGTCTCTCCTCCCCGCACTGCTCAGCCTCCTGTGACAGATTAGGAGAGGAGTGGTGTGGGCAGAGACAGCTGTCATTGCTGTCACAGGAGGCTGAGCTCTTCTCCCACACTGCCCCGCCCAGTCTCCTGTGGCAGCCAATCCAGGATGGAGAGTAGATACAAACACTCAGCGATCGCTGAGTGTTTGTAAATAATTGAGGACATAGTATTCTTTACTGTGTCCCCAATTATGGATGAATGGGAGTTATCCACATTCCTGTTAATTCATGATTGTGGACATGGTAAACATACTATCTCCACAAGTTATGAATGAACAGGAACACTCAGTATAGAGGATTCCTGTTCAGGGGTGCAGAATAAGAGATTGAGGACTCTGTGTCCTCAATCTCTTTTTCTATTTTAAAAGGGAAATATCAGGGGGTCTGTTTAGACCTCTAATATTTCCCCCAAAGCCCCCAACAATAAAGTAAAAAAGAAACATATTTAATAAAAATAAATAAATTATAAAAAAATAAAAGTTTATAAAAAATAAATAAAAATAAAATATTGAAAAAATGTAAATAAAA
>NW_017306640.1:708112-719222 GCF_000935625.1 Nanorana parkeri | reverse complement strand
CATTTATTTATTAAAAGATTACATGATCCACATGATAAAAATATACCCGCTAGTATCCATGATCAAACAGCATAAAACCTCCCTGGACTCTGTACATGTGCATGATACATGCATAATAGATACAATGAACTTATTTTATCTATTACATTATAATAAATAATTTTGTATAAATAGTCATAATCAAAGATATAAGATATCTTTGATTATCTTGCAGTAAGATATACTGCAAGTCTGTACTGCGTCCAGCCTTCTATGCATTTCGCCGAAGCTTCATCAGGAAATCGGAGGTAACATAAATACCATAAGTGGGACATTAGTGGTGAGTGGATCCGCACAGTCGGGGAGTCATCCCCAGAAACAGACAAGGACAACAGAGAGGATAGAGAGAGAACCGACGGCGATCAAATATGAGAAGCGCAATCTTTGCCCGCATTGACACACGCAGTCCTAGCCGCATGGTCACACGCCGATGTTGGACGGCGTGTATCAATGCGGCGGGAATCTATACAGAGAGAGGGGAGCTATGGCTGGGGTCGATTAAAGGAAGCTGGCGTTTTGATGTATATCCTGAGGCAGAGATTGCGCTTCTCATATTTGATTGCCGTCGGTTCTCTCTCTATCCTCTCTGTTGTCCTTGACTGTTTCTGGGGATGACTCCCCGACTGTTCATTGTATCTATTATGCATGTATCATGCACATGTACAGAGTCCAGGGAGGTTTTATGCTGTTTGATCATGGATACTAGCGGGTATATTTTTATCATGTGGATCATGTAATCTTTTAATAAATAAATGGTATTTTACTATGTAATTTTGTCATTATTATGTTGTATTATCCCTAATTGCATTTTTTGACACCTTAAAAGCCCCATCTATATCTTTTTTTGCTGTTTACCTACATTAGGGGTGCGGTGTCCTTGTTCATGTAGTGATTCAAAACTTTTTACTATTTTCAAAAAGTTAGAAAAAAAAAATTTCGGTTTCGGCCTGACTTTTTTAAAATTTCAGTTTTGTTTCGGTTTTGAAATTTTTATTTTTGTGCACCTCTAGTATTTATGATATTTGGTCGCTATATTGTTCTTTTAGGACACTTCTTTCTCAGCAAATAAATAATTTACATTTTAAGGAAGTATGTCATATTTTTATGTCATGCAATAAACCAAAGAGATTTGTGAGAAGTGCAATACATGTAAAACCTTTTAAAAGTATGGCAGACTTATATAGGGAAATACCGCGTGGCAGCTCAAATCGCACCTTTAGCAACGCTTCATGCAACTACAGAATTGTCGCTGTGGACCATGCTTAACATTGTGGAGCGTTCTCCCACCCCAATTTTTAACCTTCTGTGGATTACTCCTTCCTTGTGACCCCCCCATACAAGATCCTACGCTGCGACATTCTCTTAAGCAATGGGACTCTGTAAAATATTCCCGTGACCTTGCTTCCCCACACCTTCCTTTGTCAGGCATTCTACATAATCCGTCCTTCCCTCCTGCTTTCAAGAACCCGGTTGCTTTCTGTTGGTAGTACGTGAAGGGAGTTTGATATGTATACAACCTTTTATGCCTGGAAAACATTAAATCTTTCCAATACCTTTGTGTCCACTGGAAACTTCCTATAACAGAACACTTTCGGTACCTCCAAATTCAAAACTACATCCGCAAACTTCTACGCTATTGCTCAGGCTGCCTCCGTACCCTTACTCCCTTTGAGTCCCCGATGCCGTTCACCTCCACTGTCACCGTGCCTTGCCTTGCAATATAAAATTGTCCTTTTGCTGTTTAATGTACAGGTCACATACAGTGGCAGTATGGAGATGAAGGGGTTAATGTGTAGGATAAGGAAGATATAGGGGTTGATTTACTAACTTTATAAACACGCCACGAACAAGTATACACCTCTGTAGTGTGTTCCCTCCCAGCATGATCTATTGGTGGAATCTAGACACCTTTGTAGTGTGTACACACCCAGCAGGTGTGTTGTGCAAAGCCCTGCATGAATTGCAAGGTGATGTTGTGTAAATTAGCTCTACGTTGTGTTGCTTGCGTTGATGAATGCAGGAATGTAAATGCATGAGCTAACCATTTTTGTCTAAACTGTGAAGCAGCATTATATATGCATCATGTGCATGATTTTTCCATATATGGCATTAGTGGAAATATGCTTTTAGAGACTTGCATGCCGCTATTAGAGCGGCGTGTAGCCTATGGCGCATGCTACATGACGCGCACGTACGTAAATACATAAAAACGCGCCATAACGGCGTGAAAATGTGACACGTTGCTCGTGTTTGGTTGATAAATAAGTTTTGCTGTGTAAAAATGCACACGCACCTGGTGCGTGCGTGTGTTTAGGTTAGTAAATCACCCCCAAAGGGTCAATATACAGGTGATAATACACACTCACTGGAGATCAGTAGTTTAGGAGATGAGGGGCAGTTATAGGGATAAAAAAGATCTCAGCTACTGAGAATCAATGATGAGTCAACAGCTGCTGCTGATGAGTAATTAATTGATTCTTCCATTCACTGTTTAATGCAATTTCTCTCTCTCCTCTGTAGTAAGAGGAAGGAGAGATATTGTCAATGCAAACAGTAACATTGTAATCACTGTGGTTAGTCAATACCAGCAATCAAATTTTACTGAGCTGTTCAAATTGACTCTGTACTGTGTCTCTGTATAGTGAGCCATCAGAGGACTAGCAGGAGCAGCAGTGCCCAGTGGTCACTTGTAGAATTACATCTATAGACGTCCTTCCAGAAATGGATGTCCACCTCCACAATAGGGAGGTGATTAAGATTACCTGCATAAACATTACACATGTTTATGTACTGTATGTAACATACTGTATGTAACATGTGTATACTATACTACTATACTGTATGCAACATGTGTAATGTTTAAACAGGACATGCCCTGTTGGTACATTGAGCTAATTATACCTAGTTTTTACAATGTTTCAATTTGGTATCTATTATTTTCATACCAGGTACAAGGTTAGGTAGCATTTTTACAGTTCTCAATTAATGTACTTTACATTTAAGGTAAACAATTACTCTTAGAGTACATTAGAGGTGTTCCACCAAAAAGGACTGTGCAATATATATTTTCTCAAATTCAGCAGTCTAAAGCCATGCCATTTACATGAAACACACCTAGTCAAAGATAGTATCAAGTGCTTTCTGAAGCCAGGGCTACAATGGTTCTGTCACTCATAACATATCCTACTCTAGGGGAGTATCAATCCTAATCCATAAACAATGGGAAAAACAGTCGGAGTATATCCAGGGTCAGATTTCCCACAAGGCCTAACGAGGCCGGGCCTTGGGGCACAGGGAGCAGGGGGTCGGCAGGAATTCCTATTGCCCGGCACCCGGGACATGAAGTTCTGGGTGCCGGGCGGGTGGTTGTTTTGGACATTTAGCCCTGCATTGGGCAAGCAGAGCTAAATGTACAGAGCAGCCTGCTTGTCCGTCCTCCCACCAAACCCCTCGCCATGCCCCACCCCACCGCGTTGCCCCGCTGGATACCTCTCTCCCCTCTGGCCAGAGATTCTCTTCAGGATGAAGAGTGGGGAGCATGGCGTGTTAACAGTGAGAGGGGAGAGCAGCCTTCCCTTTTCAGCTGTCACAGAAGTTCCAGCACAGAACTGCGCTTGAAACCCTATATTGGAGTTGCCTTGCCGATCATGTTTTTAATGAAAGCGATTGCTTCCATTTAATGGAAGATATTGCTGGGGAGGGGGTAGGTATTTGGAGCACCCAAAGGACAGCTTTGCCTGTTTGCCAAGTGGCAAACCAAAGACAGTTTTGTAAAAGCAGTCATGTCTTTTGGTGTTACTCTTGCAGCTATGGACTGAACTAAAAAAAAAAATTCTGTTAGAGTAAATATCTACAAATTTTTACTCTAACAGAGCTAATTGTGCCTAGTTAGTACCTTTACAAATTTACCTTTTTGTTTTGAATTCCTGCCAACAAACGGTGTACTTTATTTTATGTAAGGTTGTGTAGACATTCCTGTGCCAAAAGCCTCACAGCTAGAAATCTGCAGCATGAGATCTAAGGCACATCTGCCTCTGACTGCTAGTATCACTACTCTGGCTCTCACTGTTTTTTCTGTCCTGGATGCTCTGACTTGAGCAAGTCCTGCCTCTACCAAGATGACCACCACAAAATAGGAAAACAGAGCAAAACAAGCCAATCAAGTCAGTAATGGTGAAAGATCAGCTGCAGGGAGACCACAGACAATGCTGGTGGCCAGCCCTTTCCCTCTGTCTGCATTTGTTAGGGAACAGATTCCAGAGTTCAGTTCCTCTTTATGTTTTAATTTTATTTTTAGGTACTTGGGAGCAAAGCATCACTCTTTCTTCAAAAAAGAGAACTGAAAAATATATATTTCTCAATATTACAGGGTTACAAAAGAACAAGTCTCCCAATATTGTCGCATTTGGACAATTTTGAGTACCATAATTTTTTACTATTGCAGGGGCTCACATATGATGTGTTTGGTATCTATTTACTCAGCGTCACCCCATCACTGTAGCATCCTTGCCAGAGGACTTTTTTTAACTACACATGTACATATGCAGAATGTAGCAATGTTATTATTGCTTCATCGTAACGTCTAAATGAAACAATATAACATTTTGTTTCTATTTAACTACCTAGTAACTCTTAGTTAAACCCTAGCTTACTCCTTCTTTCCCTTCTCTTCTTTATTTTAATTTCTTTTTATTGTCTATACAAAATATTCATACATTAAAAAAGTATATAACAAAGCATCAACATACACATATCTCATTTACATACAAGTTTGACTTCTTATCGTCACCACAACTTACAACGTCCCTCACTATATATTCATATATAGTATAACCCCCCGAATTTCCTCACTTTGCCATTTCCATTTGCTTAATTCCCCCTTACTGTCTATTGGAGGGAACCGGAGTCTACATAATTTTTCATTTCCCATTTACCTTGACTCACTCATCTCATACCAAAAAAAACACTCCCCCCCCCCCAAAAAAAAAAAACCCCAATGTCTGATTGTATTATTTTTCCCTTTTTTTCCCTCCCTTCTCCTCATATATTATCCTTCCTTTCCAACATATTTCTACTCCTTTCACCTAGTCTCATATGAATTGCTGCAGTGTGCTAGTTGTTAAACAATCTTTCCAAGGGCTCCAAATTTCACAGAATTCAGGATATCTATCTAACAGTCGAGACGTAAGTTCCTCCATCCTCATAATAAAATTAACTTCGCCGACCCACTCTCTAATCTGCGGCAACACTGAAGATCTCCAGTGCCGCGGTATCACCATTCTGGCTGCCACTAAAAGATGTTGCATTAGGCCTCTTTTACGCTTGCAGATATCTCCCAGTATAATTGAGAGCAAAGCTATTTCTGGTGTTACTGACCAGTTTATCTCAATAAGCTTCTCGCATATATTAACTATGGTTTCCCAATATGGTCTAATCTGTTTACATGACCACCAAATATGCAGCATATTTCCCTCTTCGTGACTGCATTTCCAGAATCGCTTAGATATAACTGGGTAAATTCTATGCATGGTAGTCGGGCACCTGTACCATCTTGAAATAATTTTATAATTTCATTCTTGAGATACTAGATCTAAATGTTAAAGCAAAGGATCGATTCCAATCCTCTGTTGAGATCTCATGTCCTAGTTCTCGTTCCCACATTCTAGTGTAATATGGACGGTTAGAATATACCTGTTTCAATAATATATTATATAATGTAGATATATTATAGGTCCCTCCTCCCCTAATTACACACAAATCTTCAAATGCTGTCAGTTCCCGCATCACATTTCCCCTTATAGAGAGTGACCTTAAAAAAAAACGTCCCCCCGATACATCCTCTGTACTTATGATAGAGGCCTCAAGCCATCTTTCGTTAATGCTTGAATAATTGGAGATGGTTTTGCGTTGGTCCACTTCAGAAACCTTAATAATCTCCTGCCAGGGGAGAAATCAGGATTACCTAAAATAGTTGTAAGGGGGCCCACATAAGATGACACTTTAAAGGACCTAATTGCCTTATCCCAAATTACCAGCAGATCTCTTACTTACGGCAATATAATTTTCTTAACCGGACGTCTCTCCGAGTTAACCCATGGGATCGAAAATAAAGGTATTGGAGTAGCATCCTGTTCGATTGCTACCCATAATTTGGTATTATTTTGATAAATCCAATCTAACATGCGTCTCAGAACTGCAGCCATATGGTATAATTCCATGTGTGGGAGCCCCACCGCTCCCTCACGCCTATGCATACCCAAAATGTCATACCGCAGGCGGGGAGAGGATAGTCCCCACACATATTTAACAAAGATAGATCTCAATAATTGAAAAAAAGTTATTGGCAATTTAATTGGAAATGTTTGAAATAAATAAATAAAACGTGGTCGAATATCCATTTTTAATAATGCTATTCTACCCATCCATGAGTGATTTTTCAAGGCCCATGATGTCAATTTATACTGTGTGTCATTTAAAAGGGGCAAATAATTAAGTCCATACAGATCCATAGCCCTCGCTGGTATCTGGATCCCCAAATATTTAAGGGATCGAGCAGCCCATTTAAAAGGGAAATTAGCTTGAAGAACAGTCTGTTCTTTATTCGGTAATGAAACATCTAAACACTCTGATTTTGTAGCATTAATCTTAAAATTGCTCAGATGCCCAAATTGTTGCAGCTCCTTCAATAGTGCGGGAAAGGCTATCCTCGGATTGGAGATATAGGGGTCTATTCACGAAGCAGCCGAAGGATCTAGCCGTAGCTTCGGCCAATTCTTTGGCTAGCTTCGGCCCCAGGACCCCTTCGGTTCAGTAGAACCGAAGGGCTGCTGTAAGGGCTATTCACCATAGCCCTTACAGCTCCCGAACTTGGCAGAGCGGCTCAGTCGAGCCAAATTCCTTGCTTGACCTTGATTCGGCATGTATAAGTTAGCTAATGTACATACTTTATTATTCAGTCTACACTTCAAAAAAATATACCTGCCTTCTTCTTCGTCTATTATCTCTTTTCAAAAGGTACAGAAGCATGAATCCCTACTGCTACTCCACTAGATTTATTATAGGGGCAGTTGCTTGTAAACCAATGGGAATAATATTTAGTGCCTAAGGAAGGGGCCTTAGATGTTGAAAATTAGTTTCCTGTAAAAAGAGCACTTGGGCATGTTGCTTATGCATATAATATAGCACCTGTGATCTTTTCTGTGGAAAATTCAATCCTCTCACGTTAAGCGATCCAAATTTCATAGCCATCGTATTTTATTCAACTCCTTCGTTCGCCCCCTCCTTCCCAACCAGATAACCAGGGAAAATAAAAAAAAATCGTAAAAACCCCACCCATCCACACTACATACTTCCCAACAAACCATACACACTTGACTCATACATAATCTAAACACAAAATTATTCAACATAGTAAGACAAGCAAGAGCGGACACTCCCCAGGTGTCCCAATTTTACAGGTATCCCCTGTGCCTCTCCAACTCTATCCTATTAGGGGGTTGAAACTAACCACTTCTCCTGCACCCACTTCCATCCTACTGAATTCATATTCTCTCCCATTATTTTTCTTTCTGAGAACCTGTAGGACCATTGCTATCTATAACACCTCTTTGACCTAATTAGGGTATGGGACAAATAACAAACCAAAAAATAAATAAGTAATAAATAAATATATATATATATATGTATATATACACACATACACATATATACATACACACATACATCAGAGTAATTCCCTCCTCCCTGCATCTGTGTTCCCATCCCTATCTTATTGAGTTTAAAACATTTACCCCAGTACCATATCTTTATACCATTCTCCCCTATCCTTAAAGCCATCTCTCCCTCCCCATAGTTCACCCCTACTCCCAATACACAAAAATTATCTTCCTTGTTTATCTCTGTCCATTCCAAAACTTTCTATTGCACAAATATTACAACCAAAATGTGAAATAATGAATTATTTACCAACACTGCAAATTTTTACCTATTCTGCCCATGTCTATGCTATCTGGCTTGACCAGACACCAGAAATCCCAGGCATTACCTATATTTTATAATAACCACCAATCTCTTGTAAGTAAAAAAAAACATATCCAGTACCCCCACACCCCCCCCATGTTCAATATGACATTCATACACTATATACCCTATGTGTTCTTCATAAGGGCCACCCTATACAGGGCACCCCCACAGCTATGTTACATATTTTACAACAAGCCATTCTACTAATAAAAAACAGAAAAAAACAACCCTTTTATAATCAAATGCCTAATAAATAATAAGGAACTAATTACCCGTATTCTATACGAGACATTTTACAGTACAACATTAATCCTATTTATTTATATGGCATAAGACACTGCATCCTTATTTTGTTCATAGAACCATCTTGGAAATATATAACCTATCTCTGGTTGGTCTTTTCCCAACCAACATCCCTTCCTATTTCTATCATAACAAACGTGCTATTTGTATTAACATCAAACAAAATGCGGGAATTAATTATTTAAATAGTTCTCCTACTTATTATTTTCGTCCCATGGTTCTCTCACGCCATAAAGATGCTGTGCCATTTTTTCTACATATGGAGTAACTTTTAAGAAGTGTTAACTATTTTATTAACCAGGGAGCATAGTGCATATATAGATTACCATTTTGTTCCCTCCATAACCCCTTTTCAGTACAACATTAATCGTATTTATTTATATGGCATAAGACACTGCATCCTTATTTTGTTCATAGAACCATCTCTAACAATATATAACCTATCTCTGTTTAGTCCTTTCCCAACCAACATCCCTTCCTATTTCTATCATAACAAATGTGCTATTTATATTAACAAACAAAATGCGGGAATGCTTTAAATATTTCTCCTACTTAATGTTTCCATTCCTTGATTCGCTCACGCCATAAATATGCTGTGCCATTTTTGTTTCTACATATGAAGTAACTTTTAAGAAATGTTGACTATTTCATTAGCCAGGGAACATGATGCATATGTTCATTACCATTTCCTTCCCTCCATAACTCCTCTCCTCTGCCCCCTCCTCTCCAGCCCCCCCCATTACTCCCACCTCCCAAATCCTCTATCTTATGTGCCCTTTACTACCCCCTTCCTACTCACCATTTGGATCCCCTTCTATCAACTGGGGTCCTAATTATATATGTATGTGTGATTTTATTCCCGTGTCTCAATCATTACCCCCTCCCTCCAATGTGCCTGTAATTCCATATCTAAAGTCCCTTAAAATAAGTTGTGTATTCCTATCTCCCAACCTCAAAACCTCTATTATGTTCTCTACCCTCCACCCTCTCTGTAGTGATTCCCCAGTACACAAACAAGTTGTGGAATTACTCCACAAAACACCCTACTTATTTGATTCCTTCCCTCCTCCTCCTTATTACGGAGAAGGAGAAAAAGAGGAGAGGGAAAGAGAGGAAAAGAGAAGAGAAGAAGAACCCCCCACCCCCCCCCAAAACAAACTCATAAATGCACATATTCCTCTTAATTAATTAATTCCAATATTCTCCATACCCTAAATATATCTCTATTTTGTTATATAAAGATAGTCTCTTACTGTCTATTTAGAGATTAGTTTCCATATATCTTAATTTCAATAATATTCAGTTCGCACAGGTTCTCGCATCTATTTTCAATTACTTCCAGATTGACCTGCACCTTCTCCATCTTTCCGATATCCACTGGGCCGTATCAACTTCCATTGATCCCATTCCGGAGCCTGGGGCAAATCCGGGGCCGGAGGATCTGGCCAGGCCTCTATTTGCAATGTTGGCAATCCCAAAACTTTAGAGAAGCCCAGTACATCCTCTATTGTACGCAAAATATGCACCCGTCCATCTTTCCTTGCCCGCAAATGAAATGGATAACCCCATTGATAAGCAATGCCCGCAGCTCTCAGTGCTTGAGTCAGTGGGCGTAAAGCTCTCCTTTTGGTCAGAGTTCTCCATGATAGATCTGCAAACTATAATTTATGGATCCCTTCTCTCTAGCATTAGTAAGGATCCTCTCTCTTTGTTTATAGAAATGCACTCTGCACAATACATCTCTTGCCTGTGCTTCCTCCGTCCGATATTTATTTGGAATATGGTGCACTCTATCCATCTCTATATATTCTATTTCTAAATCGGAGGACTTCTTCACTGTTCGTGAACCAACATTAAACAACTCCGCGTAGTAATCCCTAAAGGTCCTAACAATCTCCTTAGTAGTATGTACTCAACTTCCATGCACAAATCTTAGTAGGCACTGACATTAAATGGATAGAGATTATAACTGGTGAATGGTCCGATAAAGTTGCTTCTATTATGCTGGCTGAGCTAAGGCATTCTAAATAGTAATGGTCTAAAAATATATAATCCAGCCGAGAGTAGGAATTATGCAACGATGAATAGTAGGAGAAGCGCCTCTCCTTAGGGTTCACAATTCTCTATGTATCCACTAGCTGCATTCTATTCAACAGCTTCTTCAAAGCTGGTAAATGTTTACATGAGATGTTAGACCGCCCTGTCGAGGAATCCAACATGGGTTCCAATGTTACATTTAACTCTCCTGCTACTACCAATAAACCAGATGCAAAAGCCGCTAACCGAGTAAGTACAGTATAAAAATACACTGTAAATTACCTACCATCCTTTTTACAAGCAAATATATCCCATAAACATCTGAGACCATATCCACTAATTGAAAAGGAATATTATTATTATGGAAGCCAATAGAGACCAGTTTAGCGCTATTAACATCAGAGAGGCTATAATAGTACTCGGTAAACCCTCCCCCTCCTAATCTGGTGTAATAGTATATGGTAAATAGGTTTATTGCGAAAAGGCAATATGGCAGCAGCTATGTTTCAACTCCTGAAGTATTTGATGAAGTTTGCCTGGTGTGTTAAGCCATCTCACATTGTATGCCATTATTTTAACATTTGTCATTAAACACTGTGAAAACTCCTCTCTCCATTTTTGCAATTCTGGGTCAAGGTCAATAAATAACAATAAAACAACAATAAGAAAAAAAAACATTAAAAAAACCCCTGACACCCCCCCCCCCCCC
>NW_017306640.1:699508-708039 GCF_000935625.1 Nanorana parkeri | reverse complement strand
GACACACAATTAATACATGCACATCCTACTTAAATAGCAATCTTGCTAAAAGCTGAATAAGAACAATATACACAAAATTCCAAAATATTGCAAAGGCAAAGCAATACAGTTTTCTATTTAGCAAAGAAACAAGAGAACTTTTCTTATTAGGAGGTCAGAGGTAACCATGACCTCCTAGCAGGGGTGACTAGAATTAGTGATTTAAAAAAGGTTACATTCAATAAAGTGGTTCATCTATAACATTTACAATATTTCACTGAGTGCTGGTCTTTCAAACCGGCCTATAATAGTTCATGTTACCACAATTGTCCTTTTAATAATAAAACCTACTCAGTTCTTCCAGAGAATGTTTGAAATATTAATATACATCAAATTTTAGCACCGTCTTAAATTGGACTTTATCCCACAGCTTAGCATTACTGATTTATCTTGAACAAAGTCTCACCCACTCCCTGGGGACATCCCATGGGCATCTGGTTGTCACTTCTTCCAATGGACTGTCCAGCATTGTTCTAGTGGTACCAGTGGTTCAATAGTTTCCTTTTGCCACCCAGATAGGTCAGGTATATCAATTCCAAGGGTTGAACAGAAAGACTCGATATCTTCTAGAAAGCGTAAAGTAGCAGTGCAGCCTTCTTGCCTCGCTATATGACAGGAGGTGAATACCCATCTATAAACTATATTTGCCGCCCTGAGAGTATCCAAAAGTGGTCTTAGAGCTCTTCGCCTCTGCAATGTTTCCCATGCCAGGCCAGGAAAGATTGAGAGATTAACCCCATCAGAATCAATAGATGGTACATTCTGGAGTTTTACACATTACCTCTTTTTTGTCTTCATAATAGTGAAAATTACGTATAACATGGCGTGGGGTTTCATTCGGTTATCTTTCTTGGGCGTAATGCACTATGGACACGATCAAACTTAATAGGCGATACAGCTGGTCTGTCCACTATTGAGTTAAATATACCTCTTACTGATTCCTCAAGGTCAACATCAAATATAGCTTCTGCCAGTCCTCAGATCCGCAAGTTGTTCCTTCTATTGCAGTTCTCAAGGTCTTCTAACCTATAAGAGGTAGTTCAATGCTGTATAGCCAATTTCTTATATCCTTCTTGTAATTCACTAATCACTTTATCGTAGATATTTATTCTAGTTTCACTTTCTTCTACCCTCATTAGAAAATGTGAGAGATCTACCCACACATTAGATAACTCTTGTTTTAAAGTGTTATCCAGCCCTTGTAACATATTCTCTAGGTCTGCTTTAGCTGGTAAATCTTGTATGTGTCCCAGATTCTCTGCTATAGATAAACTTTCCACTTGCTCCTCTCTAGGAGTATGCTGTACTCGACTTAAATTACTAGGGGTCCCTGGAGAGTCCTGCATTTGCAGGGGAGATTTACCTCTAGCATTCCCTGGCAGGATGCAGATCTGGCAGGGCTGCGCTGTGCCTCCATGTCAGCAGCCATAAAGCATCTCAAGGTGCCAGCAGCCAAACCTCCGGCTCACCACACTCGCTGCCCTCTCCTGCCCATACTCCACGAGTATCAGATGAGTCTCTGATAGCCCTCTCCACGCTACACGGCTCTGGAAAAACCAGCACTCTGCTCACTCCCACCCATCCAGCGTCATGCGCAGCTACACCCCCTCTCGGAAACCCAGATTTTTTGTGCTGCAGAAGACCGTCTTTTCCTTTTCATCTGCTTGTTCCATAATGTGTATAGTAAAAAATAAAAAAAACACAAAGTTGAAAGAAAAAGTATTTTTTCAAACTACTTTGCTATATTTTTCAAAAAAACACAAGACGAATTTTAAAATAAACTTTGCACTTTTTATCAACAGGAACACTATTTGATTTAAAAGTAATTCAAACTAAAAAAAAGTGTATTTTTTTTGTTTGGATACATTTTTTATATAGATTTTGTAAATATTGTTTCATGACAAAATTGCCAGCAAAAAGCCTTGTTTGTAATGAAAACCCCCCCCCATATACTCGTATGGGTATATGTGTATCTTAAAACGGAAGTAAACCACTGTGTGACAGGTGGGTTTTTTTCCCTAATGTGCAAGCATGCGCAATATATTTACACATTAGGGCACACTTACCTTACAAAAGTACTCTTCTCCAGAGCTGTCGGATTGATGTTCGGTCTCCCACTCTTTCCCCTGCCGTTGCCATATCCATCGCTGACACTTCAACTTTAAGTAATGACAAAGTTATTGCTGAACAAATGGGCCTATAGCTGAAATGTAAAAATTGCTCTGCTCCATAAAAGGTATACAGCTGTGAGAGCTGGTTAACCTGTTAATTATATTATTATTTTTTTCCTAGGGAATCTTCACTGGTGTTTTTGCAGATTCACCGTTTCGAGCTTGTGGAAGAACTAGAAGAATATATTGACACTATTCTTGATCAAGCAAGACAAAAAGATTTGCTGACAAAAGATGATTTGGAGGACGTCGCCTTTGGGGCGGGGCCCAGAAATCGAGTCAGAAGATTATTGGATCTTATTGACTGCCTTGGAGAAGAAAATGCATCAGTCTTCTGTAATCTCTTCCTGGGTATTAAAAACTTAAAAGAAAACTCTAAAAAATATATGGTCTCGGAAAATGGTAAGTACTTATACTATTTTTTTATATGTTGTATCAAAGTCTGGCCACGCATGTTGCCATGTATTATCTACTTAAAACTGCTTAAAACCCAACTCTGTGCAACATATTGTAATATTAGGATTGACCTTTACCAGGTTTTAAAAATAAAAAACAGCGGGGGCGTGGCCAGCCAGCGACCAAGATGGAGGCTTAGTCCTGGAGCTCCGTGAACCCACAGTCTCAAGGGACCTACACAGCGACTAGCGGGATCGTACCGTCGCTCCACCTACCTACTACACGCTTGTGGAGTCTCCGGTTATGGCCCGCAAATGCAGGAACGGCTCCTGTCCTCAGAAAATGACGGACTTCTTCCGCCTTCCCAGGCATCGGCCCTCGCGAGATGGCGGTGGTGGCGGAGGTAACGGCTCCTCTCCCTCTAATCCTATATCCCAGAGCTCTAGGAGCTCGGAGACTTCTCCCCGACCTACCCAGGGAACTGGGCGGGTGGCTCCTCCGACTCATACCCCACCAGGGGAGCCTAGGCCGAGGTCTCCTGTTACTTCCTCCACACGGAGCCCTGCCAAATCGAGGCACCGGCTTTCGAGCCTAAGGGACGAGGAGAGCCTTTCCCCCCCAGCCTTAGATGATACTAGGGAGCTCTTTGCACCAATTGAGAACTACCCTATGGCTAATCATCCCCTCTCTGACACCACACTCAAGGACATGCTGGTGTCGCTGCGGACCTCGCTGAACGCAGACATGCAATCTCTAGTTCAGCAATTCAAAACTGACCTGCAGGAGGTGGGCTACCGGGTCTCCCACATAGAAAACAAGATGGGGGACTTTGCGGACACTTTCAATGAGCTGGTGGACTCCCACAACAAGAGAGAGGACGATATCACCTGGCTAAAATCAAAGGTGGTGGACTTAGAGGACAGGTCCCGCCGCAACAACATTAAAATACGGGGCATGCCGGAAACCGTACGTCCAGAAGGCCCTTCCACCTTTGTTCAAAGCTTCATTGCCACCGTCCTTCCTGACATTCCATAAGCAGAATTGATTATTGACCGTATCCACTGGCTGTCCAAGCCATCCCACCTGTCTGACAACGTGCCGCGAGATACCCTGCTTCGCATCCATTTCTTCCATGTGCGGGAAATGTTACTCAAGGCATTGCACAATACCGCAGCAGTATCCTCCCAATATGCCACCCTACAGGTGTTCGCGGATCTCTCCCAACACACCCTACAACTGCGTAGAACATTGGGACCGGTCACAAGAGCCCTAAGAGCCACCATCATCCTATACCGGTGGGGCTTTCCAACCAAACTCTTGATCTCCAAAGACAACAGTCTCCACATGGTGTCTACCTTAGAGCAAGGCCTTGCTCTCTTACTACAATGGAAGATTACCCCATCTCCAGAGGACCACCCGACAACTGCTCGCAAGAGCACATCCGATTGGCAAGTGGTGTTCCTTAAATGGAGACCGTAACTCCGCCACTGATCCGGCTCGGCCCTCGAAGAGTGAGCTGTTCTGACCTAGATGTCGCCCTTGGGAGCTGTATGGCCACCTTGGTACTAACACCCCAATAGAATGGACAGTTGCGTTAACTGCTTCTTTCCCCTATGCGGGACTTGTTTTTTTACTAGACTTGATCTTTGTTGTTCTTTTCTCCTGTTTTTTCCCAGCCCTTGCCCTTCCCCCTTACTCCCGTTCTACAGAGGTATCCGGTTCAGAGTGGTGCAAGGTTGAACTACCAAACGACCTACGTCCAGAGGAGTGCAGTGAAGAGGCTGATGGGCAATCTCTCCCCCCATTTCGCCTCAGCGCGCCTGAGTGATTACCAAACGCTTACCTACGCACACGACCCCTTGTACGAGAATGGCTGTCAAATTCCTCTCTATTAACGCCAAAGGCCTAAACCATCCTGCTAAGCGGCACTCGCTGTGGCTAGAAGCCATTCAACACAAAGCGGATGTGGTTTGCGTCCAGGAGACCCACTTCCAGGACAACAAGGCCCCACACTGCTCCCATAGGAGCTTCTCGACGGTCATCTCGGCCACTTCCCCTTCTAAATCCGGAGGCGTGTTGGTGGCCATTGGGAACTCTATATCGTTCCAACAACTTGAAACACAAATGGACTCGCTGGGTCGTTACATTATACTGGTGTGCACTATTGAGTCCAAGCCCTATACCAGTGATGGCGAATGTTTTTGAACCCAAAAGTGCCCAAACTGCGACGCGCATGCACACATTGCACATGTAATGAAACACACACATTAAAACACACACATTAAAACACGCACATCAAAACACACATTAAAAAAAATATTTTTTATCTTTTTTTTTTAACTTGGGGGAGGGGGGTGTCGTTCGGGAGATAGATATAGGTCTAAACAGCACCCTGATATTTCCTTTTTAAAATAGAAAAAGAAATTGAGGGCACAAAGTCCTCAATCTCTTTTTTTGCAGCCTCTGTTCTAAATGAATGGAAAGCACAGAGGCTTCCCATTCATTAAGAAAATATTTACTATCAAGCAGTTTCTGAATGGGGAGGAGCCTCTGTACTGAGTGCTTCTCCCCATTGGGAAATTCATGAATGAACAAGAAGTGATGTAAATCACGTTCTGTTCATTCATAACTGGGGACACATAGTACTATGTGTCCCCAGTTATTTACAAACACTGGAGTGATCAGCTGATATGTACCGATCCTCTGCCACTCGGCCACAAACAAAGGGGGGCTCAGCTTCTCCTCTGAATCACAGTTGCTTTCCTGGGCAGAGGCAGCGGGGGATCCGAGCAGAAGTGAGGAAGGCACTGCTGCCGGGAAGGGGGGGGAGTCGGAGGACGGAGCCGTTGTCACAGCACCATGTGCGGTGAGGAGAGAGAGAGACGCTGGCTGTCAGATCCAGGCCGAGCGGCTCTCTCTCCTCACCGCTCGGCGTGCTGCTGATGATAGCGGCTCCGACCCCCAGGTTTAAAGATGGCCGACGCGATTCGCAGTATGGCAAAACAAGTTCAAAAAGGGGCGCTAATAGTTTGTGGAGACTTCAACATGGTTCCGGACAGATCCATGGACTCATCTTCTTCTCCACCTAAGAGGAGACTGCCTTCTCTCCAACCTGTCTTCACCACTCATGGCCTTTATGATGTTTGGCGGTGTCAACACGCAAGTGAACGGAACTACACTTTCTTCTCATCCCCACACAACTCCAGGATAGACATGTTCCTGGTAGACTGCACGCTGTTGCCCTGGATACGAGACACTTCCATACACGACATAACCTGGACCGACCATACCCCGGTTACGATGTCCATAACCTCACAGCACCCTCCCTCCACAGCACACTTTTATCTGGCGTAATAATGTGTTTCTTTTGCAGCAAGCTGAATCTGTTAAGCTGATACGTGAAAAGTTAAAAGAGTTTTTTGATTTAAATGCGTCTTCCGTTGAAGACCCTTTTGTCTTGTGGAATGCACACAAGGCGTATATTAGGGGTTTACTGATACAGCAAACTGCTAGATTCAAGAGGCAGAGGTCACAGACACTTGACCACTTAACTTCAGAGATCCGCAAGCTTGAGGATGTAAACAAAGTACAGCCGAGTTATGCTATCGCTTCGGCCCTTTCCCAACTCAGGTTTGACCTTAGGAAACTCTTAATGGAGCAACATTGTAAACAGACCATGAACCTCAAATCTAACTTCTATATTAGCGGCAATAAAGCCAGTAAAATCCTGGCTTCTCGTTTAAAGGCTCAGCGAGCCTGCACCAAAATTCCCTACTTGATCCACCCTACCACTAAACATAAAATATACCACCCCCAGGAAATAGCTGAATCCTTCTGTACTTACTACAGATCCCTATATAATTTGTGGGAGGATGAGTCGACTCGACATCCCTCGCGCCCAGACATAGATAGATTCCTCCACAAACTTAACCTACCTTCCTTAACGGCTTCTCAACTGCAACTTTCAACCATTTCTAGATAAGTTCCTGAAAGAATTGCAATCTCTGGGGAAGGGTTTTATGTCCTGGATGGCCAGATTGGCTGCCTTTAAGATGCTCCTCCTCCCCAAACTTTTGTACCTATTTAGGACTATAATTATCACTATCCGTAATTGGTACTTTAAGGTGCTTCACTCCGCCTTTTCACAATTCCTCTGGCAGAAAAAGAAACCCAGGTGCTCACGCACTTCCCTAACCAAAAGCCCTAGGGTGGGAGGCACTGGGTATCCTGACTTCAAGGATTACCACCTGGCAGCTGTACTCTCCCAGCTCCGATTTTGGATCAACCCCACGGGGTTAAACCGTGGCCCTCTATAGAGACTAAGCCAGCTAGGGGGGCCCCATTGGGTCCCTTAGTGCTCCTCCATACATCATCCTCCACTCCTGTGACACAATACTCACCTCCCATCCGAGCTACGATACAAGCCGGGCGCTTATCTATGCTCCATCTGACCCCCTCGGACCGGTTGGTCACTCCTCCGATTCCTATTTCCACCCTGGCCCTAATTATTCTGGACTTTCCTCACACATATTGGTCGGGACGGGGGGTTTGCTGGCTCCATGATCTGATCCACGACCTCAAAATACGACCTTTCCCGCACTTACTCTCCAAATACAACCTTAGTACCAGAGATCACTATACTTACCTGCAAATTGCCCACATGCTCCCCTCTCTTTTCGTGGGGTGGCCCAGGGTGCCGGAGCAGATCTGGTGATACCTATCTTCCACTACATTATGCAAGGGGGGCATATCACTGATATACAACTTCCTGCAAAGGAAAAATACCTTTACTAAACTACCGGCCTTTGTTGCATGGGAGAGGGAACTGGAGGTGTCTTTCTCTCCCGAGCAATGGTCAACTGCCTGTAACTTTATTCATTTAGCCACCAAAAATGCTGACTTATGGGAATTGTTCCATAAAATATCCCTGCGGTGGTACCTTATGCCGTATCGATTATCGAAATTCTCCCCGGCAGGCTCGGCGCTGTGCTGGAGACAGTGCGGGCAGACTGGTACGCTTTTACACATATTATGGACCTGTAAATCATTGAAGAGCTTTTGGAATTGCATCTTTAGGAAGATTTCATCTATGACAGGATGCTTGACTGACCCTGATCCAGCATTGGGACTTTTGCTCCTGGGCTGTCCAGCTCAGCATTGTTAGGCATTGGAGAAGCCCGCAAAGTGTCTCTGTGAGCGAAACACATCAAACCCTGAAATTACACTACGAATTTAAGAGGCTCTATGCGCTCAAAAGCGGTACGCTGATATCGTTCCACAGAAAATGGAAAATGTGGACACCATAGGGTGATAGTGTTGATAAGATTTACCTTTACCTCTCCCTTCCCAGACCCCCTTCCTTTACCTGTTCTCTTATAGTACAGTAGCCCACTAAATGCTTCTTACCACTAAAGTGTTAATTGAGAGACATACTGATGAACGTTGGTCAGGCATGTGCAAGGGCTCTATTGTACTGAAGTGTTTATGTCTTGTTGACTTCTAACTGTTTTCTATGCATTGAATGTGCATGTTATACTTTGAAAAACCCACTAAAAATCTATTTTGGAAAAAATAAATAAAAACAGCTTAGGCTGCACTACCTTAAATTAGGGGAGTGTCCCTAACAATACTTCTTCTTCCCCACAAGATGTCTTTGGTCTCCTGGGTCTTAAGACTGACGAGATAAGAGATACTGTGAGTGAAGGGTGTCACAAGCCTGCCTTCTGAAGGGGTGTCACGATGGCCTCCATTCACTTCTGAAGGGGCGTCACCATGGATGTTGCCCTCCATTTACAGTATAATAATACAGAGAGTGGCACTGCATCATCCAGGAAACCCCCCACCAGAGCAAAAGAAGAAAAAGACCCTGAGCATCACCTGTCTGGGCTGATGACATTGAAAAGAGGTATAAAAAAGAAAAGCAAA
>NW_017306640.1:692805-698400 GCF_000935625.1 Nanorana parkeri | reverse complement strand
GGGGGGGGGGGGGGGTCCAGAAGGAAGGGGGGCATGGTGCCCAGCCTAGGAGTGGGCTTTAAGCAGAGTTATATGCAAATTGTCATTAGGAGATCCTTTTACAAATTGTATAGTTTACCCCAACTCTTTTTTACGGTCACTATCGCTGGCCAGCTTATTCTACATTTAAGTGTTGGGAAAAATATAAGTAAAGGCATGTGAAATAAAAAAAGAATTAGTATGGTGATGCTATCATTATACCACTGGCAATTATAGGATGCAACAGTGGTCTTTCAAACCTTGGGCTACATACAGGGAGCACCAGTCCCCTTTGTCTATAGTTTGGTGCTCATGATGCAGGGAAACTATTACCAGGCACACACCACATATTCCCTGCTTAATGTAGCAGAAAGCCTGATTCATTCTAAGAAGTACTAACTGTATTATTGTCAGCCACTAGTCAGATTCAAAGCTGCTTTATTGGTAATTAAGATTGTCTCAGACATTCTGGGTTTCTCCATGGAAATACCAGGTTATTTCTACAGTATAAAAAACAAATATAAGAAAAGGGAAACTGTTTTTTTTTAAATTTTGCTTGAGCAATAAAGGATGCCTAAATTTTTTTTTTGTTTTCTTGCTTTAATTAATGAAGTTGACAGGAGTAACATATAGTGGCCAAACTGCCACCAACAGTCAACAAGCAACAGGTTCTTCTCTATTACATTCTCCTGTCCTAGTGGCTGCCTCTAATTGTATGTTTGCAGATGTATAAGCCTTTAAATTAAGCCTTTCCTTTGGTCATGCAGGGCACATAGAAGAACGAGTAACTTTGCTCTGCATGGACAAAGAAAAGGGTACAATTAGCTTATGTATGCTTAACATAACCTTAATAGTTCTCATGTTTCTTTTTCTCAGAATATTCAACGAGTATACAGAAGCACAGAGATGTCCATCTAAGGAGGAATGACTGCCTTAAGACATACAACTGTAGACATGGGGAGCAATCTGCTTTCTCTGATTATTTTGTGAATCTTCTCCTTGTCAACGGACACTACAGCCTGGAAATTAAGAAAAATGAATTGCTGACATTTGGCCAACAACGTATAGACCTCCAAAATAAGAAGGAAAATAAGCTAACACTGAGCCACCTATTTGAAAAGCTTCATGAAAGGAGATTGCCTAAGAAAATCCTTGTTAGTGGTGTAGCTGGCATCGGAAAAACAGTTTTCGTTCAAAAGCTAATTTTTGATTTCTCTAATAGAGTATCATATCAAAATTTTGACTATGTGTTGAATTTTACTTTCAGGGACCTCAATTTAATAAATAAGCCAATAACTTTGCGGGAAATGATACTAAAAAAACATGGATATTTGTCACAGATCTTAGATGATATTTTTAAAAACAGTGATAAGTTGCTTGTGATCTTGGATGGACTTGATGAGTTTAAGTTTTCCAACCAGCTAGAATTAGACGAATATGTGTTTGATCCAGATAAACAAGCGGAGCTACCTCAGTTAGTTGGGAGTCTGATCAAGGGAGAACTTCTCCCCAGTGCCAGTATTGTGCTCACGAGCAGGCCAGCAGTCATTAACTACATTCCTGTGGAATGTATTGATCGCTTTGTGATAATTACTGGCTTCTCTGTTACTGAAATTGAAGATTACTTTCAAAAATTTTTTGGAGAGAAGAAATTGGGAAGTGAACAATTTCTAGTGGTTAAGGATAACCATTTTCTATTTACACTGTGTTATATCCCAGCTTTTTGCTGGATTGTCTGCAGTGTTCTGAAAGGATGTTCTAATCTTCATATTGAAAGGCCAAAGACAATGACAGATATCTACTGTCACTACCTTATAGTTTTACTAAAATACCATACGCATCAAGTCTCTTTAACAAAAGATGGATTGGCATTGAAAGGAATTCTTGGTTTGGGACAAATTGCATACAATTCCCTTTTAAAGCATGAAACTTTGTTTTATGAGGCAGATTTTGAAATGTTTGACACACTCCCAAGTGACATTGCAAATAGTTTTCTTGACAAGACTTGCATACCAGAGTTGGGTTATGTTGAGAATGTACTGTCCTTTACCCATTTTACCATCCAAGAATTTTTTGCGGCTTTTTATTATATTCATGAAGAGGAACCCTCAGATGACATAATGGATTTGGATGTGCAGAAACGGCTTGACATTACTTCTGGATATCTGGATTTATTTCTGAGGTTTGTTTCAGGATTGCTAGCAGTTAGAAACCAAACTTTGCTGCAGAAACATCTGAACCTCCAAGCAAACATGAAGTACGAAATGTATGCATCATGGCTGATTAGATCAATTATTGAGCACTGCCAAAAAGGGAGATATATCCTGAACTTGCTTCACTGTTTATTTGAGCAACAGAACAGTGACCTCGCCAGTAGGATAACACCATCTGTTCTACGTGTTAATATTAGTGATAACGTTTTCTCTCCCATCGACTTTGATGTATTGGCATATTTCTTGGACCTCATTCATATTGAAATTGATGAACTTGACTTGACCGCCACTCATGTGAATGCACACTATCTGGAGAAACTGCAGCCTTACCTTTATCGCTGTAGGCAGTTATGGTTAGTAAGGAAACTGTATATGAATTAACCATCCAGTGTGGCCAAACCCCACATATTAATCAACACAATGTAGCACTCTACTCCCACTTCCTCCCCAGGTGTCTTAGCTTTTCAAGTGTCCTAGACCTCCACTGCATCAACACTCTCCTTTAGATTCTGCTAAGTGGTTTTGCTCACTTTACACTGCTTCAGTACTTTTTTATTGTTGCTACCTTTTTAACAGAGTCAGTACAAGCCAGGAAATTAGTTTATTTCAGAACAAAACAGAGAAAGCTGAAAAATACAGGTTCCTGTCCTACGTGGAGCTCTGTATGGTTCTAAACCATGTGCTATGTAAAAACACTGTTTATTCAAAAAGGTTTTAAAAGCCTGATCCCTGTTTTGGAGGCATTAGGGGTACAAATTCCCCCATATGGCCATTGTCCTTTAGAAAATTGTAATAAACAGTAACCATTGGTGTGCTAGTAGATATTAAACAATTTTTATGTGCTATAAATGTATCATGTTGTAAAGGTTTTCAAATTGAAAAAAATCTGTTATTTGGCATATAGGAGACCTTTATTACAATATGCTGTTAACATTAGATTATAACCCTGACATTTTCAGGGCTATTCAGTTAAGGGTGAAGAGTTTGGAGAAGGTAAGGGAAGTGAACAATCTAGGACAACATAGCTGATTTGGAAGAATTCTTCAACTCAGCTCACTTTCCAGTTCAGCTATGTTGTCCTAGATTGTTGGCTTCTCCTGCCTTCTCCAAACTCTTCACCCTTTAGTGAATAGCCCTGTAAATGTTTCTATAACTTGAATTAAAGGTTAGGTCTGCCCCTCCACCTCAGCCCATCTTGATATTTCGGCAGATTACCAAACTGAAAGAGAATGGTTCTGTTCAGCAGGATCGGGCTCTCTCTGTGACTTATTTACCAGTAATCTGTTTTCCTGTTTTATGTGATGATCATCCCATACCTGTGGGGATATTTATGAAATGGTTCTGATGAGGATAGAGGTCCTTCAGTATAACATGGCTCCATTTGAGTGCAGCCTTAGTTTTCCTATGTATCCAGGTAGTCGTAATGCATCATTAGTTTGCTACCAAACTCTAATAAGTTTTCCCAAATTCTATAAGCCCAAGGAACTTTCAGTTTAGGCTAAATACAATCCATGGGCATTCCAACAAAAGATGTGCCACGGCTAATAATTTTTTGCATTGTATTAAGTTAACACATGTAAATGGGATGCCTAATGCTCCAAAAAGCACCACAAAAGAAGGATGAATGGATTTATGTATCTACTCCTTAATGAGTACAGCTTTAGTTTGCTCACTTTTAGTGTGGTCTTAACTATTTGTTTTCAGTCATATGTAAACCCCCCTGTTTTTCCTTTTTTTAAAGGCTTGGTGAAAATAAACTTGATTTAAAGGCAATCAGAATTATCTGCAATGTATTAATGTCCCCAGACTGTAAGATGCAACTCTTGGGGTAAGGCTATAATTTTTGCATGTTCTCTTTTTTTTTTGTTCTCACAGTATCTTCAGAAACAATAGAATGCAGTTTACTGTATCGATAGAACTCCCATCCAGACTATGTCAGCATGTAACAACATGAAAATACAATATTCAATGAAAATTAAATTGCAGGTCCATATTTTAATTAAAGTGACATTAAACCCTCAGATTTTTTAACATAAAACAATACTGTAATGTGTGCCTTACTGTACTCCATGGTTGTTTCCCTTCTCTTTGCTGCTCTTCCTTTTAAATCTGTATCTGTTCTCATGCTGGGCAGAACTTCTGTTTTGCAGCAGACTGCCTTGTCTCTGGAATGGATACATGGTGTCTGTGTATAGGTTTGTATAGGTTTGTAACATGAGCCAGCACTACAGGAAGAGGCCCTGAGCTGAAAAGGGAAGTTCTCCCCCAGCATGAGAAGACATGTGGATTTAAAAGGAAGAGCAGCAAAGAGAAGGGAAACTACCATGGATTACAGTAAGGCACACATTACAGTATTGGTTTATGTTAAAAAATCTGAGGGTTTAATGTCACTTTAAAGGGCAAGATCACCTTTAGGAACAATGCATGGAGAAAACCTGTATAACATTAGCTGTCATCCTGAGCACTTGTAAAAAAAAACATTGTACTACTTAGTATTTAGAGGGTTTTTTTGTGAGCAGATGAGAGTATATAGTATGTTGTAACATTGGCTAAGTAGACAATCTATTCTATTCTTATATTGCAGAACTAGAGCAGACCAGCAGTGAGATGTTCATGAATTTAGGGAGAGTATTTGTGAGCATTTATGGCCTTGTAAATGAAGGTAGTGCAGATGAAGTAAAGTTGTGGAACGTACAACAATCCATAGCACCCAATCAGAAACCATGCCTTAACTGGAAATCATGTAAGATGAAACAGTTGTGCATCTAGTACAGGAATTTTTTAAAGGTGACCTTTCTTCATTTTTTTTACAACTCACTTTACAATTGTTCATATGTGTTAAACTATGCCACATATTTAAACTTCTCTTTTAAACGCTACAAAGCTTGTTGAGGCACATGGGAAAAGGCTGAAAAAAGTTAAATGTAACTGTTTATAATAAGGATCACATGTAGATTCTTTATTGTTAATAAGCATTTGTTATTTAGTAGTAAAATGCTGTTTAAAGTGACTGTCACTAAGCTGAAACACAAAATATAGGTTGTCGCTGCAAAGAATAGAGTAAATGCCTTATTTCCTCACACTGCTGAACACTACTGTTATAAAGAGAAATTGTTCCCTGGGGTCTCTTCAGAAACCGACACTTCAGGAAGCGTCAATCGTCTCGACTCCCACTACGCTCAGTGGTTCCTCCAGCCAACCCCCATGTCACTACTGTATCGTATTTCTGAGCATGTTGCTATGTTTATCTAAGATCTGCCAATGTAACGTGTATGTACTCCAATACTTTCGTTAAAACATACAATGATACACATTATTATATCAGTTTTTTTTAGCACAGAGCATGGAAAATTAACTTTTCATA
>NW_017306640.1:690893-692791 GCF_000935625.1 Nanorana parkeri | reverse complement strand
GCAGGTAGTGTGGTCAGTGTGGTCCATTGGGTAATTAGCTGAGTGCTGTAACCATCTTTCTTAGATTTTGTTTTAGATGAACGCTTTAAAGTGATCCTCAGATCATAGACATATGGAGGCTGCCATTGTTTATATCTCCTTCTGAAAATGCTACCGTCAAACTCATTCATTACCTTCTTTTGAGCATATGACCTGGAACAAATATGCAGATTAGTCATTCTGACTTCGCTCTTACTCCACTGGAATTATGTTTGTCCCAGGTCAGTAACACCGAAAATATTGAAGGCCAGATGCAGGAAGTCTAATAATTTTGTAAGGCCATAGCCTCAGTACAGGTTTTTCTTGAATTTGTGATAGAAAATTCCAGATGAATATAAAAAGAAAAACTGTGCTCAGTGGCGTAACAATCACTATAGTGACCCAGGTGGCCGCTATGGGGCCCGGGTCACAGTGGGGCCCGGCCAGATGCCGTGCGGGCCGCCTGGATCGCTATGGGATCCTCTGCTGGTGGCTTTCACTGGCGGCTGAAGACGAACACGCCTCCGTTCAGATTACTGACAGTAATCTGTGCAGCAGCGCGTTCCTCTCCACAGAGTCAATGAGAGGCAGCAGCGGCAGTGGAAGAGGAGGTCGGCAGCAGGGGAGGAGGCGGGGGCCCAGTGACGAAGAAGGAGTCAGGCCCGGCGATGGATGAGGAGGTGGGGCCAATCAGCGACCGTGGAGGAAGAGGAGGCGGACAGGTAAGGAGTGCGACCAGCCCACCTGAGGGTGACCCTGCATAGCCCACCATAGAGAGTCTACGGTGGGCTCTGCAAGTTCACCCTCAGGTGGGATCTCGAGTGGGCTCTGCAAGTGGTATAACTAGAAATCACGGGGCCCCATACAAAATTTTGCTATGGGGCCCTGTGATTTCTAGATACGCCCTGATTGTGCTGTTTATAAAAAAGACAAAAACAGCAAACTGGAACACTAAGAATGTTTGTAGGCCACATGACTTGTTAACACTTCTGACCTTTTTGCTTTTACTGTAGCACCCGTAGAAATGTATTATTTTATGAGATCTCATGAATAGAACCTGTAGAGTTCCATTTACAGCTAAGTCATGCTACTTTACTCTAAAACATGTGATGTCATGTGCTTTGATAGCACTCTCTTTAACTAGTTAACTTTAATTGGTTTCCTGTTTAATATTGTGGTTTCCTTGTTCCTGCCTTTCACTTTATTTTTACATTATCTAGAAAAACATGTTTCTTGTCTAACTAACAATATTAGAACAAATATTGCAACAAAATATTTTTTTTATTAGTAAAAGATCATTATCAAAATGCAATGACAAGCACCAACTTAAAGGAGAACTATAAGGTGAGTGCTTTTCACTCACCTCATAGTTCTAGCCGACCTGTGACAATGAGACTGTCACAGGACGGCTCAGTAGATCGGGAAGTGAGCGAACACATACCGGCGTTCGCTCACCTCTCGATCCTGTCACGGCTCTCTGCTGTGACCTGAGACCCTGCAGAGCCCACCTGAGACCCCGCCACAGATCCTGCAAAGCCCACCTGAGACCTTCACAAATCCTGCACAGCCCCCTTGAGACCCTGCAGTCTCAGGGGGCTGTGCAGCATCTGTGGTGGGCTCTGCCCACCATAGACCTCGCAGAGCTCACCACAGATCCTGCAAAGCCCCCTGAGACCCGACAAAGCACCCCACAGATACTGCAGCATCTCAGGGGGGTTGTGCAGGATCTGTGGTGGGCTTTGCAGGCTGCAGAGGCCCCTATGGATCCTGCAAAGCCCCCCGGAGACCCGGCAAAGCCCCCCACAGATCCTGCAAAGCCCCCTGAGACCCGACAAAGCACCCCACAGATACTGCAGCATCTCAGGGGGGTTGTGCAGGAT
>NW_017306640.1:669715-690728 GCF_000935625.1 Nanorana parkeri | reverse complement strand
CCCGCCACAGATCCTGCAAAGCCCACCTGAGACCTTCACAAATCCTGCACAGCCCCCTTGAGACCCTGCAGTCTCAGGGGGCTGTGCAGCATCTGTGGTGGGCTCTGCCCACCATAGACCTCGCAGAGCTCACCACAGATCCTGCAAAGCCCCCTTGGGACCCAGCAAAGCCCCCCGCAGATCCTGCAGGGACCCTGCAGGATATCAGGGGGGCTCTGCAGAATCTGTGGTGGGCTTTGCAGGCTGCAGAGTCCGCTATGAATCCTGCAAATCCCCCCTGAGACCCAGCAAAGCCCCCACAGATCCTGCAAAGCCCCCTGAGACCCGACAAAGCACCCCACAGATACTGCAGCATCTCAGGGGGGTTGTGCAGGATCTGTGGTGGGCTTTGCAGGCTGCAGAGGCCCCTATGGATTCTGCAAAGCCCCCCTGAGACCCGGCAAAGCCCTCCACAGATCCTGCAGAGACCCCCTGAGACCATGCAGTCTGCAGCATCTCAGGGGAGTTGTGCAGGATCTGTGGTGGGCTTTGCAGACTGCAGAGCCCACTACGGATCCTGCAGAGCCCACCAAAGGGTATTGCACAGCCCACCTGAGACTCTTTGGTGGGCTGTGCAGAATCTATGCTGGGCTCTGCCAGCACAGTCCTCTTACCTTGCACGGCCTGACCTCTTTGGAACACACGCCTTGTTTGCCTCGCGGCAGATACGCCCCTACCTCCTGCAGTTGGTTACTTATTGGCTCAAACAGCAGTGGCCTCCTGTGATGGTAAAACTCTAGGCCAGGCTGCCTGCGCCTGTGCAATAACATATTTTAGACTTGAATGGGATGTACAGTACCTACACTGCAGCAGCTTGTGAAATCTTAGAGCGACATAAAGCCCCTTTGACAGAGTACTAAAACTTTCTTAAGCCTAAACATTGGATCACTTCACTAACCCAATATCATCATCCCCCTTTTACCCTCTGCTCTTTTGAACATACCAGCCTACATAACCCCAACTCCCCACAATTGATCTCTTTGACCTATCAAATGCTAAAGTACTATCCATCCCACTTCCCAGTCTTATATTCAAAACTGAGAATGGGATCTCTCACCTCAACAACCCCCAGAAGACTGGAGAAAAAGCCTTGTCCAGAATAACCAAATGTTCCTCCAATGCAAACACAATGGAATAAGCTTGCAAGTGAATAATCTTGCTGTGTGGAAAAGTGATATGTTTAAAGTGTTCACAGTCACTTCTTTTAAAACCGTTAAAACCGGTAAATGTATTTTGCCTTTACTTTTTGATTCGTCCTCATATATATACAGTATATATAGTTTTTATAAGCTACAGGCCTTTCTGTGGGGGAAAAGGCTTACACATTTTAGCATTTATGTTACAGAATATATGAAGATATTTAAGATCCTGTTTGTGGCCATTCCAAGTCATAGATGTGAAGGTCTTGACCTTGAAAATAAAATTATAATCTAATAAATATTTTTTGATTTAGCAGGATATATTGATATCTTGGAGATGCTGGAGCTTGCAATATGCCGTTTGCTGAGGATCTACTAATCTAAATGGTAGTACTCCCCCAATAGCAGGGAAAATTGTAAAATTGTATAATACAGTATATTAAAAAAATAAAAATAGGTAGTTTTTCATTTAAACTAAAATGTTATCTTTAATGCAGGTTATACTATAGAATAAAAGTGGCCACTTTATCTTTGGCCTGTAGTATACGCTTATTCCACTGGATGGTGCATGGTACCTGTCCATACAGTGTTTTTCTTTACTGAGCTCTAAATAGAGGGATATAAGCAGTAAAAAGAAAAAGTGCTAACCTCACTGAAATGATAACCTTTAGATGAAATTTATTTTGACTTTTTAACAAAGCACAGCTATCCGTGGACTTAACAAGTATCGCAAAGCACAATGAGAGACTCTTAAGGTGGAATTTTTTCAAAAGTGGAGCAGACAAAATCTGGAGCAGCTGCGCATGGCAACCAATCAGCTTCACTCTTCTGTTCAGTTAAGACAATGATAGATAGAGGCTGATTGGTTGTCCTGCACAGCTGCTCCAGATTTTGTCTGCTTCAGTTTTGATGAATTCCTTTCCTAAGGAGCCCATACACTGTACGATTATCGTACGATAATCGCGGGAAATCCCGAGATCGTACGATAATTGCAAAGTGTATGGAAGGCGTGTGACCGTTTCTACTGTACGGTCGCACGTCTTCCGTCGAACAAGTAGGCTGGAAAACCCGACGATTCTCGGCGGGTTAGTGGCCTGCTTGTTCGACAACTGCCGGGCGGGCCGGTGTGCGCATGCGCACACAGCTCATTCAGCATTGCAGTCATCGGAAGCCCGCCCCTCAGGGGGGCGTGCTTGCGATGATCGCAAGTACGATCTGCCTGTCCAAGCTGGGCAGATCGTACGTTTTTTAAATTACTTTACAACCCTCGCAAGACAAAAGTCTTGCGAGGGTTGTAAAGTGTATGGCCACCTTTAGAGTCCATTTAATTTGTGCTTACAGAGCATATTTGACTGTGGAATTGATTGTTTTTCTTTCACAATTAGCTTAACTTACATATAGCAGCACCTCAAACTGATATATTTCAGTTTAAATTTTTTTTAGCTTTAGCTGTGACACATGCTTTTTTAGAAAACAGAAAAATGCCTGCTTTGACCAGCAAATAGAAATTGGTCAATAGTTTGCTGAAGCTGTCATGTTCTCACTAATGCAAAACTGCTCACTCCCGACTCAAGATCTCCTGGCTCACGAACGTCTGTGAAGGTGGAAGTGTGTGGGCGTGAGGGGAGAGAAGAGAAACGAAAGTGAATGGATGCAGCCTGGCAGCCTGGAGCGCACGCGCCGGACAGACTCAGTGGGACACGAGGAGTTAGTTCATTTTCACTGCACACTGTGAGCTTCTACTATACTTTTACTATACTTTCCATACAGTAGCTTCCAAAGTTATATAGCAGCAAAAGTCAGTAATTTTTATTCCCAGTGACAACATCATCATCGCCTGTGTCTCTGCTTAAAAAAATCCCCCAACTCAAAGTTGGCTTAATCACTGTTTTCATTTTAAACATCCATTGGTCAATACCATTAAGGATTAAAGGAGAACTATGAGGTGAGTGCTTTTCACTCACCTCATAGTTCTAGCCGACCTGTGACAATGAGACTGTCACAGGTCGGCTCAGTAGATCGGGAGGTGAGCGAACACATACCGGCGTTCGCTCACCTCTCGATCCTGTCACGGCTCTCTGCCGTGACAGGGGAGGGGCTGGATTCCCCCCCACGCCCCGATCCGCCAGCGCTGACTGGGGGAATGGACGGGGGAGGGGCGGGTACAGCTAGCTCTGCCTCTAGATAGGCAGAGCCAGCTGTCAGTCACGCAGCTGGGCTGCGGCGTCATAGTATACCGCGAGCAGCAGCTTGCGGTATACTGCGGCGTCTCAGTATACCGCGAGCTGTGACGGGCCGCCTCAGTATACCGCGAGCTGTAAGAGCCTAGGGTGACGGGAGGATGCTAGTTTGTGTCCTCCCGTTACCCTAAGGAGAACTATGGGGAAAAGCCTTAACCCAATAGTTCTCCTTTAACTAAGAACAGCAGTTTTAAATCTTATACAAGAAAGTTTTGATGGGATATTAGGTATTCTCTTCTTGAGCCCAACAATTTTGACAGGAACGTTTAATAGTGGTGATGTCCGTGGGTGGCCTAAGATACACAGATGACTTATCTTGATGGGCAAATCCATCAGTTGTGCTGGATTTATATTTAATTTGTATCTTAGAGTGATAGTTTTATTTACTGCACGTATGGATTCAACTGTGTTTACTTCTTCATTAATCAGTAGTGGGCAATGTGTGGGAGTACAGGCAGAAATAGAATATGTTAAGAAAAATTGTAGCAAAAGAGTGATTTTGCTATTTTTTTAACCACTTGCTGACCAGGGTGTTTACACCCCCTTCCTGTCCAGGCCATGTTTCAGTGTTCAGCGCAGCGGTACTTTGACTGACATTTATTCCGTCATGCAACGCTGTACTGAAATTAATTTGATACCATTTGTTTGGGACAGATAGAGCTTTCTTCTGGTGGTATTTAAGCATCACTGGGGGTTTTAATTTATTTTTTACTATATAATGAAAAAAGTACCGAAAATTTCGGAAAAAAATGTTTTCCCTGTGTTATGTTATAAAACAATTATTATTACCCAAAATTTGTGGCAAAATATAAAAGACGGGGTCACGCCGGGTAAATAGACACCAAACAAGTCAAGCTTTAAAATTGCGTGCGCCCGCGAACTCGCAAAAACTACCATACCCAAAATTGGCCAAATGGTCAACGCTTCAAAAGCTTTTATCAGTTTAGTGTTATCAGTGATTGATGGCCCTAAAATTATTGCTCTCACTGCGACGTTCGCGGCGATATGTAACATGTGCGGCGTAATGGATGCAATCGTCGTTTCCGAACGTAGGCGCACTCGACGCATGTTTGCATGTGTATATGAGGGGCGAGGGACTTAAAATTTTTTTTATTACCTTTATATGTGACTTAAAACATTTTTTATATGTGTTTTTAACTAAATTTTTTAAACCTTTTTTTTTCCACTTAGCTTTATTGCTGTCACATAGGGGACTAACAAGCCCCCTTTGTGATAGCCAATTTTCAGTGTCAGGTCCTCTTTATGGAGACATCAGGGGTCTTTAAGGCCCCTAATGTCACCTAGGGACCCCCAGAGAAGCTGAAGAAGAAGATGTAATACACATCACTTCCTGCATTCCGAAGAGGAGATCAAACGGAGCTTGTGTACTGAGCTCCGTTTGATAGCGGCGGGCACGAGCGGGGCAGAGATGGGGCAGGATGGGACATTTAAAAACGTCCACCCGCATTCAAGAAGCATCTGTCCAGCCGTTTAATTACAACGGCTGGTTTTTAAAAGAAGGTAATACATTCTGAAAATATTGTTTTTCGTGGCTTAACCTAAGCCTGTCAGACATATAAATCTGGGCAATTCAAACTGAGCATAGGATGAAAAACTGTGTAATTGATGCATGGTTTCAGTAAAACCTTCTTGGCCCCCTTCCTATTGGTGCTTTAATATGATAGGTGGTCTCATTGACCTATAGGTAGGCTCAGGAAGTAGGATAGGCAAAGGTGAAGATAAATTTTTACAGAGAAGGTCAAACTTTGTATATTATATCGGCTTCCTATTGTTGTGGGTCTACTGATCATTTTGTAATGTGGTTTTCGTTAAAGGTAATCACTTTTCCATTGTCTTGATTTACTTTAAACATTCAAAAGTGAATGTTCTGCCTAAGACCAGACTATAAGTATTGTTAGCCAGAGCCTTTAGTGTATATTCTTCTGATCCTGGTAATTTAAAAACACAGCCACACATATTGCTAGCCCCCTATATGATAGCAATAAAGTTAAGTGTAAGAAAAAGTTCTAAAAATAATATAATAAAATACATTATATAATAATAATAACAATAATAATAAGTGAATAAAAAAGCAAAAAAAATGTAAAGCCTGTGCATTTTAACATCTGTGCAAAAAAACAGCTCTGGCAGCAAAAGGGTTAAGAAGATTGTAAAAAAAAAAAACCGGTCAAACTGTCAGCAAAAGCAAAGAGAAAACAAAGAGTAAGAACACCCATACTACAACAATAAAACAATACCTGTTACTTTCTAGTAAATATGGTAGCTTCTGGACATGAATTAAAATCCAAATCTTACCATCAGCCGGGGCAGTACATATAGGGTGAATATTCTGAATAACCGAGCCGAAGTGAACAGAGCCAAACGACGTTCGGCTATTCACTCCTGCTCAGTACGGCTGATTTCAGCCATACATCTTCTGAAACCAGCCATACATCGACTGCCTTCGGTCAGGTGAACATGCTCTCCAACATCTGGATCAGCTGAGCCGAAGCTCCGGCAGCTCACTCGCTGCCGTTCACCCCTATTCTCATAAGGGCCGAACGGGAGTGAGTGAATAACCTAATGCCACCGAGCGTCAAGGCCGGCTAATGACAGATCAACTTCCCCAGGTCATTTGGTGATGCTGATCTGTCATTACAGCTGGGCGGAGCGAGTCGTGAGATCATGGCTGGCTCTGCCCAGCTATCATTTGCAGCCGCTCTCCCCGCATTGGCTGTCACTTCGGCTCAGTCGCCTTAACTGCTGTATGGGCTATTGTGAATAGCCCGTATAGCAGCCCTTCGGTTCAACTGAACCGAAGGACTCCTGCAGCCAAAGATAGCCGTCTCAATAGTGAATAACCCCCTAAGTAAATAGAATGAATCCATTGGTCAACTCCTCTTTGAAAAGGATGTGAAAATAGCACAAATCCTCTTTGAAAATTGTAAATTGCAAATCTGTAAATTACAGACAGACAAATGTCCAGCAAACAGTCGCTGTGTAAGTTGCAAAGCAAATCCTTATATAGACCCCAGTGTTCACTTCTGGACCTGACCAATAAATAACAGTTTAAGCTGCGTCTCTCTCTGAGCTCATTGCAGGCTTAACACATCACTAGAGCATGATACACCAAGAGAAGCAAATCAAACCTGGCTTTACTGGACTTTAGAAAATCCAGATAAACTTACATTGGGTAAGTTTCCTGACTTGTGGAAAGTCATTTCCAGAGATAGGCAAGCAGAAGGCAAATGGCCAGTCACTAGTACTGCATTTACTATGCCCTGTTCATCTCTGTGTTTCTGTGTGGAGGCAGCCATCTTGGTAGAGGCAGGGCTTTTTAGCCTCAAGGCAGAGATGCCCCCCCCCCCCTTTTTTTAAATGGTGATCTGAATTTTGGTGGGGAAAAAGATGAAAAAGCAGCAGGAGAAATGGAGGAAACACAGATCAGCAGAAAGAATTAGGCAGAACTAGAGAAAAGCTTGCATTGAAGGTCCTCAGGTACAGCCTCCACTCCAGCAAGCCCTCCAGAGTAGCACATTAGCGAAATCACCAATTCTCACTCCAAATCTTGTAAAACATGTAGCAGATATGACTTAGATATGCAAATATGAAGCTACAGGAAAAATAGTACCTAGGCACAGTTACATATCAGGTTGTATGTTGAAATTAGACATGTGCGATTCGTTTCGTTCCGAATCGAAATTCGGACGAATTTTCGTAAATTCGGACATTCGGATGTATCCGAATTCCGAATTACAGACATAACGAATGCAAACGAATCCGAATTTCCATTTCCGAAATTCGGTAGCGGTAGTTCGAACGTTCGTTTCGTTTTCTGTTCTTATTCGTTTCTTATTCGTTTCGTTCGTTGGAGCAAAGTGACATTAGAGAAGGAGAAAAATATTTTTTCCCCCTCAAATGTCACTTTTGCTGCAAACGAACGAAACGAATAAGAACAGAAAACGAAACGAACGTTCGTGCGAACGCTACCGAATTTCGTCCGAATCCGAATTCCGAATCCGAATTGACTTTCACACCCGAATCCCGAAAAACGAAATAACACAAATCCGAATTTAAAACGAAACGAAACAAAACAAATTTTTTGGCAGTGCACATGTCTAGTTGAAATATTTCAGGAGGAATTCCTGAAAAGAATATATTCAAAAAGATTACTTTTCCAGGTGCCGGATACCCAGAATTGACCTTTCTAGATGTTCACTATTAGACAACAAATCTTGTTGAGTATAGATCCACTTTAAAATAATGCATTGGGATGTGTACCTGTTTTTTACAACATAGTTGTAAAAAATGTTTTTACAAAATATATTATTTTCATGACAACATACAGATGAATATTTTACATTTACCACTTGCAGTCAACAAGTGGGGCTGTAGGCTTCTTCCCCTGTGTATCTGACTGACTTTACTGCTTTTAGTAGCTTATATTGTTAATACACCTGAACAACTGGAGCTCACATTAATTACACCACTTAATGTGCCAGAGGAGGGATACACATAATCCCCTCTGTTTTGCCCATATGGTTGTTTGTTATGTGTTTAGATGAAGCACTGAGATCTTGAATAATGCTGAATTAAGTTTTACTTGCTTAGAAGAACATTATATCAGGGTACAGCATTATAGCAGGAAACATATAGATAATAGATGAGTATGCAAAAACAATAGAGAACAACATTGCACCACAGAGCCATCTAGTGCTCAAAGGACAATACTACACCTCTGAATATCAGCAACAAATGAACAAATCAGTGTATATTAGCATATGTTGTTGCATTTCCAACAAGGGTACCATGTTGCAAATCAACTGTAGCTCAAATTACACATAATCTCTCTTCCTTTGGTCTGCCCACATGATCACATCAGTCTATAAACCTTTAAAATTACAATAACACTAACCAAAAACCATTAGAATGGATTGACATTGTGCATCAGCATGTTGAAGTGTGTTACTTTGTGAATTAACGTCTTTGATATTAGGGCAGCCTAACGCACCAAACGCCTGTATTTTTTTTGGAATGCAGTACACCACAATGCATAGTACTGCACTACTGTGTGCTGTGGTGTACTCCAACACACGTTCACTGGCAAGGTGTGTTGGCATGCCATTAAGAATGAATTGCACCACAGCAGTCCAACACACAACATGCACATTTTTACATTACCGCAGTGCAAACGTGTGAACCCATCCTTACAGTTTCCACAGATGCAATTATTCCTGAAGAGCCTTAACAGCTCACAATTGATTTTATTTGTTAGCTTAAGCTGCTTTGTAGCAAATCAGAATTTCCTTCTCCTCAGGACAGTGTCTGGCCTACACAAAACAAATGTTGATATATTAATCATCTGTGAATTACTAGTACCATGGTTCCTGTCACTGTTCTTTGCAGCAATTGATATTTTCACAGAAAAAAAAGAGAATACAACAAAGCAAACATCGCATGGCAGCTGCTATAGAAATTACTGTTAAAGCAAGATAGAAGACAGATTACAAGTGGTATAGTGTTATACCTGTTTCAATGCCGGTCACGAGGCTTCTAATATGAGAACACAAATAAGAAGCTTGGGTGATAGGTGTGTTCTTGTATAGTACAAGAACTAATAAGGAGTGGGTAACCATACTGAAGCTGTACAACGTTTCCACTTTGTCTGATAGGAGGGACTGCTGTGCTAATATTTAGTAACTTTTATCACCCACTGTAATTTTCACTTACTATTAACTTAAATGGATGCTCTAAATCTAACTTTTAACCTCAAAGTAACCCCTAAGCTTAGTGTTAGAGCTGAGGAATTTTTTTTTACTATCATGGTTAAAGGGATTAGTACAGTGAACCTAGTGATAAAAAATTCCATCATGTTAAAAATTATTGCAATAAAAACGTTGCAATGTCCCATGTCAATGCATAATATGAGCTTGAAGAAACTTGGATATTAAGTTAAATTCATGGAGATGTCTTATATGTAGCCAAGATATAGACATCAGTTGTATGCAACTAAACTAGCAAGGTATGTAGTTACAAAGACTATTGAACTGATATTAGGATTGGCCACATAAGAAAATATGCTGAAAAAAAAATCATCATTTTAACAAATATTTTATAATGCAACTTTACATTTCAGAGTTTCAGTATCTAAGACACAAAAAAAAAAACTTAATGGCAATGTGTAGTGGTTTTGTACATGTTTTATTTCTTTGTGAAATCAAATTCCCTACATGAAGCTCAAATTGGATCTAGCATAGGTTGTAAACACCCTGGTAGGGCTTGAATCACCACCTCAGTGATGGAGGTATCTAAAGTAAAATAATGCCACAGAAGTTGTGATTGCAGGAGCTTGAGTTACTGAAGCAGGTAGTGAAGAAGCTGCAAGTTGATCAGGTAGGCCTGAAATAAACAGATGGACAGATCCTGGATCCTAGAGTATGGGTTGTGGAAGCTTTAGGCGCAAGAGGCTAAGATGTAATTTAGCATATTAGAATATCCCCACAGTCTAAGCAGTTATACACATATGAACAACAGTGATATTGATATGGGCATATGGATAACCGTCCAAAGATTTTGCTTCTATGCACAATGTCCTCTCAACAGGCATACTAGCCAGCTAACCTGTATTTCAATAGTCTGCAATAGCACACAGCAGACCGTTACACCAGCAAAGCAGTATACACGAAGCTTATTGACTTAACACCCAATAAAAAGTAAGTAAGAACTGAAGTCACCAGGGATTTTTTAACAATATAACTAAAAACACCAAACCTCTATGTGTGACTACCACAGTTCTATATTACAGAAATAACTGACCCAAAGTGTACACATATACATGCTGAATTTACAAATTGCATTCTACTATGAAAAACTTTTGAAAACATTTAAAATTATTTTTTTCAGTTACATGCTCATGTTCCTTCTAACTCTATTCAACTATGTCAAAAAGAGTCACAGAGGTACTGTGTTCACTATGATCTACTCATAAGATAGAAGAATTTATTTCTAAGAAAGGTTTAAGCAATATACGGCACAGTGTAATATCATCATATGCATTCAAACAATTACAGTGGCTGCAAGAATTCCTATTGCCAATATTCAGTCCAGGTTCCTCATGCAATATGAGTTCTAAGTGAATTGATCCATGTTTCGCTAAAGTGTTCAGATTTACAGTTCACCAAGCATAACTCTTATAGATTAATATCTGAAATGTAGCTCTGCATCTATATCAGACAAAATATATCTGGATTTTCAAATATTCTTCTACCACAGTACACAAATATTATTCATGTGAAGCACGTAATATATCCATGTTCAAGTGGGAAGTAATTGTTATCATCCAGCTTCCTTGTGGCAGCCACTTTCTCCAAGAGATGGACTTTGCCAGGTAACACAGGAATGTGAATAATTCAATAAGATTGCATCCATCCAGTTTATCAAATCACAGGAATGTCATCAATTTACTGTAAGGTAGCTTGCTATATGTTAGAAATCCATGGATATTTAGATCCCAAATCACCTATGATTGTTATAATGCATGGTCCATATGGTAATAAATATTGCATCAAGGTTCCATGTGGCAGAGCTACAATTCAAACAATCCACCAGGGAAATTCAAGCTGTGCACCTCATGGATCCAAGTACAGATAACCCAGTTAATTGTATCCAACTGTGTGGTAGCCACTCTTGAAAAAAATGAGTCTGCCAGGTAACACAAGAATGCTGATAAGATGCTGCAATGCTCTAATGAATCACATGAATGTCTTACAAAAAAACCTTTTTGCACACCATGAGATGACTTGTAATATGTGTGTATTAGTAATCTGCAAGCAGCTAACTCCCAAGTAATTTCCAATTGCTGTGCTATGTCTCTGTGATATACAGAGTCATAGGCAAAAAAGGCTGCCCAAAGCATCACATGTAGTTCTATACAACATATATAATTGATTAGTGGAAGTTCCACCATGAGCAAATCTCACACATATTCCCAATAGGCTGCATAGCGTATTGCTTCTCAGTATGGTTAAGTGCATCAAATAAATCTCAACTTTTCAGCCCCAGTTTGCAAATGCTTAAACAAAGTTAATGTGGAAAACCCACTGTGCCAAGCAATACTTATCCATCCTCTATATGAAAGAAACCATCTTAGAAACTTGACCTGTTTTGCTGGAAGCACTCCAGTTACCTCAGGAGAATGGGAATCCATGAGTACAATTTCTTTAAAGGGTGTATGTTGGTGTTAGTTTCCAACTTGTTGTTTCAAAACTACTCACACTGCATAAAGCAATTCTTTCCATCAATACAAAAATCTAAGCAGGCACCAACAAAATAAGATGTTTTCACTGTGAACTTAGATATGGTGAGAGCTACAGGTAAATAAGTTGAAGAAAAATCCAACCTTGCGTTCTATCTTCCACTCTTGTTGTACGAGCTAACATCCTCAGAGCCTTCATATATAAATGGGTGGAGTTTAATGATTTGGGGTTGGGACTTAGTATGAATGGCTGTTGCTTTAATCAATATTGGAGGCAGTTATAAAGCAATCCTGTACTTTGCAGGTTCACTTAACAGTTTCATAACTGCCCACCCCTGCTGCTCCAGTTGCTCATAGTTTGCCAAACAGGTGAACTAATTTAGGCCTGTATGCCCGACTACGCCTCTGGCTGCTGCTGCAGCAACTAGAAATGATTCATTTAGTGGCGGCATTAAGCTGTGTATACAATGGTAGCATTTTGTTTGAAAAACTGGTTTTTGGAACGTTTCTACGATTTTCTAATACTTAATGCGGTCAAATCAACGATTGATTTTGACTGAAATGCCAAAGAAAGTTGAAGGAGCAGGATGGAACATTTTTCTTGAACGAACACAATTTTAACAGTGAATGTGGTTTTCATTCAGGACACTCCATTCATTCTAAAATTGAATGTTAAAATCAAACCAAATTTGGAACAACATTCGGAAGGATTCTGATGGCATTATCAAATATTCTGACTGAATGTAAGCAGCAGGTGCGGGGCACTGTCAGTTGTTGTGAGAGTCCAGCGGGAACAGTATTGTCATGTGAAGTTCATCATATTTTTGTCAGTGGGTCATCCAGGCGTTGTTTTTGATTGTGACTGGCAATAGGTTTACACCATGTGAACTTTATCACAGTGTGGTGTATTTATTTGCTATGTACATTTTTGGGGGAAAACAAGTTCATAGGTAACAGGGGTTGTATATAATCATTAGGGGCCTTTCACATAATTGTCATTCACACCGTCAAGACAACTGAGGACACAGGTGTTGATTGCACATCCTTCCTTCCCTTCAGTTCAGTCCCATTAAATCTGCATACATCCTCTTTTGGCATCCATTAACATTTGTTTTTATCATGTCTATTTTTTGGATACAGTTGTTTGGTATGCACAAATTGAAGTTTAAGGAAAAGGAAGCAAACCTATTTAATTTCTACTCATGGATTTTTATGGGCACAGATGTTTATGGATGTATATGGATAGTCATCCATATACACTATATTGCCAAAAGTATTGGGACACCCTTCCAAATCATTGGATTCAGGTGTTCCATGAAATTTCCTTGCAACTAAATATTCCACGGTCAACTGTTAGTGGTTATAAAACAAAGAGGAAGCAACTGGGAACAACAGCAACTCAGCCACGAAGTGGTAGGCCACATAAAATGACAGAGCCGGGTCAGCGCATGCTGAAGCGCACAGTGCGCAGAAGTTGCCAACTGTTTGCAGAGTCAATAGCTACAGACCTCCAAACTTTGTGTGGCCTTCAGATTGGCACAACAACAGTGCGTAGAGAGCTTCATGGAATGAGTTTCCATGGCCGAGCAGCTGCATCCAAGGCTTACATCACCAAGTGCAATGCAAAGCGTCGGATGCAGTGGTGTAAAGCACGCTGCCACTGGACTCTAGATAAGTGGAGACGTGTTCTCTGGAGTGATGAATCACGCTTCTCTATCTGGCAATCCAATGGATGCGTCTGGGTTTGGCGGTTCTATGATTTCCTGCATGGCATTCATATGTTCACGCATTTCCTGGCCTTTTTCTAGCTTTATCTTATATAGCTTGATTAGCAGCTATAGTTTACAGTTTATGTTTGATTGCTTATGCAGTTTCTGTAATGACATCCACATACCTTTAGCTGTAGTCTCTTTTCTGATGTGGATAAGCTGGTCGTCTTACACTAGCAGATTCATAATTTCTTTTGCTTGCCTGTTCTTCTTGTCCCATTTCTCCGTGTCCATTAGTGGGTCTGTCTGTACTAGTCGTTGCTTAGCAGCATTTCAAGCTTTAACTTCCATAGCCGGTAGTTGCTATTGTTGAGCTTTGTGATTACAAACTTCATATCTAAAGTTGTTGACTTGCAGTGTTCTGTTCAGTGGCTGGGCCTATAACCTGTTGGTTATGTGTTTAGATAAAGCACTACAGAATAGCATTGCACCACATTGCCATCTAGTGCTCAAAAGACAATACTACATCTCTGAATGTCAGCAACACAAACCAATATGCTGTTGCATCTCCAACATACCCAAGTGTGTAAAGCCAGAGACAGGTGTATCACTCTTCTGTTCATCCCTGATAAGGTAGAATGGTGAGTATGTTAATGATGCTACATCTCCTCAGCATGTCCACCAACCTTTAGGCACCGATCACACTGGTGTGATTTGGCCCGGGTCTGCAGTCAGGCTGCACTGCATGACAATGGAAATCACATTATTCTTAATGGTGACCATTCACATCAATGCAACATGGTGCAGTGTGATTTTTGGAAAGGGATTGGTGCTTCTTTTGGTGCAACACAGTGCATTTTGTGACTTCAATGGGAGTTCATGAAAATGCATGTATATGCATTTTTGACATGATTTTGGTGTGTTTGTGCACTTAAAGCCTCCTTAAAGGAAGACAATGACTTATGACGTCACAGTAGATGTTGCTTCTCATTGGTCTAAAGAAAAAAGCATGAAGCCTCATCAAAAATGTGCATAAACACACTACAAACACTCTGTAGTGTAAACCTAGGATTATGGCTACAGCATAGAGTACCTTGGCACTGACCTGGCATTGAGCGCAGTGAAAAACCCTTCTCGGTAAGGCGATTATGCAAAAAGAATTACAGGTAATGCAGGAACATAAAAATTTCAAAGCCAAAGATAAAGAAAAAAGTGCAATTAAAAACAATGCTGCAAATAACACTACAAACTGCTTTGTCTAGCCTTATTAAAAATACCATAAAGAGCTTTATGCAAACAAAAATATTCTGGCCTGGATAAACTGAGATCACATCTGCATTGCTGGTTTGTACAATAAATACAATTCTTGTGTATTTTTATCCCATTCTTCATCCACTGTGTTTCTATGGTGACACAGCCTCTGTACAAATGTCTCTGCAAACAATTTTTTTTCATGTTTTAACCTCTCTCACTTTATTTTTCTCACATCTAAAAATAAGTAAATCAAAGTCAATCTTATAAATCCAGCAAATCTATGTAGTTACACATGTAAACACTCTCTGCTAACTTCTAATGTTCTTTCTGTTGCTGGGGTCCAGGATGCAAGTATACAATAATTTCTAGATGCAAAGTATACCTTTACCAGAAGAGAATCTCTGTTGTTTCATAGTATTATGCTAAGGGACCTATAGTCAGTATCTGGGAATTAAGACAAATGAGGTTCTTTGAAGTCCTAATGGTCCAAGAAATGCATGCTTTATAAAATAAACCTTTCCCAGAATTATTAAACTAGATCAGCAGTCTGCAGATCAGATAAGGGAAGATTTGCTCAGCTGTACCCTGGCCGAATGTCACTCACACAGCATTCTCATCACTAGGTAGAGCCGTGGAGCATAGGAATTTCCAATGCTTCTTGGTTCCATCTAGTGAATAGTGAATGATTTTCAGCCAGTACATGGTTGGGCTGATGATTTATAAATTATCCCCCATAGTATCATATTACTGACAGGCAATGAGTTGGGGAGGAATAAGGGAAGTGTTCACACTTCAGCTATGTGTCAGGAGAATGAGATGGCAGTAAAATAATTTCAGAATCTAAATAGACACGTGGTTTTTTTCATTCTGAAAATTGGGATGAATATCGGCAAATTCGGACATTCGGATGCATTCGAATTTCCAAATGAAAGCAATAACAAATCCAAATGTATCCAAATTTTCTGATAACGAAATTGGGATGCATCCAAAACTTTTTCCCGAATGTTATTAGGAATGAACTTTTGTTCTTAAACTTTAAAATAGAAAAAAAACCCAGCATGGAGTCCCCGCCCAATTCATACCAGACCCTTTACCCCACACTTTTGTTTTGTTTTATTTGGGTTGGGGTCCCCCCGAAAATTCCTTACCGGACCATTGATCCAAGCAGCAGCCTCGCAGATCAGGGAAGGGTGACGGCGAGTGTGCGCTTGTCTCTCCTGCACCATACCAGGCTACATGCCCTCAACATGTGGAGGGTACTCTTCCGCACAACCCTGGACTGTGTTAAAGGAGCCTAAAGCAGACATCTCATGGTACCTGCTCTCAGATACTATTACATATTTAATAACTGCCAAATTTGCTTAATATATACCTTATTCATACATGTAGACATTGGTCAGTATAACTGCTTAAAATATAATTTTTTTACGAGAACATTCCTATGATTTGTCAAAAAAATACAGTATATGAAAAAATTATTTGTGGATGATGTGTTCAAGTAAATTCTGAGCAGTACATTGTAGAGCTATTTTTTTTTCATCTTATGGTCTATAAATAAATAATTTTTTCTTTAGAGGTTCTTTCCTTGAACTTATGTCTGCCCGTATTTCACCCTGCACTATTTCTCTTAATGACCCATCATTAACAGGAAAACCTGCTGATATTTTGCTGAGAACCAGCTAGTTACCAATGCGATCTTCTCTCTTATTTTAAAACTAATAGCCGCCTTGTCAGTTTGCTATATTTACTAGCAAGGCTGTTGTTGAAGTTTTTGCCAAGAACATGATGACATGATCAAGGCTAAGTGTACAGTGCCCCTCGCTTTTCCTGCCCTCAGACCTCAGACCTTATTGCATGATTTATACTAGTAAAGTAAAAAAGGGTGTGTAGACATAAGGAGCTAAATCTACACCAACAGTCTGTACACATGATATTCTGAATGAAAATCAATCATTCTACCTTAAGAGGGCAAGAACAGAAGCATAGAAAAAAACAAAGAGAAGGTAGAAATCATTTCTTATCAAGAGATTTGATTTATCAGCAGTAGTAAACATGAAAACATGTAAATGATCTATGGTTATTTACATAACATTAAAGCAGAACTCCAGCAAAAATAGCCATTTAAATATAAAATAACATAGAACAGCTCTTGCTGTAATATTCACCTTCAACACAGAGATGTTTCTACCTCAGAGATGTCCTCAGTCTGATGCCCAGCATCATTAAACTCACTTTTTTTAATGAAATAATCTATGGTTATAGTGACGAGCTCATCAATCTGTAACTCTGCTTTCTCTTCCTGTCATCGTTCTTCTTGTCATTAAAATTATGTTTTAATTGGTCGAGATATTTATGTTTTATGGTCAAACACTTACTAGGATTAATTAGAAGGCAAATACACACAAAACTACTGGAGAAATAAAGCATTTTTTTAAATTAACCCTTACTTTGGGGCTACCCCTGCACTGCAAGGTTAACTGCTTGTTTGTGTCTAGATTAAAAAACCCAAAGATATACTCTGCCAAAGCTCCGAGCCGGCTTCTTCTTAGACTGGTCCCCGGAATGTTTCTCCCCTCTTCCGCAGCGGTCTTCACGTCTTTAAACTCTGCTTGCATGGGAGGATGTTGAGGGACATTCTAATGTGCTGCAGAGGAGGAGGCTAGAAGGAGCGGAATGACAGCTGGCCGGCTCGGAGCTTTGGGTGAGTATATCTTTGTTCTTTTAACAAATAGACACAAAAGAGCACTACACCCTTGCAATGCAGGGGTAGACCCACTGCAAGGGTTAATAAAAAAAACCTGGAGTTCTTCTTTAAACAACCCAAAAAGGTATTTTTTTGTGTGTGAGATTCTATTGATAATACATGTTCTTCAGTTCCTGGGTCTGCACAACAAAACCATGTGATTACTATGCAGATCAATGGCTTTGTTTCTCAACACAGCCATGTGAGCATGCGTCAAGTGTGCCATGGTGATCACATGTCATTGTTAAGTTTACTAACGTTGCCCAGCAGTGCTGAATGCTGCTCTTCCCTACTGATATGTTGCTTAGGGCTTGCCGAGGGACTAATGTCATGGGAGGTTTAAAACCGTATCTCTGTCTACTAACAATGGTCACTGTCTGGGAACTGATGTGATTGGTTTCTAGCCCCTTCCTAATGATCACAGCTCATAGAAGCATGGAACACAACCATGAACAGCAGTGGACGTCTGCCACTAACTGTATGTGAGCACATACAATTGTACTTTTCATTAAATCTGAACTCTGTATTCATTCATAGATCATATCATACATCATATCATACATCATCATTTACAGGTACTCTTAAAACAGGATCACACAGGGACTCGTATACACGCAGACACATGCACAGTTACACACAGACACACAAAGGTTGAACTTGATGGACCTGTGTCTTTATTCACCTCAAATACTATGTAACTATAAAAAGTTTTTCTTTTAAATGCATGCAGTGAAAGTACTGAATTTGAACCTGATATCAGCCTTTGAGAATCTCTGTAAAGGAGAGTTCAGACTGGGAAAGGGGGAAGCTTTTTGGAGGAGAGAGCAGAGTGATTGAGAATTAAGTTAATCAATCTGCTGCTTCTCATTTTACCGTCCAGTCACAGACTAGGGGAGGGACAAAACCTGCAATTGTTATTTAGCAGGAAACATGGCAGAACTGTGTGAGTCTCAGGACTGGATGGATACAAATACAAATCAGGTGTCAGGTGAAACAGCTCTCTTAAATATATTTAATTTGTGTATTCAGCAGCTTGCCTAGAGTGCAGCTTTAAGGCTAGGTTCACACCAGATGCAGTGTGTTATGGCCCGATTCTGTCCAGAACGCACTGCATCGCACTGCGATCGGCTCAATTTTTTGCGGGGCAGGAGGGGGCGTGGCGTGCCATTCACTTCAATGGCCCGCCACCCCCTCCTCCCCCACAAAAAAAGTGAGCCGGCCGCAATGCTCTGCAGTGCGTTCTGGCCAAAATCGGGCCGGAACGCACTGCATCTGGCGTGAACCTAGCCTAAAGTAGAACTCAGAAATGTAATTAACCTTTGCAGTGGGGCTACCCCCGCATTACAAGGGTTAACTGCTTGTTTTTGCCTAGGGTAAAAAAAGAAAAAGTTGTAGTCTCCTGAGTTTTTAAGCTGGCCGGCCCTGAGACCAGTCCCTTGAGTGCCTCTCCTTTCCGCTGCAGCGGTCTAGGAGTCCTCGAGTCATCACGTCCAATACAGTATATTGGACGTGAGGACTCCGTGGGACATATCATTGCTACAGAGTGGGAGAGAGGCTGGAGGGAGCGCTGATAGCTCGGAGGATCAGGTGAGTATAATTTTTTTTACCCTTGCAGTGTTGGGGTAGCCCAGCAATTTCCAATACAATTTCTGTCCAGAGTTCTTTAACATATGACTTACCTTGATACCGCAAGAACAAATTCATTAAAGGATATATCAGCTTTGGTTGGAAGTGGTAAATAAGATTAGCAATGAATGGGAACACAGAATGCAAGTTTGTTTTATGGCTGTGAGAGGCCTTAGATTGGAAACCTTTCATTTTTATACTCGTTATTCCATAGCACAATTCAAGTGACAAAAACAATTTCCTGTCAGCCCTAATATTAGTGTATTACAACTGAATGCACTAACCATGTAATTTATTTTATTTCATAGTCTTGGGTGGACACAGATAGAAGATGAAGAATTTTTAGAACTTTATAAATGTCTCCCACACAATCGCTCTTTGACAGGATTATGGTAAGTAAGAGAACGCACACTTTAATTGAGGTACCATTAAAAATGTCCACTTTCAGAAGCCTATTGAAGTCACTGAATATTGTTTGCAACATGTTCTAAATCAGATCCCGGCCACCACTGAATATGTACTATGAATAAAACATCCCCTATGTCTAAACATAATGTGGCCCTGCCTGTGGAATATGCTTGTGCATGTCAAACAGGCCCTTTCAGAATATTCCCCCTTTCCTCTAACACCTTATGTGGATTTTATGCAGATCGCTCCATCGCAATACAATAGAGATGTTACCAGCGAGCATATACATACATTATTGATGAAACAGACTTGCAACATCTTTCTTTACAGAAATCCATTCTCGGGAGTGCGTCTTGCATAATAAAATGTATTAGGCAGCCTGCTTTGTATGGAGCACGAGCAGTGAGATGCTCAATGAAGTTCACCTATTGTTTTGGCTAGTGTTTACCTTACGCAGCGTGTGTTTTGTAAGTCCGTGAACTATAGGAAACACACCATTAAGATGTAAAATTTAGCTTATGCGCAGACGTGTCTTTTTTATCTTTTATCAAATAAGCTTGTTGCATCTTTCACCCTATACAGAATCCAAATCAAAGTCATTTAGAGATATTGGAACCCAGTGGATGAATATGTCAACTCAAACATAAGTAAAGTTAGTTCCAGATAGACATAAACAGAGCTGTAATTTTAATGAGGCAGTCTAAGGGTTTTGCCTCAGGTGGCATCTCTTTGGGTCATGTAAGGAGGCAGCAGGCAGAGCGACGTGGCAGCTCTGCCTCACAATGTTTGCAGTGTGCATGCTGCCCCCATTCCATCCAGAGCATCCCAGGTTGCTAAGAGCCATGTGGGGAGATCAGGCCCGTCTTTAATATTGATCGGACCCTGGGCAAACATTTTCTTGGGCCCCCTCGGGGCCCCCCACCAAGAATTTTTTTTTTTTTAAATGACAACATGATTGTATATCTCCCTGAAAATCTCACTCCATTTCTGTTCTGTCCTTCAATATATGTGAATAACATGATTGATAGAATTACAATGCATGATAGTAGAAAGCCATGATTAGACATAATTAACCTGAACAACCTCCCTCTCCTGAAGAATATATACCACATCCATTACAACGCCCCTAAGCGCAAAACGCAGAGAAAACTAGGCTCCTCCTCTGTTAAACCTTCAAAAACGCTGTATCATGTCAAATTACAAACAATCATGTCTCTGTTAAGTCTGATTATCTAATCATGTTAATTATGTCTAATCATGGCTTTCTACTATCATGCATTGTAATTCTATCAATCATGTTATTCACATATATATGAAGGACAGAACAGAAATGGAGTGAGCTTTTCAGGGAGATATACAAATTGTATATCTCCTTTATATTTCTCCTTTTTTATTTTCTCACCTATCTGCCTCAGTCAGTCCTCGCCCCGTGCCAGTCTGCCTCTTTCCGGATGTCCTGGACGTGAGTGAGGCACCCGTCTGCACAGCCTCACGTCCTCCAGGGAAGCCCGTGACATGTCATGCTATGCGGGCGGGGGCCGGGGGAGGAGCTACCTTTAGGATGCGATCGTGCAGATCGCATAGGACAATACGTTATGGCA
>NW_017306640.1:637172-669624 GCF_000935625.1 Nanorana parkeri | reverse complement strand
AGGCAGGCGGGTCTAACAGCGGCAAGCGTGAAGCGGGGAGGAGGTGTGGCGTGTAGAGCATGGATGCAGGCAGGTCTAGCAGCGGCAAGCATGAGGCGGGGAGGAGGTGCGGCATGTGGCGTGTGTGAGCCGTGAACAGGGCCAACTAAACGAAAGACGATAATCGATGATTGAAAAAGTTCTCCAAGTTTTCAATCATCGATTATAATCGACTTGGTCGATTAGTTGTTGCAGCCCTACATTCATCCACGATTTCTGGGGACAGTCCCCAGATTTATGGGGACAGTCCCCAGATAGAATGCTTAGCCCAATCGGAAAAGAACCATCGGTGGTATGTGATCGCTCATTTCCCGATTTATAGAGCCGATGTGTGACAGCTTCAATGTCACATGTCTGCTCTAATTATGGGAAGAGTGTATGCCACTCTCCCCATAATTCTCCTATCATTCTGATACTCCCCCTCCCTGTTACATATTTGCAGGTTTTTTTTGTTTTTTTGATGGGGGGGGGGAGCAAATGCTTTTGTTTTTTTCTGGCCTTCATTAATTCCTTATTCGTGGCCTAAGTAAGAATGGCTTAAACTTGGCCTACCCACAGCCTTCTGGTATACACGTCACAAATCCCAGGGGCTTCAGGATGTTGGCTCATGTATTTGTAGAGACGCAGTGGACAGCTGTCACTCACTGATCACTCAGCTGGCTCTTAAATTCAAGATGGCAGAACGGATGAAGAAAATGCTGACAAGATTTAAGGTTGTAGGAAGACAGCGCTGGATGCTATGGGCTAGTAAGTGTGTGTTTTTTAAAAGTCAGCAGTTACAGTATTTGTAGCTGCTGACGTTTCGTTTTCCCTTTGTCAGGTGAAGTTCCTCTTTAAATTCTGCTCACTTTATTTATTCTTGATGAATAGGGTTTAGTAGTATGTGACTACCCTATTGTCCCTCAGTAGCAGAGTTATAAAAGCAGTGCAGGGCAAAGCAACAGGTTCATGTTACTTCCCCCCTCCCTAGCAGCACATAACTTTTATTCACCCTCTGCTGTTCTGCTCAGCTGGGAGGAGAAGAAGCAATGTGTGGTTTTTAAGTTGAAACTGGGGCTTACGCAGGGCTGAAAACTCTCTCGCCACCCCCCATGTGACAACTCTGGGCCATTCACAAAGCACAAGTGCCATGATGTTGCGTGTTCCCCCATACCCAAAAGAACAGGGGCCAAAGAACGATGACTAAATGCATCTTGGGAGGGGACGATTAAGTGAACCTGCTGCTTTGCACTGCATAGGAAAAGGACGGATTCACTATAAAATCCAACAAGGCATACGTGTCTTATTATGGCTAAAAATTCCAGTAACTAATACAAAGGCACAGACATGGAAAGTAATAATTTTATGAAATCAGAAAACGTTCTCATATGAAATAAATGTTAATTTTGTGCTGCTTTTGCATATATGTATGAGACAAAGAGAAAATAAAGTAACAACACAGGAGAAAACTTTGCATTAATGACAGAGGCAGAACATATTTCAGTAAATAATACCACGCGGCTCTTGGTGAAGCTGATGAATGTTAGTTTAGAAGACAGCTTTGAAAGTATAATTGGGTTGTGCCCATGGCTGAGCTTTTGCCAGGTTTTTAAAAATCCTTAATTGAATACAGGCAGATTGTCACTTGGAGCCTTTCATCTAACTCAAACTGGTATCTGTAGGTTCAGTTTAAAATAGTGTACACTGCCAGAGATAATTAGTGCCATTTTAACAACTATGAGCCCTGCAAATATTTTGAAGAGAAACAAGAAATCTGAGTTAAAGTGGCCAGTCTGTATTATTAAATCATGGTTACTCGGACGTTATTTTCAAATTATTTTTAATGGGGTGCTTAGCCACATGTGTCCTATTATTGGAGACAAAGAGAAATACATAGGATGCTATTACTAACCTCACATAAAAATGAACTTGTCTGTCTGTCATGGTGATTCAATGACTTCCATACTTTCTGAGACACTGTCCCAGAACAAGCAAGCAGGTCAGATAGTCTCACTTTATTAGTGTATGTATTTTCGGGCTCACTGACTCGGAAAGAACTGAAGCCATTGAATCAGCATAATGGGCAGACAACTCATTTTTTCTGTAGGCGGTCAGCAATTATGGCCTACAGAGTTCAGAATAGGTTTTCATTATAGGGTTAGTACACCGAAATAGTATATTTCACATATACATGTGGCTACGTAAGGTATATTCCCTGCCAATCTTTTTTTTTTAAATGTCGTTTTGAATAGAGCGGGGAAGATTTAGAACCACTGTCAGCAGTAGCTCTCTATGGCCCTTTGGGGAAATTTCCTGTCCTGGTGACAATGTTTCACCATGACAGGAAGTGGGGGGGGGAAATCTCTAAAAGAAACACAGATTTTCCCCTACTTCCCATCTGGGTGAAAGATTGTCACTGAGATAAGCAATAAGAGAGATGTCACCGAGACCTCAGACAGTAGCAAAAGCCTTGCAGACATTTTACCCTTTCCTATTGGTGGAAGCTACACTTTAACCTTAGTAAACTGCAACCAATACTTAAAAGAAGGTACCTAAAGGAACCTGCACTTAGCTCCAGATATCTTCATTAGTACAGGTTTCCTTTAGCTGGTGTGGTAATACATTTTAAAGACAGACCATCGGTGACAACTATATTTTTTTAGACCAGTATCCCATTGCACTTATTAATTTATCCACGTCTATCACTCTGTTAGTTCTAATGTGAACATTGGATTGTCTTTGAGGTCCATAACAAAGGCATTGCACCATCCTATAGCCATTTGAAATGTCAAAGTAAAAATTTTGGACTTTTTGGCAATGCTCCACCAACTGCAAACCTCCTCCCCTTATTCAAAAAGAGTTCCTTTGTTGGTTTCTAAGGTGGTCCTATTGGGCTGTAGAATGGTAGTTAGCAGGGTTAAGCAATGAAGTTAGGCCCCAATAAGAAAATTAAATAATTTAAAGAAGGTAACAGAAGTGCCTTTTTGTCTAATAAATATCAGGAATCGTCTGTGTGTGATCATAGCCAGGCCTTTTGCTTTCAAATGTTTAAAATGCAGTACAGGACCACTTTAAAGACACATTTTCTCGACAGATTTTCCCTGTATAAATCTTGGCCACACATTTCCATCATCAATAGGTGATGATAGTGATCACATATAAGATGTTTTACCCAGTATCATAATATTCTAAGTTAGATTAGGACCAGGAAAACAAGGATGTTCCATTTAAAAGATATGATCTTAGCAGAGGGGTATTACTTAGGGCGCCAAAGGTTCTGTGCCTACCGGCTCCAGTGATGAAAATCCAGCTCTGTTTATCTCTTTTTCTTGCAATGAAAGAGAAGCATATTTGCAGTCCCTTGCTTTATACTCTCTCCACTACACAGAAGTGAGTGATAGTACACCTTAATTAGAGCAGATTAGAGAAATACAGTTCTATTATGGAAACTGGATGTTGGGCTGCATAAACATTAAGATCATTAATAAGTATTTTTGTTTTGAAATTGCATTGCGGTTGATGTACGTACTCAATTACATGCAAATGCCATGTTCACTGAAGCAAATGATCTAGTTTGATATTTGATATGGAAGGTAACCTATTTTACTATTTTATCTGGAGTGTCAGCATGGTTCACTTTCAGAAATTAATTTCTTCATTTTAATTCAATAGTCACAAAACTGGATCTGTAAATAAATACAAAGCCATTTAAAAATGGTACAAGATTGCTTTCATAACTGACCCTTTAGTTGTGATTACTTGTAGCACAATATTTTCAAGAATTTTTTTTTTTTAAAACAAAAGAACTATACGTACGGGGAGTAACATTTCTAAAATGTAAATGTGTATGACCCAGCAGTAACAGCTATAGTCCTGCAACGAGAGCTATTTAAGTATGTTTAGGGCTTTGCTCAGAAATAACCTTCAATATTGGCATGAAAAGTGCTTATAAACTTGTAAATACATTTTTTTTTTTTTTTTTTACAGGCTTGAAGGTAATAACATCACCAACAAGGCCATTGAACAATTTTCTGACATATCTGCTGTCAACTCTAACCTAAAACATATTGTGTAAGTGTCCATGTTTTTTAATTCTTTGGAAAACCATTGTGCTTTTCTTAGTAATAAGTAATGTGTTGAAGTGCCCATACATTTGCCAAAAAGGTTGCTCTAGACCAGTTTTGCAAATAAATGACGTACATGGAGAGTGCTTGACTTTCCTGCTCAGTTGTTATTGCTAAGATACTGTTTAGGTGTGAAGAAATGTTTGCATGAATACTGCATCTGCCTATGTATCCAACTTGTTTTTGGCCCTTCCGCAATGATCCAGAAGCACAACATGGGTGCAAAATGACTTGAACATTCAGAAATTGACACACATTATGCTTATATGGCCAAGTCGATAACTGCCTGGGCAAGTTGAAGGGAAGTACATCTATAGTCAAAATCTGGAGAAGGATTAGAACTTTTGTCCGGTTTTACTGCAGTCTGAGCCTCAGTTGGAGAGATCCCTTCACTTTCTGAATGGTAGAAAGGTTGTCCCCAGGGATATAATTAAGAGGAAATGTCTCTAACTGCAATGCAGAGAGAAGTAAAAATGCATTAAGTGGAAAACATAATGTAAGAGGAAATAGCTCTATTGGAGCCCCGGATAGCAGTAAAACCTCATAGGGATTCTAACTTTTCCACATTCTATCCAAAACTAAAAAAAGGTTTTGGCCCTAGATACACATGAAGTTCAACTATTTCAACTCTCTTCATCCCCCTCTTTGTATTTTTTCATATCTATTTTTATAATAGCCATTTTTGTTTTCAGGCCAGTCAGATGACAGGTAGTCTCATCTTCCTTTTCTCTGGTGCTGGGTAATCCTCAATGATGCGGTGAGCATTGCTGATGTGATGATATCAGAGCCGAGCTTTGCATCATTGTACTATGAGTGCAGGATGCCCCTCAAGGGTTGGATGAATGACATCCTGCACTCACAGAAAGTCGCTTAAATGAAGCTGGGGATTATTCAACCTGTAAAACAACCAGTACTGGATTGCAGAGCAGGGGAGAGCATTTTTTTTTACATTTCTATAATGGCTTAATAACTATTTAGTTACAACTACGGTATTAGCTATAACTATTTAAAGAAATATAATTGGAATTGACTTTAAAGCCTGACTTGTATCCGGATTTGGTTCAGTAAATATGACCAAAGGCGTCATTTTTGTTTTGGCTTTTGTTTACATTTTGTTCCCTAAACATTTAAAGTGTTTTCCCTCATCTTGATTTTTTTTTTAATTTAGGCTGCTAGGAAATAATCTCCAGTCAGAGGATATTGTCGCTATAAAAGCAAAATCTCTGAAAAGCATCATCGTTGCCCACATAGATGAGAATTTTGGCCAGGAGTTTTGGGAAGGATGGTGGGACTGGATATTTCAACGGTGCAAAATGTGCAATGATGAGAAAATTGTCTCTTTCCTGTCAAAAGTGTACAGAGGACTTAGCCTTTGCAATGGAAAAGAAACAGAGTGGATGAAACATTGGTATACTCAAGTGGATTCCTTTTTGCAGGAGAGGATACGTCATTGTGCAATTAGGAATATTAGCAAGAGAATGAATGATCTCAGACTGATGTTTCAGGAACAGTTAATAAAAACGTGAAACATGAAACTTTGTTACAGATTAAGACTAAACACAGCAAAGACATTTTCATTTTCAAATGACCATCAGAGCAGAGTACATTGTTCACATTCTATTTGCATCGAAATAGGACATGACGATGAGGTGCCCTGTGATGCAGGAACATGGCATACATTTACACCTATAGATGACTATAGGTCACTCCTGGTCTTCATCATTCTAACAACAACAAAAATGTACAGAATGTATACAAATAAACTTTACATAATGCTCAGATTGAACACTGATTTTTACAACAACCAAATCTGGTTAGTAAGATTTGTTGTGCTCAAACAAGATTTTACTGATAAAATATTCTGCTAGCCCTTGGTGAGTACACTTATTTGTTTGGCATATTTACTAAATTTGGGGGGATTCACCTGCAAAATGCAACCATACCGCTACTTTTCACAAACGATCTCAAGGCACAGTGTTTTAATGCACGCTATCATGTTGATTTTGACAAGGGTGTTGACAACCGCACCTTTTTTTCTCAATTTAACTTACCTAAAGCACAGATGGTTCACGTCTGTGCATTGTCATGGGCTAAATTGCATGTGCGTTGTGGTGTGCTGTGTATGTGCATCCGGGTGCCATTCAGAATTCAGAATGAATGGCACTGCAAGCAAATCACACTTATGTGATGGTAAAATACAAATTTTACTACACATTAACACAACACAACACATTACCACAACTACACATTATCACAACACAACAGTGTGAATCTGCTTTAAATTCTCTGTTTTTATTTTTAGTAATTAGTATTTTTATAATTAGAGACCATTGAGTCATTTTTAAATCCTAGTACTCAACGCAGGATGTTTTATCAGGCAAATTATTGACAAATTTAGATGTAAATCAGGCTGCCTTTAGCTTAGCAAAGTTTACAGTGTATTTGTGGCCCCTGCACCTCTATCCCTAGACAGCCAAGTGCAACAGATTTGTTCTGAGGCAGACGTTTTACTAAAGATAAGACATATTTTTACTCTAAACAGATCCACAATTAAGAAGTGGTCGGGATCAAGTTTTATTCTATCACAGTGTTACTTTCGAGCAGCTTAGGTAGACATTTATGACTCAAGCTGTAACCTTGTAATAAATCTGTTGTTCAGCAAAGCAAAGTTTTGGTCTCTTTCCATTCGCAGAACCCAGTGGGAAATCTGCGAACCCCCAGCATAGTGCTTGAATCTCATAAAAGTCTATGGGAGCCTTACCTTATAGTTTTATTCTGGGTTTTTTCAAGGCCAAATTGCAAGCAAATAAAAATACAATAAAAAAATGTACAAAAATTCTGCTCAGATCAAGTCTTTAGAACTTAAAGGGCAACATTCAACATACATAATTCCTTTAAATAACATGCTTCCTTAAACTTTTGAGAAAAATAAATTGTTTGTAAAAAAAAAACCCTGAGGGTTCTCCTAAAAATCCATACCACAACCAATTTGCAAGCTTTTTGTTAAAAAAGAGCTTTGGCAGTTGTGCACTGCCATGGGTACGGTACCATGCAAACATATATGGATTTTGAAGGTGAGCCCCTCGTAAAAAGACAAAGAAAAAGTGATGTATTGTAGATTCAACATCAGTCGCAAATGACCTGCAGATATGATCCATGTCTTGGCAATCCTTTCATCTCCTGGCAATACTCTTGCCAGGAAATAAAAGGTCACTCATTTAGTAGAAGGAGTGATACTGACACTAACTGACAGTACCTCTGACTACCTCAAGTCGCCAGCTAAATGGAAGCAATGTCAGACGAGCCACTACCTCCTGCCGGAGGGTAGTAGCCGGCACTGTGGGGTGACTGCTTATAGATGACAATATTTGTTTATTTTATTCAGCATGGATTTCAGGTTTCCTTTGACAAGGTAAAGAGCAATGTGTGACCACAAAACAAATAAACAAACTCATATTTCACTGGTTTGACTACAGAAAGAAGAAATCTGATTAATAACTACAATAAAGTGTACTTTCTACATCAATATGCACAAATCAATCAGTAAGCAAAGTAAACAAAAGTAAGAAGTTTTGAAGCTACGTGGTCAAGTTGGCACGTATGCTGAACATCAAAACTTCAAAGATTTGCCAATCTGGGTGTATGGGCAAATACATGACAGATAAAGCTGTCCAAACCCGAGTAGTGTGGCCCATTCTGCATGTGCATGGCCACTAGTTGTATATACTATCATCAAATATCAAGTACTTACATACTTTACATATAGGCTCATGTAAAAAGGATAGTGGATATCTGCTCTTCATTATACTGCTCAGCGCTACACATGCTGCAGCCTGCATTTTACAACCTTTTCACAAAATTAAGGCCATAGTCTAGAGCAGGGGTCAGCAACCTTTTACACACCGAGTGCCATTTTTGCAACCATCAGATGGACGGCGGCGGACCGTAGTGTGCGGCCGCCGGATACCTTACACCGGTGCCCGCAACTTCCCCACAGGGTCACCGCTGCCGCCCCGAGGTGGCCTTGTGGGAAATCCGGGCCTGCGTGCCAGCCGATGTGGCCTCGCGTGCCAAGCCGGGCACGCGTGCCGGGGGTTGCCGACCCCTGGTCTAGAGTCTGTGGTAGTTCACAGCAGAGAGACCTCCATGGTTGGAAGAGAGCCAGTCATGTGACTTTGACAGGTTCTGACTTTTTATTTCCTTCACAAGTCCCATACATTTTATTTTGCTCCCCTGACTTCAAACTGCCAAAGTCAGAACAGATGTGTTTTGAAAATGTGCTTTGCTGTTGTTGTTTTTTTTTTTTAAACATTTGTGTAGCCGCAGTACTGCCCCTTAAACTAAATACACCACTGCTCTATGTTTATGAGGTTTTCATGCAAGTTATTCACTGCCTGGCTCTGTGTATGATTAGGTAACACATTGTATAAGTAAGTGATTGTCTGACAGAAGGTACATTGCCGTATGTCAGACAGAAACGTAGACCATACTGCTTTTAGGATTCTTTTTATCTGCTTTGTCACTGAGCTCTACACACGGTATAATGAGCCAGGCAAATAAACAGATGGCACAATAAAATATTTATAATTTTATGATTTGTACTTTAAAGACTTCTGCAGAATGTACAGTGCTCAGTTGGAAGAGTGTAATATTGCTGTTGTATATACTATACAGTTTAAGGCTATATTTTGTGTCTGTAATGAGCTTCATTTGTCATACCTCTGTAGTTAATTACAAATATACATAATAGATGTAATTTAAATGACCTTGAGTGTTATTGAAGGGTCAAAATGATTTATTTCCTGTTGAACAGAAGGTATATGCACTAAAAACATGAGTTTAGAGCTCCTGGGGCATTCAAGCAGAAATGTGAAGTTGTACTGGGCACGTATAAACCAAATCCAGACAGGATTTCTTTAGAATGCATATTGTATTTAAAACAGAGTAAGAAAAGGTTTAGGTAAAACTAAAAAACTCTTCTCTTGATTTAGAGGGAGTTTTTTTTGGGTTGTATCTAATATAGTTAAGTTTATTTTATGGTGCTCTATACTAGACATGTGCACTGCCAAAAAATTTGTTTAGTTTCGTTTTAAATTCGGGTTATTTCGTTTTTCGGGATTCGGGTGTGAAAGTCAATTCGGATTCGGAATTCAGATTCGGACGAAATTCGGTAGCGGTAGGTCGAACGTTCGTTTCGTTTTCTGTTCTTATTTGTTTCTTATTCGTTTTGTTCGTTCGTGACATTCGAGGGGGAAAAAATATTTTTCTCCTTCTCTAATGTCACTTTGCTCCAACGAACGAAACGAATAAGAAACGAATAAGAACAGAAAACGAAACGAACGTTCGAAATACCGCTACCGAATTTCGGAAATGGAAATTCGGATTCGTTTGCATTCGTTATGTCTGTAATTCGGAATTCGGATACATCCGAATGTCTGAATTTCCGAAAATTCGTCCGAATTTCGATTCGGAACGAAACGAATCGCACATGTCTACTCTATACATTGTTTGTTTGTTCGTTTCTTGTGTGCTTGATCATTTGTGTAGTCTCGCTTTTATTTGTTTTATTTTTTTCACTGTCAATTTTTTTTTCTGTTACAAAGCATTAAAGGAGAACTATGAAGTGAGTGATTTCCACTCATCCTCATAGTTAGAGCCGACCTGTGACAAAGAAGCTGCCACATGTCGGCTCTATCGATAGGGAAGAGAGCAGAAACATGCCGCCGATCTGCTCACTTTCCGATCGTCTCCCTGCAGTGAATCGTGACTGTCAGTCACCTCTCCCCGCAGGGATTCCCCCTCCCGTCTCTGATCCTCCAGCGCTGAGTTGAGGGGGCGGGTACAGCTGGCTCTGCCTCTAGATAGGCAGAGCCAGCTGTCACTCATGCAGCTGGGTGGATCTCGACAGTAATGTTGGGATCCGTCCCGACTGCGGCCCTCTCAGTATATCGTGGGCAATAGCCCACGATATACTGAGCTTTGTGTCACAGGAGGAGATTAGTATATGTCCTCCCGTTACCCTAAAGAGAACTATTGGGAAAAACGCTTACCCCATAGTTCTCTTTAAACTAATAGGGCTAATGCTAGGCCATTTTTTGGCCAAGAACGGATACAGGATATTTTGAAAGAGTTTCTGTTTACCCCTTTATTAAACCTTAGTTGACGCTAATCAGCCCTTATTAACCCCTTGCCGTTTTGTAAAAAAACAGGCGGATGCTTCCCGGCGGGTGGATGTACATGTACGTGATTTTTTTTCTATGGGCGCATGCGAGCAAAATCCTCCCGGGAATGTGAACAGCCGTTACCGGCTGTTATATACAAGCGTTCGGCTGGCTTTATAGCCGGCCGATCGCTTATATAACCATGCACAATGCGGGCCCCGCCTCTGCTGCCGCGTCCCCCCCTCTGCTGTCACTGCCGGTTATCCCGGACACCTCTGTCTCCCCTGCGTGGCTGTGACTGAGAACTCCGGCACAGCAGCTACTAGTACTGAGGAGGAGGAGAGATCAGCATTCCCCCACTGCTGATCCCTCCTCTCTCTCTCTCTCTCTCTAAAGGCGAAAGCGATGTGTTTTACATGACTTGCGCTTTTAGCTGTCATTTCTCTGGCTGCTATAGCCAGAGAAGAAGCTGGTGAAGCAGATCTGTGCTTCATCAGCTTCTTTGGGTGTCCCAAGGTGACATAAGGGGTCTTAGAGACCCCTGATGTCTCTATAAAAGGACCTGTCATTGTATATTGCATATCACACAGGGGGATTTTTAGCACCCTATGTTATAACAATCAAGTTGAGTGTAAAAAAAAAAAAAAAGTTTAAGTTAAATAAAAATGAGTCTCATAAAAAAAACAGCAAAAAAAGTTTTTAGTCCCCCGCCCCGCGTGCATCCACTTATAAATGTAAATACGCTTTGGGTGCGCCTAGGTGCGAAAACAACGATTATGCCACACATGTTACATATCGCCACGAACATCGCTGTGAGAGCAATGATTGTAGGACAGTTAATCACTGATGACACTAAGCTGATAAACGATAAAAGCTTTTAAAGCGTCGCCTATGGCCAATTTTAGGCCTGGTAGTTGTTTGAGATTTTAAAGCTTGACATGTTTCGTGTCTATTTACCCAACGTGACCCCGTCTTTTATATTTTACCAAATAATTAGGTGCAGATTTTTTAAAATAACATAACGAAAACAGGTTTTTTTCGAAATTTTTGGTACTTTTTAAATTATATAGTAAAAAATAAAAGTGGTGATTAAATACCACCAAAAGAAAGCTCTATCTATCCCTAAGAAATGGTATAAAATTAATTTCAGTACAGCGTTGCAAATAAATGTCAGTAAAAGTACTGCAGCGCTGAATACTGAAAAATGGCCTGGACAGGAAGGGAGTTTAACACCCTAGTCAGCAAGTGGTTAAGGTCTTCCTCCCTTTCTCCTCTTAGCTATTATTTTCAAGCTGAGGTCTTTATTATTTATATTTTTACCAATATTATTGTTTACATTTTGTTATTTGTTTTTGTTACATGTTTTCTTGTTACTTTTTGCAGTGTTGCATAGAATGGAAATGTGCAAAATGTTTAAAGAAACATATTTTTTGTTTGCAAATACCATTGCCCTACTTTGTACCAGAAATATAAGTTTAGTGTCATTTTAAACAGGGCACATCATTGAATAAATGTATGTATACTTTCTATTTACAATAAAACTACTTTAAAAAAAAAAAACTAAAACTGGCAAACCAGAAAAAAATTTTGTTTACAGAATTTGTTTATAGAATTCAGAAAAAAATTGTCAAAAGAGAGCTTAGTTTTTCCCCAAAAATATTTGTATGTATTACTTTATCTTAAAATGGATCTTTACCCCTTTGACTAAAAATCACATCAGCATACAGCTCTGCATGCAATATGAAATCATCTTACATTCATTAGATAAACAAACATATTTTTATTTTACTTACAATTTCTTTTTTTCCATTTCCTGGTCGACTTTGGCACAAATGATGTAATCGTGCCCAAGCATTGCATCCTGGGAAAGTTACAGCAGAGCATTTCTGGGAAATCTGGGAAATCTCATCTGTAATCTCATCTGAGATCTCAGGGAAAGGCATTTTCCTCCCCTGAGGTGATGTGCATTGTCACATGTCCTAGTCACATGTGCCAGAGTTCCAGGAAGTAAAAAGAGATCTACTAACCTGCACTTCATTAAAATGCCCACTCTGATAAGACTGGGAAAGAAAAGAGAAATAATATATGCAAAAAATAAAAGCCGGCAATTATCTAGAAGTGTCAATTTGTAGATAGTCATTACTAAACATTATATCCCATAAGGGATATACAGGTGCAAGAGCTAAAATGGTTAAGAACAACTCTGACTCCATGAGGGAGATTTCACCCCACTTTCTGACCAGATGTTGGCTGTCAGAAAGAACAAAAAAATAAAATCTCCTCACCAAGGACCCAGCGTTTAAAGCCCGACAGACACCCCTTGTTATACAAAACTTTAAAAAAAATTGGACTAAAATTGGACTTCAAGTCCAGATGTTCGTTCACTGAAGCTAAATGAACAACAAGTAAGTTGACTTCTTATATATAAACAGTAACAAATCTGGACCAGAGTTTACACCCTCTACGGTTGTAAAAAGAAGAACTTATTTTTTTAAATAATTTTGGAGAATGCAGCAGAAGGACTCAGACTTGAATTTTTGCAGAAAAAAATATCACTATGCTCAAGGGGATGCGCGCGCAGCCTGCGTACTGCGCATTCGCCCACGCCACGTGACTCGCGCATTCGCACCTGCACCTCGGGCACCAGGTGTTCTACCGAGCAGAAGGGGAACCCGTGCCCTGCGCCGTGCCCGTGGTCCCCGAGTAGAGGTAACACCCCCTGCTTCCTGACACTCGCTGATAACAACCTTCTCGATCCCTTACAGCACGGCTTTTCGCCCCCTACACTCCACTGAAACCACCCTCCTAAAACTCACTAACGACTTACTAACTGCTAAAAACAACGTCCACTACTCCTTACTCTTACTATTAGACCTTTCTGCTGCTTTTGACACTGTTGACCACCTGCTCCTCCTCAAAAAAACACACTCGCTTGTCCTACAAGACTCTGCTCTCTCATGGTTCTCCTCCTACCTATCTAAGCGCTCCTTTAGTGTCACCTACAAATCTAATTCCTCCCCTCCTCTTCCACTTTCTGTAGGGGTCCTCCAAGGCTCTGTCCTTGGACCTCTTCACTTCTCTACCTACACCTCCTCCCTTGGTCAGTTAATAACCTCACATGGCTTCCAATAGCATCTCTATGACACTCAAATCTATATTTCTACTCCATAACTCACCCCCTCAGTGTCTTTGCATGTCACTAACCTACTAACTGATATATCAGTCTGGATCTCACAACACTTAAAACTCAACCTTTCAAAAACTGAGCTCATGATATTTCCTCCCGCCCGTGCACCTTCCCCCAGCTTTTCACTTGAGATTGTTAACACAACTATCCAGCCCTCCCCCCATGCCAAGGTCCTAGGTGTCATCCTTGACTCGGACCTCACCTTTCTTCCCCACATCCAATCACTATCCAAATCCTGCCGCCTTCACCTTCGTAACATCTCCAAAATACGCCCCTTCCTCACCAATGAAACCGCTAAATTACTCATTCACTCCCTTGTTATCTCCCGTCTTGACTATTGCAACTCCCTCCTCATTGGCCTACCACTACACAGGCTATCCCCCCTTCAGTCTATCATGAATGTAGCTGCTAGACTCATTCACCTAACCAACCGCCAGAGTCTGCAACCCCCCTCTGCCAATCCCTCCACTGGCTTCCGATAGCCCAAGGGATAAGATTCAAAATATTAACAACCACTTACAAAGCCATCCACAACTCTGCCCCCGGCTATATCTCAAACCTGGTCTCAAAGTATCACCCCAACCGTCCCCTCCGCTCTTCAAAAGACCTCCTGCTTTCCAGCTCCCTCATCAACTCCTCCCATGCTGGCCTCCAGGACTTCACTAGAGTCTCTCCCATCCTATGGAACTCTCTACTCCAACCTGTCCATCTATCTCCCACTCTGACTGCCTTTAGGCTGTGCCTTAAGACTCATCTCTTTCTCAAACAATTGATCCCCACACAGCTACCTCCTCATGTATCACTTTCCCCTCCCTTTTAGATTGTAAGCCCTCACAGGCAAGGCCCTCCTTACCATCGTGTCTTGAATTGTATTGTAATTGTAATGTCTTCCTTATATTGTAAAGCGCTACGGAAACTGTTGGCGCTATATAAATCATGTATAATAATAATAATAGATAGATAGATAGATAGATAGACAGACAGACAGACAGACAGACAGACAGACAGATAGATAGATAGATAGATCATGACTTCAGGTTTGGTTTAACATTAAAATACATGTAAGTTAAAGCTAAACTCCAGGCAAATGGCTAAATACACAGATGAAATAAATATATGGGAGCTCTTTTACCTACCAAAGGATTTGTTTTTTTTCTGCCCATCTAGTTTGGAGATTTACACAGCACTGCACCGTGGTGTTTGGCAAGGCAGGAGACCTGTTTTTTCTCTGCTGCCATCCCCAATCTGTGACTGCACAGTGAAAGGACAAGCAACAGAAACATTAGCTGCTGCTGCTCTCTCCTCTTATCAGCATGTTCTTTGTTAGCATTTGAGTACTGCAACACAACTAATTGGCTCCTCGCACTGCTTTACCCCTCACCATGTCTGCACTGCTTTACCCCTCACCTACTGCCCAGGTCCTGCCAGAGGCCGATGCCAAGCCAAATATAGGTACTTACACTTACTGCATTTTTGATAATACATTTAAAGTGTATGTTGCCTTTATTATTTTATTTCATAAATTTGTTTTTGTTTCCATGGATGTTTTGGTAACTGTAGGTTGTTCAAGTTGTATTGCTTTGTTTTATTTTACCAGGTGATCCTAACAGTCCCTCTTTCTTTCTACTGCAATCTTATTACGCCAAGCACCAAAGCGGATCCGAGCTGGCGTGGTCCGTTTATGTCCTTCAGTTTGCTGATCGGAGCTACAGTATGCTGTGCAGACACTGAGCTTTGCTGTAGCCCTTTAGTATGTGTCTGTCTCAGACATAGCAGACAGAGAACACATTTGCCCGCAGATGACATTTAGCTGCCTGCCCTCAATGGAAACAAACCCCCTGTCCCTTCCTAAATTTTTTATGTGACCACTTCATAAAAATAAATGTATAAGGTATTTGGTGACATTTTCACTATTAATAAAGAGATGTTCGTGAAAATGATGTATATTACATGGATCTGTAAGTGATCATTAGCATTCACATACACTTTCATGATGTATACATAAATTCAGAGCTGCAATAATTTGTGTATTTTTTTATTTGCCTGTGGTTCAGCTTTACAAAATGTTAAGTTTTATTAGATTTAAGCCATAGACATGCAGCCAAACTAAGCAGAGATATAACTAAGGAAATAGATCTTGTGATAGTTTCTTAATGCTATAGCTTTCTGCTGATATGTTATTTTTCAGTTGCTAGTACATAATTAATTAGGTTGATTTATGCTATAGCACCATCACTCTATGCTTCCTTTCATTGAATCATGCATAATTTATTTTTAAAGCATCCTTGTCAGCCATTTTTAATACCCTATTTTAAAGCTGTAGCCACACATTAGTTATTAGTGGTGGTTTATCAAGCACATCTGTATAGTTGTTTACAGCAATTGCTTCTAAGGGAAATAGTACTTTTATCCTGGGGTCCAGTTTAATATACTTAAAGGGAGTCGTGTTCTATATTATTGTTTTTATTTTTGTTGGTGAAACATCTGAATTAGGGAATAATTGGGCGTTACTTTTAGTTAGTGATGAGCTCAGTTATGTACCGAACCCGTTCCAAACCTGGACATCCTCCAAACCCAGAATGAAGCTCCATCCACTGCAGCCCAATCAGCTGTAGCCAGAGAATTCCTTACCCAGAGTTGCACATAAGCAAAGGGGTGGGATTCTGTGATGTCATTGACCTTGTATTGCCACATGGCTATATAAGATCAATTTTATCAGCACAAGCATCCTGCCCCTTTGATTATGCGCAGCTGTGGGGTGAGGAATGCCCCGGCCTGCAGCTGTTTGGGTGGGTGGCTCCATGTTCCTCCAGGGTTTGGAGGAACTCGGGTCCAGGCTGGGTTCAGTCCAAACCTGAACTTCGGGATCCGTCCCGGCTGTGGCCGTCTCAGTATACCGCGAGCTGTAGCTCGAGGTATACTGAGCTTTGGGTCACGGGAGGACGCTAGTTTGTGTCCTCCCGTGACCCTTAGGAGAACTATGGGGAAAAGCACTGACCCCATAGTTCTCCTTTAAATTATTATTTTTTAATTGTTGCTATAAATTGGCAAACTGTATCAGCTGAACAATGCATAAACGTATCAACTGGGTGTGCATGCAAAGAGCTTACTTCACCTATCCTGGTTTAACAGTAGCAATATCCATCCTGGACATTTAATCCTTTCCCCAGGACCAGTTGGCCAGATTGGGTCTGCAAAGGTTGCATATTGCATATGGGTATACAGCTGTTCAATGGCAAATGTAAAGTTAAACTATGCCTTTTTTTATATTTACCATTATCAATATTATCTTCAATACTACCAGTTTTTTTTACTCCTATAGAGGAAATAAATGTTTGCAATTCAGCTATGAACCTATAGATTTAACAATAAGATCTGTCATTACATGATATAAAAGTGATATGTATATTGTTTTTGGGGATAAGCAGAGTCATTTGGGTGATATCACTTTCATCTATTTCACTTTCTATGTATTTTAAGGATAAGGATATAAGGATAAGGATAAACTCGTTTTCCAGTTACGCTAATTGTCCAGTTATGCCAAATTTTGAAATGTTGCAATTCATGCGGACCTTTACCCCCTTTCACTAAAAATCACATCAGCATGCAGCTCTGCATGCTGATATAAAATCATCTTAGATTCACAAGGCTTTGGCACAAATTATGTCATTGTGCCCTAGCATTGCATCCTGGGAAGATTACATCAGCAGAGCATTGCTGGGAAATCTCATTTGTAATCTCACACTGTTTTGTCACATGTTCCAGGAATTAAAGGAAGATGGAATAATCTGCCCTTAGTAAAAATGGTCATTGTCTGAACACTGAGAAAGAAAAGAGAAACAAGGTATGCAAAGAATATAAAGCCTGCAATTATCTAGAAGTATGCGTTTCTAGATTGTCACTGCTAAACATATCTAAAGATGTGTTTGTTGTTATTTTAAAGATATGGCTAAAGTTCCTCTTTAAGTTTTTGGTGTATAGCATGGTAGAGTTATTTACAAATAAAATAACGCTTTTATGTGTTTTCCTTTTTTTGTAGTATTGTCCTAAAAAAAAAAGCAAACATAAAAAAGTGCTCATGCATAAAAAAAGGGAAACAATTCTAGCTTCTTCTTTTTTTCCTTTGTGTGTTTGTATAAATCAATAGTATTACTAGGAGAATATATCTATGCATACAGACAAGTATATAGACAAGTGGCTGAAAAGGTCTTCCATTATACATCATCTGCAAAAATACACATTGGTTCATTACTCTTTTGACCACAGTACTTTTAGTTCTGTTGGTTTTTCACTGCAGCTGTCATTTATTCATCTATCCAACAAGAGTAGGTGTGACATCCAAAAGCGCGAATATCAATATTTTTATATATCATCTGCAAAAAATATCCTTTCCGAATGTAGAAAATTACTTCTGTAGGCAACTTTCTGGGCATACTGAAACTCATCTGCATAGTTAAAGCATAAGTAGAGCCAAATTTATTTTTTCTACATTTCTTGATAGAGTAGGAAAGAGGTAATGCTCTTGTCAGCATTTATGCCATCTGTCTTCCATTGGGGATATTCCCCTTAACTTCCTGTCCTGCTGTTATAGCAGAAAGTGAGGGGAAACCTCTCCAAATTATAGGAAATCCCATTTTAGAATGGAAACATTTACACTCTAATCCTAAACTGGTGACAGCTTAAAATTTTTGATTTTCTTTCAGCCGCAATGACAGTGGTAACCAGGACAAAAACAGAGATGCATCCTGCTAGTAGAAATACAGACAACAATGAAAACAGAAGTTCTAGTAATCCCTCACCACTCTATCCAGTAACATACACCTATACTATTTTGTACCTTAAAACTGATATGCCTATCTCAAATAAAGCATTAGATGTGTCACCTGAAAACCCTAACATGTTTACATTTAGGGGTCTATTCACGAAGCAGCCGCAGGATCTAGCCGTAGCTTCGGCTGATCCTTCGGCTAGCTCCGGCCCCAGGACCCCTTCGGTTTAGTAGAAACGAAGGGCTGCTGTACGAGCTATTCACTATAGCCCGTACAGCTCCCGAAGTTGGCCGATCAGCTCAGTTGAGCCGAAGGCATATGCCTCGGCTCAACTGAGCCGCACTGAAAGCCGAAGCTGGCCGAAAGCTTGCTTCTGACAGCTGGGCGGAGCCAGCCGTCATCTCACGAGAGATCAGCGTCTCTGGTTACCAGCTAACCAGGGACACTGATCTCCAGACACCCTAACTCTCCCGGGTCGCTACGGGAGTCTCCCGCTCCCGGCCGCCCAGGAGAGAAACACTCCTTTTTCTTTTTTTTCCAGCCGTTGGCTGGCGTCAGAATAGAATTTTTATTTTTTACAATAGGAATGCATTGCTAGATTCCTATTGGCTATTTCAATTTGCAATAGCCAATAGCAAACTAGCTATTGCACCTGCGCACTGCTGCAGTTCTCCATCAGGTCCCCACTAGTGATTGACAGCAGCAGAGGGCGGGTGCAATGCTAGTTTGCTATTGGCTATTGCAAATTGAAATAGCCAATAGGAATCTGGCAAAGCATTCCTATGGTGACATTTTTTCTTTTTTTTTCTTTTTTTTGATGGCAGCAGAACCGCCGGCGGCATTCGGCTATTTACTCACTGCTGTTTGGCATCTATAAGAATAGACTGTGAAAAACAATATTGTGCCGAGCTAATAATCATACATATCTAATAAATTGAAACATATATAAGTGAGTCACATGTATGAGCCTTCAAACAAATGAGGCATAGAAAATATCTACACAAAGACAAAAAAGCAATATAGACAATAAAAAATCTCAAGGAAAAAACAAAAGCAAACAATGGTGATTGTGCAAAAAAAATCCTTCAGATGATTCGCAGCCAATCTGCATATAACTCTCAGGTAAGGATAATCACACAATGCAGGCAAGTGAGTGCTCACCTGGGAGGTAGACCTACAGAGCTAGGTCAAATGCGCTTTTTCCCTTATTAATGGGGGAGGGAAGCCCATGCACAGAAAAGGTGATAAGTTCTCCTCAGATCACAGGTACCAGTATAAATCCAGGTGGAAAGAGGAAAAGGACAAGGACATAGTGCGTTATGTCCAATAAAATGCAATTTATTAAATAAAAAATGCGTAGGGTACTGCTGGATCAGACCAGCAGGGCAAATGGCAGCAAATCGATAAAAAAACCTGTTCGTCCGGCTCTGTCGCTGCTGCCATTTGCCCTGCTGGTCTGATCCAGCAATACCCAATGCCTGTACTATTTATATCATTGTGAGTATGCATTTTTTCTTTAATAAATTGCATTTTATTGGACATTTTTTAGATATTTAGTTATATCGTTAGTGCTTGGTAGTTCTTATTTCCACATTACACTTACTGGCGATGGTCACCTTTATTGTTTATTATAAGAATAGACTGCTGGAGGTTCGGCTTAGCCGATCCAGATGTTGGATCGGCTAAGTCGAACTCCTTCTGCACTTCGGGTCGGCCCAACATGCTGAGCATGTTGGGCCGACCCGAAGCCACCCGATGTATGGCTGATTTCAGCCGATATACGGCTGAGATCAGCCGTACCAGCCTGAAGTGAATAGCCGAACAGCGTTCGGCTCACTTCGCTTCAGGCCGGTCGTTCACTCGGCTGCCTATGGCAGCTTAGTGAATAGACCCCTTAGTGTTTTCTGGACATCAAGGCAGGCATATAAAAGTATCAATGTCTTCATATTTTGTTTGTATGATTAAATGATGTTTGCGAATATTATGCAATGGAACACACTTCTAGTGCTCTGCCATAACTGCAGATTTCCAAACTGCTTCTGTTCTAAAATTAAACTAGTGTCAAATGCAAAAATGTAATTAATAATATTGTTTTATTTACACACATACAGCTTTAAACCATAAAAGCATCTAATGTATACAGCAGCAATTTGATGCTACGAAATATGCAGAATATTCATATTTATTTTCAGCTTTTATTTTTATATATACTTGGTTTTTTTTGTATCATTTTGTTATTTTTAAGAGGGAAGGAAGAAATAAAGGCAATAATAAACAAAAACAAAACAGCAAAGTATAAATGCTGCTTATGTTACAAATAATAGAAAACATTTCAAACAAGTAAAGACAGCAAACATGATCGATCTATTTCTGTTTGTGCTTACAATAATTAAAAATATAATAGTATACCATATATGTTATTTGGTGGCATATTACACTTTTTTATGGAAGTCTATGGATCTGCACCTTCTTTCTGCAAAATTTATGAAGACACAAGAGCTGCTCATTTGTACTGAGGAAGGGAGGACCAATATTTTAACACCATAGGCACCTAGTAGCAGTTAACTACTATTCAAATGTGCAACCCAGTTTGTCAGCCAAGAGGTAAAACATTTTTCTACATTCAGTAGAATTTGGCTACTAGTCTTGTGGCATCACTAACACTAGTCAGTGATAAAAGAGTGTTTTATATTTCCTTTCTGTATATAAGGAGAACTAGTCCGACTTCCCAGCCAATCAACATCAAGCCGGCCAAACAGCCTGGAAAGCCCGGAAAGCTGTAAGCAGATGGAACAGCTGGAAAGCGGCTTACTTTCCAATCAGCAGGGAGCCGGCTTCCCTCCCGCCTCCCATCTTCCTGATTGGCCGGGAAGCCAGCTTCATGCTTATTGGCTGGAATGCCAGCTTCCTGGCCAATAAACATTGAGCCGGCCAAACAAGAAGGCGAACGGCGGGTAATGACACGCTGCCCAGATTTCTGATTGCCCAGGAAGCCGGCTCCATGATTTCAGAGGTACCCATATCGGTGAATTACTACTTGCTAGTCAATAATATATTGTCCTAACATGATCTTCATTAATTCACATGGTCAATATATTGACTCTTCTTTTGATAGTGTTCCTAAATAATTTATAATCAGAGTTTAACAGACCAATGCTGTGGTAGTTGGTGCAAAAGTTATCATCTTTCCCTAGTGTGAGGATTACAGAGATCTAAGTGTGCAGAGGACTGTGAGTTAGACGTACCTTTGAGAAGAAGTTAACCAAATTGATCATGTGATAAGAGAAATAACATTTTTTTAATATAACTGTATGACAGGACATCAGGCCTAGGAGCTCTGTTTAGGTGAGTTTTGCAAGTATCTTATCTAATTATTGTGCATTAAATTCACCAACCTGTACTACATTTAAGGCAGATATAAGTAATGCTTGTATGTGCCACCCTTTGTTTTAGGTAGCAATTTGAAATATAAGTGTGTCAATGAAAGAAAATGTTTTTAGGACCATATCATATGGAACTTGGAATTAAATGGATGTGTTAGTCATTTTTGGTCCTCAAAATATGTATGTTGTGCTTTCTTTTTAGTAGCATGGTACAATGCTTGCTCTTTGTGTCCTTCTGTGTGGTTGACAGTCTATATAGAACTACAACTTCATTGGCACTACCCCTGGGGATAATCATTCTTTGTCAGGTTACATGGTTTGAAATAACACAAACACTATGGCTTATACTCATACAAGTGGCTTATCTTATAATTGATTTTCTTATACCAATTGTTCAGCAAGGAAGCCTTTGTTATTACCTGTCTAATGATGAGCACAAAATTAATACTGAAAACACCAGTACATCAAAATTATTCTTAAAAACACTAAAAAAAACATCCTTACATATCCACACTGTCTGTCAAATAACGATAAAGATTTGCTGTTTAACTCGCTTCCTAATGTTAAGCTCTGCACCCAAAACAATAACAACTTTATACACAAGTACAGCTAAAGCGAAACAGTTTGTTTGCTTTTTTAACTTATATAAACTTTTAGAAGGGGTCCTGTCTTCACTTTTTTTATACTGTGCAACTGTGCTCCTTTTTCTGTATGTAGGGCACCTTTGTTTTTTTCCAATGCAGCCACGGTTTTATGTCAACATTTGCCTGCATGCTACCCAGCACGATGCAGCCCTTTCCTCTATCCAACTGCTTTGTTAATGACTCCTATAGTTCTTGGAAATTCTTAGACATGCACTCCTAGACTTCTTGGACATGCAGTCCCAGTGTGGGTAAATGTCACACAAAAGTGAGGACATTAAGTGCAACTGCTCCCTGATCCCTGGCAGACCACAGGAAGGATTGAAAATTAAGTGGTCACTGTATATAACATAAAGTATCTATACTTTATTAATACTAATACAAAGTGTAAATAAACTATCATAATTAAAGTATTTTTATAGATATTTAAGATAAAAAAATGACCATACATTGATCAGGACTGGAGGATGGGACTGGGGATAGTAATTACTTTGTTAACTGGAGTTATGCTTTAATGTGAATTCTATGTATTACTGTACACACATGTGATTCTCTACAACTTATATACCATTATATTTACAGTCTATTTCTTTTTGCACTCATTTATATAATCCTTATTATTTTAACTCCAATACATAATCATATTTCAAAACTACAATTATTGGGATTTTATATATCATATATCTATATTCTGCAATAATAAATTAAGGTAATTCAAAGTGCTGAGAAGACAAAACAAGCCACACAACCCAAGGTCCAGGCCTCATACTGTTGTCTCTCTTTTCAGCCATGCACAACCATAGTGAAACTAGGCTGATGAAGGTTGGCCATGCCATTGCTCTCTAAAAAAACAACAACTTTTTTTAGCCTTTGGAGTTTTTACACCGTCTTCTTCACTACGTCTGTCTTGATAAAGCCTGTAAAGAAAACACATTTTGTAACTCAATACTGGAAAAAAAAACTTGACAGGGTATATGTCTTATAAGTTTAATGGAAATGCAACAGTCTAATTAAGAGGGATTATGAATAAAGGAAACCTCCTATTTTATTTGTAATCCCTCTGTGTATTAACATGGATGGTCAGCACTCCTGATAGCACTTTAAAAAAAACCCTATCCAGTGATTTTTAATACAATCTTTAAAAAATGGTGGGATCACCTATTTGATGAATGCCTCCTGATCACCACACCCGTTTTTACGGTGGGTGCACAAAAGCAAAATAATGCTGAAAGGAAGATAAATAAGCCTGACATCAAGTAAATTTAATAAAATGCATAAAATCTACTATGCAACTATTAACACGTTATATAACACATATAGAAAACATACTAACTGTGCAATCTTATTCGTTGGCCAATATTTTTAGGCTCAAGCTGCAATACCAGATAACACCAGCAGGTGGTGATATAAAGGAACGCAACTGCAGAATCACAGAATCACAAAATACTTGAAGTTTTGGGGGAGACAGACTTCTATATATTAGTGCATGGAGGAGTTCAGAATGAATAGTGTTTTTTCAAGTTTTAATTTCCCACAATAATGTGTGTATGGATGTGATGGGTTTACTATAACCCTTGGACAACAAATGATGTTAATTTGCAGACATTAGTAGAAGTAAAGAGAGATAGGCAGTGTAGTGTTCACTTTGCAAGGGAATTTTCCCTTTTGGCGTAGTAAATGCGGTGAAAATTCACTTTGCAAAGAATACCTAATCAAGTGCAAGCAAAAAAAAACAAACAGCATTTTTGCTTATTTCTGTCGTCCCATTGGAGGTGGCTCCCTTTTTTTTTGTATACATTTCTTTAGATTCCTCAGTGCCGCACCCTATATCTAGGGATCTTTATATGGATCTATGGTATTGTGTTTGTACCATTGATTGGTTTGTATTTGTTTCTGTATTGTTATACTTTAGTCTTAACAAAATTCAAGTATTTTTGCCTGTACATGATGGGACAATAGAAGTCAGTAGAGCTTCAACTCATTCACTAAGGGAAAATTCTCTTGCCAAGTGAAAATTCTCTTGCAAAGAAAACAGCCTATTTGCCTTTTGTAAAATAACCCCACAAGCTCTTTTCAGACAATGACAAAGATGTGGTAATTGAGGTACCCAAGCTTGACTAAACAGTTATATATTACAATCCATTTTCCAATTTCCCAAGTGCTCCAAAATGTGCAATTATTAAAATACAGCACACTCACCATCACTTATTATATGGCAATTTCCCATACATTCCATGTTCTTTTTTAGGACAATGCTGAGGGGGTAGTGGTTTCTGTAAAAATAATTAAAGAAAATAAAAAAAATACCATTTAATTTATTTGCCATTAATGTTTTTAAATAAAAGCAAGTGCACAGAACCTTAAGCATAGTTGACTTACTAAAGATATAAAGATATAGGGAATGTTCAAATAACTTACTAATGCAAGGTGAAGATAATCATGTGCCGGAGAATGTAAAAAAAAAACACTTTTGGTTTTCACATAATTAGATGATTGATATGAACACAACTAAACTAAGGGGGTTATTCACTTAGCTGCCGAAGGCAGCCAAGTCAGTAACCAAGCTAAAGTGAAGTGAGCTGAACGCTGTTCGGCTATTCACTTCAGCCTGTACGGCTGATTTCAGCTGTACATTGGCTAAAATCAGCCGTACATCGGCTGCCTTCGATTAGCGGAGCATGCGGAGCATGTGCGGTTGAGTCGAAGTGCAGAAGGAGTTCAACTTATCTGATCCAACATCTGAACGGCAGTAAGTGAATAGCCGAATGCCGCCGAGGGGCATTCGGCTCGGCTATTCTCCTCAGTACCTCCGAGGTAGCAAACACAATAGAAAATAAGTGAAATGAAAAAAAAAAGTAGAACAATTATTTTATTAGAAAGGTAAAAAATAAATAAATATATATTTTAAAGAAAATAAATAATTTTAAAAAATGACGCACGCCAACCCAACCGCATGCAACAAACTTCTTCTGCCGCATAATGAAGCATCTGGCAAAATAAAAACAATTGGGCGGAGCTAGCGGTGATATCACCGCTAGCTCTGCCAAACTGTTTCCTATGGGCCGGCACCTCCCAGAGTCTTCTAGCAGGTCTCGGCCAATGAATAACAACTGGGCGGAGCCGGCCATGATGTTAATGTTTAACATCATTTGGGTACGATGATCTGTCATTACAACTGGGTGGAGCGAGCCGTGAGATCACGGCTGGCTCTGCCCAACTGTTATTTGCATGGAGAAAGGTTGGCTTTTTCGATCAGCTGATTGAGGGATGAAGTCTGAAAGGGTGCTGACAGCGGCACCAACTGTGCGAATTTCAGCTGGTTCCTGATGAATCGGCAAACATTCACATCATTTATGGCCAGCTTAAGACAGGAATTATGTTACTGGCCTGATCACCAGATGAAAATAAAGGAAAAAAAGCCTAAAAAACAAATGTAGCTACCACATTCAAGGATTGGTAAGTGGCTTTAGATACACTTTAAACAGTGTTTCATGCTTTTTATGCATGCATGCTTTATTACAGTATTTAATTTACTGAAATGTCACTGTTGCATTTCCTAGAATTTTCCCACCATGTATTTCTGCAGGTTTTAAATAGTTTAAAGAGAAACATGCATATTTAACAATTACACTAAAAGCATACATAATACATTACATTCTCCAAATAAAGCAGAAACAATGTAAACTATAACCATTGTGACATTGTGAAATGCATGTATCAATTTGTACATGAACATATATTATGATTATTATTACTATTATTATTCTACAATTCCCCCCAAGGTATTTTATTTACTATACTCTTCAAGAAAAAAACTTTTTACTAAAACTTATTAGATATGTAACCAGAATGTATTAGATAGGAAATCATGACACAAGTAAAGGACACTCACTGCTGGAAGACGTGCCTTCTGATAAATGCTGTTATCAAACATTCCATAAGTGGCTTTCTGCTTTGCAGAGATTGCTAAAAAGTAAAATATATGATATCACTTAATTACAACATAGTTGAAGTGTTCATTTAATTCTGCAGAAGGTAGCAATTGGGCCACAAGGGCCTCTAAATAAATAAAAAACTCACATGGGTTCATTTATTCTAATACAGGTACTTGGATTACAAAACGATGGTTTTGGAAAGCTAAGTTCTAACTTTCTCTAAACAGTTCTCCTACCATAGAATTAAAGTCATCATGTTTCCAAACAGGTGGCTCCAACTCTCTCAGCTCAAGGAGCAGCTTTCACTGTAAGTGATGTAATCAGCATTTGAAATAGCTTAAAAACCTTTTGACTTTAATATAACTTTAAGTCACTCAAACACATAAATCTGTTCTACATTAGTTAGTAACATGTTTAGCTCTTTCACAATTAAAGTACATTTAACGTATTTGTAGTTTTATTTAGTCATTCCCCTTGTCCAAGTCAAGTGTTGACAAAGGGGCTAACAAGTCCCTATGTGACAGCATTTTGAGGTGGCTGGTTCTCTTTATGGAGACATCAGGGGAATATAAGACTCCTGATGTCTCCCCTGTACCTCCAACACAGACAATGAAGCACAGGAATGTGCTTCATCTTCTGTTTACCCAGCACTTCAGCTGGCTTCTGACAGTTCTGATGCAGGAAGTGCTTAGAGCAGTGCTTTATACTCAGTGATCACAGAGCAGATCTGGGAACAGACGTTCCCCGGTCTGCTCCCACTCTCCATCGTGACATTGTGTACCATGGTCCGGGGCCCCCGAGAGGAGTGGGGGGGGGCTGTGCTGGGTTATGGCTAGCAGTGGATGCACTGGCCTCTGAGGCCAGTGTATTCACTATAAGCCAGCCAAAATCCAGTGCAGGCTGGCAATCAAGGTCTGGACAGAACCTCCACTCGGTGTCCAGACCGCAGTCCGCCAGTTAGTGACCACTGTTTTACAGTATATGGGCATTTAAAGGCAATATATAGAGGCTTGCCTGCCTTTTTTTCTTCATTACGGTCAGGACTAAAACAAAAACTTTTTTTTTTACTTAGGTGGATATGTAGTACTGCATATGAATATTGAGTCATTTAATGTTCAGTCAGCATGTTGTAGAAATGTGCTCTTCTTACATATTTGCTTGACTGTTGTTACCTGCTTTATTATATAAAAACGCTGTTGATTACAGAGCCCAATAAATCAAGCTCCAATTCACATACACAGCTGATGGAGTCAAAACATTGACGCATGACCCTCCCTCCTGCTGCATGCAGAAGTCTCAATCAGAGAGACAAAGTCTGAAGCCAAGCTTATAGTTGGTTTTCGTTTACAATATATATTTACAAACAAAGATTTTATATAAATCCCACATTTATAAAACATCCATTTCCGAACCTACAAATACAAAAAGTAACATAAAACCATTATAAATTTTTGTCCAAGAAGCGGCACTCAATGCTTCCTCCAAATAAATCCAAATTTTATTTCAATCCATGAAACAGCATACACCTTCCAAAGCTCCCCAGCACGAAAGAAATGCTCTCCTTACATGTTTCACCCACAGGGCTTAATCATAATCATTCTCATTCCTATGATTAAGCCTCGTGGGCGAAACATGTAAGGAGGGAGTTTGTTTCATTCTGGGGAGCTTTGGAGGGTGATGCTGTTTCATGGATTGAAATAACATTTGGATTTATTTGGAGGAAGCCTTGAATGTGGCTCTTCTTGGACAAAAATTTACAGGTCGGAGCAAGCCTTTTGACAGCACCTAGAGTTTCCTCTTAATATGGATCTGGCTGTGGAATCGGAGCAGTGAGTGTTGTGACCTATTATGAAACCATTATAGTTTCCCTTTAAGTTATAAGGCAACATTTATAACTCTCGGCTATTTCAGTGATTATCAGAAATGGGAAAGCAAAAACATTTGTCGTTAACAAAGTGATTGAATATGGAAACCTCAGTAAAATGATCTTTTGCCATATGTGATTTAGTGGGAGCTGTCTCTGCTAAAGAAATTAGGCTTTTCAATCTTCATGATTTTAGATTGTAATCCTTCACGGGCAGGGCCCTCCTTACCATCTTGTCTTAAATTGTATTGTGACTGTAATGTCTTTCTTATATTGTAAAGCGCTGTGCAAACTATTGGCGCTATATAAATCCTGTATAATAATATAATAATAATAATTTATTGTGCTATATAGTGAAATATATAGAATATTTATGGAATGTAAGGCATTTGTGACCTTCTAAAAACTGCTTGGAGGGTTGAGAACCTCCCCTGAGATATTATGTATGCTTCTGATCAATCAGAGAATATAGGAAGATTTAAAAAAAAACTGATCTGTTAATTTACATTTCATCTAGCTTTTTAGTAAATGCGTAGGGGTAAAACTACCCCTTACTCATTCACAAGGGGGGGCTGCATCTGGGTGCCCCCTTTATGAAAGGGGGTACCCTGATGCAAATAAGCCCTCCCTGGCCACAGACCCCCACAACCAGGGTTGTGGATAAGAACCCTGGAAAAGCACCCTCCCAATGCCGAGAGCATGTGGCCTGGTATGGCGTATGCTCTGCCAGGCCATTGCCCGAATTAAGGGTCTGGTTGGGAAATTAATGGGGGGGGGGGGCGCACGTTTTTTGTCCCCATTTTTGGGCATTGGTGTCCCCCAAAAAAATGCCTACCAGACCTATCCCTACCAGTCTGGTATGACTTTTTTTTATTATAACTCGGGAGGTCCTTACTAACATTCCTACCAGGCCTAAAAGAGTCTGGTATGGTTTGGGAGGGGGACCCTTTCTTTTGTTTCCATGTCTGCTTTCATTCTGTTTGCTACCTCTGAGGTAGTGGTCAGAATGATCGAGCCAAATGCTGCATGGCGGCATTCGGCTATTCACTCACTGCTGTTCAGCCCCAATGAGAATAGGGGTGAACAGCTGTGAATGAACTGCCGAACGTTCGTCTCAGCAGATTCAGATGTTGGATCGGCTGAGACGAACGTGTTCTTCACTTCGGTTCAGCCGAATGTGCTGAGGCTGTTCAGCTTAACTGACGGGAGGTGAAAGGAGCTGAAGCCAGCTAGTGTACGGCTGAGAACAGCCGTACACAGCTGAAGTGAATATTGGAACCGGGTTTGGGACGGTTATTTACTCAGCTGCCTTTGACAGCTTATTGAATAACTCCTTGGTATAGTCCGTGCACTAACTGGCAGCCTTGAAATTGTATATCCAGCACTCTTTTTCAACTCACACATACGTAATATCATCCATATAGTATACAAATATCTGTAATGCTTCTTGAAATATATATACATTCATATATATATATGAATGTGATTTCAAATTATATTGTAACAAAACTGTGATTGTGATGAGTTATTGAATATATTGTATCATTATTGTATCATAAATAGTGAAGAGACTTACGACTTGGCTGATGAACAATAGTCAATTTATCTGTTAAAAAAAAGTAAAAAATGAAACAAAAATAACCATGTTGGACAAATAGCAAAAATTATGCTAATAAAGAATTTATTTTAAAGCTAACAACAGTCAAACAGCTCAATACATAGTTGAAACACTTATAAAGAAGTTGTTCTTTCTACCAAAGGATTACCCTGCCAGTCAGTAGAGGAAAGTTGGTGACTTGACTTTTCTCTACTACACTTAAGCAGTACAGCATGGTCAAGTCTCTGCTCCTAGCCTGTCATTTGACAGGGAAGGAGTATCAGCATATTGATGAGAACTATTCTATGCTCTCTCCTCCTATCAGAATGTTCTTATGAGCACATGTTAAAGCAGCCCATCTGACTGGTGCTCAGGGCTGCCCCTCAATTTCTCAGTTTAAGTTCTTCTATTCAGAGCAGGAACTTATGTTAGTTGCATTTAAATTAGATTTAATGATTTTTCACTGAATACATAACTACAAATTTTTGTCATCTGCTTGAAGTTCAGCTTAATTTTTTATACATAGTATTTTATAACTATATAATTTTTTTTAAAAAAGCTTACCGTCATCTGGCTTATCGCCGATAATATTGTCACGGAGCTGCTGCAGCTTTTTCTAATTAGGGAGAAACAAAATACGGATGTTTAATATGTGTGTAAATATGTGCTAGTCTCATTAAAGTTTAAACAGTTTCACAATAATTGTGACATTATAAATCTCTTCATGCAGACAAAAACAATAACCTGTAAGAGTAATATATAGAATATGTAGTTCTGCATATATAATATGGCTTTTTCCTTTTATTTCTATCCATGAGACTCTATTTTTTGTACCTGTTGAAGAAGATCAAGGCCACTCTTTTCATTCTGCCACTGCTGGAATTTTTGAATAGCTTCATCCATGGTAATAATCCCCATCTTCACCTTTTCTTGCAACAAAATAAGTTCATCTTGCCCGGTAGGCAGGTGAGGTTGCTGTGTAACATGACTATCAGGGTTTGTCATTTGTGCCCTGCCTGCAGTTAACACAATGAATACAATAAGGATGAGATTAAAAAGCAATAGCCATGAAATGCACAGTACAAATGTTACTTTTACGTGGATTAAAAGCCTTAGGCCCCATTTACACATGTGCCTATGGCTATTTGCGAATTCTAGCGGCAAGAATCTATATATTCCTGGGGCCAAAATGACAGGTGTGCAAAAAGCTACTGCCGCTCAACCTATGCAAACCAATGGCAGGCTGAAGGTGGATGCTGATGTTTGCCGCTGTTCGGATGTAATCGGACACCAGCAATTACCCGTAGTTAGGTACAGATGATTGTCCCCGTTGAGCGGCAGCTATTTGCACACATCTGTTATTTTGGCTATAGGAATCTGCAGATTCTTGCCACCAGAGATTGTAAATGGCGTGTTTCTTTGAAGTATCGCATACATAAAATAACTTTTCTTTTCTATAAAAAAAATAATGGTGTCAGTGTTTTAACAAATGCTTTAAATATTTATGCTGTTATTAATAAATTTGCTTAGAGGTTATTATGTAGTGTAGCCCTGCACAGTTGCTGCATTGCTAGAGCACTTCTCCCTGCAAGGAGTTATTCACCACAGTCTGCACAGATCGTGTTAAAGCTGTGAAGAGACTTGATTAATTCAAAATGCCTGACATCACTGCAGAAGGGATTTATGGGAGTTGTAGTGCTGAGACAGGAAAAGATAATGTTGCTTTGTACAGAGTAAACCAGCTCATACATAATCCGGCACAAACCCTGTGGCAGGCATAAGTAGTAGATGTAAAAGAATCTGTATGATGAAGAGGGCGCAAATGGATGTATTCCCTTTCAAAAGAGGTAAGCGGGCATGTGAATTCTGTAGCAGGTGGTAAGGAGCCAAACAGTGGGACAATTGGATGCTCTTCTTGAAGCACAGATCAGACATCTTGGAGTTCGAGAGAAGAAGGTCTCTGGAGGGCCATGTGCCTTCTTGAGTAAAGTGCATGGCCCGAAAGTGTTCGGATCGTAAAATAAATTTATAAGGCAACATCTTCCAGTCCCGTGGTGAAGGATGGATTGCTCAAAATTAAATAGAGGGGAGAGGGGCGGGGTGAAAGGTGGGCGGACTCCAAGAATCTACAACCTACATTCCACGTGGCTCCGACCGAGGGATGGTTTTCGAACACTTACTGGGATATGAGAGTAACACCAGGGAAGGCATTGTAAAGGTATGTCTAGATCCACCCCCTCAACTTGTATCCAGGGCTTCAGGTCTCCATTATGGCACCAGTCCAGAAATCGAGCTAGGTGACACGCCGCATAGTAGACAGAGGCATCAGGCAGTCTAATTCCACCATGCTCTTTAGAGAGGCGTAGGAGAGAAAATTTCAATCGGGGAGGCTTGTTCATCCAGAGGAATTGTGAAAATAACCTATTCAATTATTTAAGAAACCAATGCAGAACCCTGATTGGGGGCATAACGTTCATTTTAATAATATTACACAGTCCAAACCAAGAGAATCTGCCCAACGTCCAGTGGAGTAGATCCTGTTTCAATTCAAGAAGTAGTGGCGGAAAATTGAGAGTAAATGTCTCAGACAGGTCCCTCTGTATCATGGTGCTTCACCAGCTTCTTCTCTGGCTATAGCAGCCAGACAAATGACAGGTGATTGTGGAAGTGATGTAACCCATCACTTCCGCATTCAGACGGCGGAGAGGAGATCAGCAAGGAGGACAATGCTGATCTCCCTCCCATCTTCCTGCTGACACCCACCCAAGCCAGT
>NW_017306640.1:629776-637070 GCF_000935625.1 Nanorana parkeri | reverse complement strand
CACGCGCAGAAAAAAAAGCTGTATATTTACGGAGCCAAGCTGATAGGAGCTTGCCATATGTCCATTTTTTTTTACAACCGGTGGACAGCAAGTGGTTAAGAGACAACAGGCAGATATATCATACGGATTCCCTCTACAGTTTGTAAGCAAAAACGATATAGCAAAATATTGTAGTAAATATGTGAGTGGTATTTAAACAATTAGGGTAGGTCATATTTTGAACTGCACCCGCCAGCTTTAAATAAAAAAAATCAACATTAGTGTATTTAGCTCACTAAAAAGCCACCAAATTACTGTATTAACCACATGCACAGTATTTTAGCACTTTTCGTGGGCTTCATTTTTAAACAGGACAGGCAACAACATCCTTTAAATTAAAAAATAAAATCAACATTACAGTGTATTTAATTCACAACCCCCCCCCAAAAAAAAAAAACTCGTATCAGACCCCATCTTTAACAGGACCCCCACTACCTTTTTAAAAATATATAAATCAGCATTATAGTGTAATTATGTTGCATAAAAAGGCTCCAAAATAATGAAATGCCTACATGTACAGTATTTCAAAATGTATACTTGGCCCCATTTAGAACAGGAACCGTCCACGATTTTAAATTCTAGAAGTCAACATTATAGTGTAATCTTTTCACATTAAAAACACACAAAATATTGTAATGAATGTGTGCACGGTCGTTAAATGCTTTTACTAGGCTGCTTTGTCAACAGAAAGCCCACCAGCCAGCTTTTACTAATAAAAAGATCAGAATGATAGTTTATTGACTTCACTGTAAAAAGTATTTCAAAATATTGTAGTGGTCTTTAAAAACAATACCTACGCCACTTTGTTAATAGAACCCACACTTTTATCAAAACTGAGAGGGAAAAAATAAAAACATAAAATAAAAAATCACCCCCCAAAAATAAAAAAAGAGGGGTACAGCAGCCAAACAGCAACTTAAGTTGCTGCTCGAAAACAAATAGTGTTTACATTCCGGTGTCCCTGTAAACACTCTAAAATCTTGCCCTTATCTGCTATACCACTGTACTACAGAATGTTAAGGTGGCCATACACTTTACAACCCTTGCAAGACTTTTGTCTTGCGAGGGTTGTAAAGTAATAAAAAAACGTACAATCTGCCCATCTTGGACAGGCAGATCATACTTGCGATCATCGCAAACCCGCCCCCCTGGGGGGCGGGCTTCCGATGACTGCAATGAGGGGCGGGCTTCCGATGACTGCAAACGGGTAGTGTGCGCGTGCGCACACCGGCCCGTTCGGCATTTGTTGATTCCCGGCGGGTTTTTCAGCCTGCTTGTTCGATGGAAGAGGTGCGACCGAAAATATCTCGTACGATAATCGTACAATGTATGGGCACCTTAAGTGTGTCTGTGACTCAACATAAATATGGATGTTTTCAGCAATGACCACCAACATCTAATTGTCCCTGTAAACACTCTCAAATGTTTCCCTAATCTGCTAAACCACTGTATAACTCCGTGTCAGTGATCTTTTACAACAGTTTATGAGCATTCCCTATCTACCTCATGTCTGCCACAACTCGCATTGGAACAAAGGCTGCCGGGAATCCTGACATTTATAGGGGGGGCTGGCACGTAAAAAAAAGCTCATTGGCACTTCTAAGCCACTTGACCACAGTTCAGAGGCCAGAAAGTACATGATTGGTGACTGTTTGTTTTGGTGGTGAATGATCAAAGTAATTTGCTGTTCTGAAGTGAATAGCCGAACAGCGTTCGGCTCACTTCGCTTTAGGTCGGTCATCTACCCGGCTGCCTACCACTTGCTATCCCAGTCTGGGTGGTTGTGGAGTGGAATCAAGCACCTGAAGCACCTGAATGGAGTCAGATGGGCAATTTTGGATGGTCAGATGGTCTATTTTGGGTGGCTATGCCCTCTGTTCCTCCGCCACCAGAAAATATGCATGAACATTTCCTTTGCAGCTTGGCCCCTCCTGGTAGCACAATTATGGAATGTCAGGCACTCTAAAACAGCAGAATCCGCTGGAACAGCAGGCTCGCTACTCTGTAGCTCCAGCAGTACACAGTATATAGCTAAATAACTTTTGACACATGTGCTTTTTTTAACAAATGATTCTTTCCAGAACATCATCTGTAGGTGTAAAAGTAGCGCCATGTATATCCTAATGCCCATCACTCTAGGAACAAATATGTAAAGGTAAAATAGGAAAAGTAAAACACCAGTTGTTATAGTCTCAGTTATTTAAACTAACATGACAAAATCTTGAAACTGCATATAAACTGCCAGGCCATTGTAGTCATTCAGTGACAAGGATTTTGATGTTACCATCCATTAGAATATTTTTTTAAGTTTAGCATTTTCTGTCTTTGTTTGAAACCTTGCTCAAATCGAGATTCCAAGTGACATCTTTTGTCACTGAGTTTCTATTGTATTTGAGGTATTCGTACCATTGTGGCTTGGATTTAAACATAGATGATGAAAAAAGGATCATAGGAATTGTGCAGATGTCAGAGTAAGCTCCAGGGCACTATTCTGACTAACATGGAAAATTATTTTTTCAAAATCGACCACTCATAGGGCCTGATTTACTAAAGTAAATGAACAAACGCAGGGATAAATTGTATGGTACACTTACAATGCAGGCTCGTAAGAATGCGCAATGTGGGCACAAATGCAATCTCTGAACCTACCTAGAAAAACATAAAATGAGTACAGGGCAGTCCTACTTTGCAAAATAGCAGCATATATACAGTTTTTTTTTATCATTGGAAACCTGTTCAAAGGCAGCAGAATATGAAACTGTGCACGATCACAGTAGGCATATCTGTGCATGCACATTGTAATATACCCAGCATGGTGTGTACTATGGCTTTTTTACTTTTACAGTTTTTTTTAAAGTTCCCTTTTATGATATCTTCTTGCGTTTTTGTTCCTACATGAGCTGTGCATGCAAATTCCCTTATAGTGATCAAGTTGATCCAAAAACAAAAGGGAAAATCACTTTTCTATTTGAGGTACTCCACCATTTAACTGGAGTACATTGGGCTGTTGAATCATATACTCCTGAGCAAGCCACACTCCACATTTGTTAGTAAATTAAGCACACGCATGCTGGAGCCTGGGAGCTTACATCTGCACCAATTGAGCAACCATACTAAATGCCATGAAAATATGATTTAGTTGTCTAGGCACAATCGATGTGCCCATGTATAAGCTTTAGTAAATCAAGCCCATGTTGTATTTTAGGCTCCAAAGCAAAAAAAAAACCTGATAGTACAAAGACAATTTGGTATAGACTATTAATGTACTAGTGGCACAGGAGATTTTGTCACATCACTGTAGATCTGTTACTGCATTTTACCTCATGTGTAAATAACTCATGTATGTTTTTGTTTACTAGTGTTCCAGCTGTATCCTAATCTACTCAGCAGCACTATGGAGATCAGGACCTCTGTTGTTCTATGTGAGTCTGTCCCCACAGATGCCTTCTTGCATAGTCACAACTACTGGGCTCCAATCAACACTCATGCGTCTGCTTTCTTGTGTAGACTGAGGAAGGATTGGAGCCATGTTTTTATTGCTATGTCCCTGTTGGGTAGATTTCCTTTTATTTCCTGACACAGTGACACTCAAGGAATTTCTATAATCTGAAGTTCATGGTTTTATTGTTTGGAGTGCACTATACAAATATTCTGTTGGGGAATCTCTTAAGCTGGCCATACACTGTGAATTTCGGCCGGTTCTTGATGAACAGAACAAAATTCACACAGTGGGTGTAGCCCCTTGTAGCCAGAAACCTCAATCAGCTCATCAAAGGAGCCAGTTGGAAAATCTTCGAACAAACAGAGCCGGCAGCCAGTGAGCTGCCGGCTCTGCTTGGGTATTCTGGCAGCAGCTGGTGGCCACCGTCAGAATGTAATGAAAACAGCTGGAGATTTCTCAATCAATGCTCATAAGCGTTCTGTTATATTTTCTTTGTTCTGCCTGCAGGTTGAATGAAGAAAATATTACAGTGTATGGGCAGCTTTAGGAGCTGCCGATGGTGTTACTGGCTCTCAACACAGAATACATGGAAATACCCCCATGGGGAGACACACAGCAATCAAGACCTCACAACAGAGTTTATTGAGAAGACATGTAAGCCGGCAAAAAAATTTGTTTTGTTTCGGATTTTTTGCTCTTTTGGGTCCAAGCGTCGTTTCATTTTGTTATTTGGATTCGGATATTTCGGAATTTCGTTTTAATTTCGGATGGGGTTTGGTCATATGTCCAAATTAGTTTAATTTTAAACAAAATCACGAATTCACGAAAATTGTCGCCAAATTTGCATTTGGAACAAAACAAAACTTACATATCTATTATTTAGTTAAAGCCCAACAATAGTGAAAAGGACTGCAAGGAGTTTATTCCTCATTTTAGAATAGTGGGTAGAGCTATGCAAACCATTCCTTTTTGTGCACCTCGCTGTAAGCTGTCTGGCTGTATTTTTAATTTTATTATTGTCCGAATAAAAATATGATTTGTATAATAATAATAATAATAATAATGATAATATTAAGCACCATCAAGTCTGTAAAATGAAACAAAAAACACTTACTTTGATATAGGCCAGTGCTATATATCTTTTTCTCTTCTTCCTTTTGACGAAACACTGTAGCAAGAAATATTGATGTTAGAAATAATCTTGATATTTATTTTAACATCAGTAAAGCCAGAAAAGGGGATAGAGAATGTAAATTATGTTTAGTAAGAGGCTACGTATATAAGAAGACCTATGTGAGAAGTGTCTCTGTCTTGACCAAAGTATGGGAGCTGCCATTGCCTGGCTTCTTTTGAAAAAGCTAGTTGCCTGGCTGTGCCTGGTGTTAATATTTTTTATTCACAGACCATGAATAAGCATCTTTAAATGAGTGTCAACAAAGTGTCAGAATTCCATATTTCTGTACCTGTTGCAGGTCAGGGAAAGCATTGGAACTAAAGCCTTAGCATGACAATCAGGAAACTAACATTCTTAAAGGAGGGGTAAGCAATGGCAGTCTCTATACTTTTCTTACTTTACTGTGATTGAGTCCATTTAACCATTTGTTATCCGCGGTGTTAAACCCCCTTCCCATCCAGGCCATTTTTCAGTATTCAGCGCTGCGGTACTTTGACTGACATTTATTCCGTCATGCAGCGCTGTACTGAAATGAATTTTATACCCTTTTTTGGGGACAGATAGAGCTTTCTTTTGGTGGTATTTATTCACTTTGGACGGGTCTTTTCTGCCCGTGCGTGCCCGCTAGGGGGCGCGCGTGAGCAGAAAAAAAATGCCGTCTGGCGACGGCAACCCGCCAATGCAGCAGTGCCGTCCGTCCGTTTTTCTACTACGGGCGGACGGCAAGAGGTTAAGCAATCTTTGGCCAACTTTGTTGAAGCTTTCAAAGCAGCCTTCAGCTCCATTCTGAGGATGTAAAACACAGATCTTATTGAAAGTGCTGACTTTAAAACTTTAAAGCCTTCAGTAGGCTCCAGCACTGCTCGAAAGGTAATTAAAAAATGACGCAGATCAGTGCTTGTCCCTAAGGTCTGCAAAGAGCTAGAGGTAAAATATCAGACATCTCAGGCAACAGGAAAAAAAGGCTTCTAATTAAAAGGATGCTTAAACTCCTTACAAACTATACAGTATATCTAGATTCCATGCATTACATGCATTACACTGTACTGCTTAAAGCATATGTACACCCAAAAAATAAAAAAATATATATTGCAGTTTAGCAGTCCTTAACTGTGGAGGCTGCATTAGTATTCTTTTTTTCAGGCTTTTTTCCCCTTTACTTTTAATCAGTGATTTGTCTTAGAGTAGTTCCACTCTATGGAGGAGCAATGGAGTCACCCTTGGACAACTCCATTATCACCCTCTGGAGAGGGTTATATGGACTAGCAGATTTAGATTGACTTGAATTAAAGAATTAAAGCCAAACTCCAGCCAACACTTTTTAACCCCTTGCCATCCGCCCATCGTAAAATTACGGGCGTGCGGCGAATCCTTCTGGGCAGGTGGACTTACATGTAAGTGATTTTTTTTTCTGTGGGCGTGCACGAGCAGAATCCCACCAGGAATGTGTATAGCTGTTCCATACAAGTGTTCGGCAGGCTCTATAGCCCGCTGATCGCTTGTATTGCCTCACATGGTGCAACGCTCCCCCCCGCTGCCACAGCCCCCTCTGTTGCCGCTTCCGGTTATCCCGGGCACCGCTGTTTCCCCTGCGGTGCCTGGGACCGAACACACTGGCTCAGTGGCTGCTTCTAGAGAGAAGGAAGAGAGATTAGAATTTCCTCCACCGCTGATCTCTCCTCCTCTCTCTAAAGTCGGAAGCGATGTGTATTACATCACTTCCACCTCTAGCTGTCATTTCTCTGGCTGAGAGCCAAAGAAGAAGCTGATGAAGCAGATCTCTGCTTCATCAGCTTCTTTGGGGGTCCCTAGGTGACATTAGGGGTCTTGGGGACCCTTGATGTCTCCATAAAAAGGACCTGTAATTTTTTTATAGCTATCACAAAAAAAGCTATCACAAAAAAATGAGTCTCATATAAAAATAAATAAAAAAACACCCAAAAAAGTCCCCGTGCGCACGCACATAAATACACGTTGGGTGCGCCTACGTGAGAAAACAACGAGTACGCCACACATGTTACATATCGCCGCGAACATCGCAGTAAAAGCAATAATTCTAGGCCCGTCAAGTACTAATAACACTAAACTGATGAGCGGTAAAAGCTTTTAAAGTGTCGCCTATGGCCAATTTTAGGCATGGTAGTTGTTTGCGATTTTGTGGGCGCACACAATTTTAAAGCTTGACATGTTGGTGTCTATTTATCCGACATGGTCCCATCTTTTATATTTTACCAAAAAATTGGGTAATAATAATTGTTTTATAAAATAACGTAGGGAAAACAGTTTTTTTTCCTAAATTTTTGGTCCTTTTTTCATTATATAGTATAAAATAAAAACCCCAGTGGTGATTAAATACCACCAAAAGAAAGCTCTAAGTGTCCCCAAAAAATAGTATAAAATTAGTTTCAGTACAGTATTGCATGACGCAGCGCTGAATACTGAAAAATGGCCTGGACAGGAAGGGGGTTTAACACCACAGTCATCAAGTGGTTAAGGGAGGTATTTGGTACAAAGGTGAACTAGATAACACTGCTTGAGATTTCAGAGCAGGAGAGCGTACAGGAAGTTGCAAGCTCACTGGATTTTTGTCAAAATCAACTTTTTTGTACTTTTCAAACAGATATAACAAATGCTTTGAA
>NW_017306640.1:592483-629743 GCF_000935625.1 Nanorana parkeri | reverse complement strand
TTTTTATTGCATCCTGTGATCCCAGTGGGAACATTTCTCCTCACTTCCTGTTGGCTCAAAAATGATGAGAAATCTCTCCAGAAATTTTTTTAGGAAAATGGGGGAGGGTCAGAACCTCTTTCAGATTATTATTATTATTACTACAGCTACCACCCTGATTTCTTGTCCTGATTGTTTTGGCAGACAGTTAACAGGGAATATAAACACACTGCTTGGTTTTTACAGATAGAATAGATCTCATAGAAAAATCACTGTTGCCAAACAGCACATTAAAATTCACCCCTCTCTTTATCACTATAACCATCCTAATCCATATTTTCTGAAACATACATTCACTTCAGCTGTAAATATTTTACGTTATCTCCTAGGTATTTAGAAAAAAAAAACCTCTATTGTGTTCATGGTGATGAAAAACCTTTAGACAATAATATACTCGTGGGTTGTATCCTAGCTAAAGCCTATCAGCTTGCATGTCATTTCTTGTAAATATGTAATGCTGAATTAATTAGAATGTAGCTACAATTATGGCAACCATAGTAATTAGAAACATAATGCAAAGCATTTGTTTTAATGGCTTAGATTTAATCCACTGCCCAGGTGAAGAAAACCTGAAGGATGGAGCTGAACGGGCAAAGTTTTATGTGAATATAAATCCCTCTCTGACCCCTTACTTGGTAAAGATATGTTGTTGGGGCTTCTCCATGAGAGGAATGCTGAATAATGCATCATTTTGCAACACGAGGTGCAGTGAATTTACTTACTTATACATTGCTTTTGTTTTTTGTTTTTTTCCGTTTAAAGTAATATGTGTTTTTTTCCTAGTTACAAAATCTAATATTCTCTGCATCACAAAGAGTCGTGGTATAGCTTTAATCGCAGTGACATAAAGCTTTTTTTAAAGTGTTTTAAAGTTTGTTCTAATCTGCTATAGAGCAAGTAATGTTCAATTGGATTTGAATTGAAATACTGACATTCCTTCCAAATCTTTTATTATTTCATAACATTAAACATTACAAACATTCTGGGAACCTTCCTAAATTCCCATTCCAATCTTGTATCAATTTTACAGCATTCTACTTATTCTTTGTTATTAAGTACAATTTTACGTATACTTAATAACAACATATGACTTACATTCATCTCACTTTCTTATAAAACCTTGGACACAAAAACAACCCACATAAAAACTTCACACATAGTACAACACGAAATACTGACATTCCTAAAAGCTGTCATATATATTTATATTTCATTGACAATGCCGGTAAACATTAATTTACATACAGCTGTCAGGTATGAAAACTCCTTAATTTACCTTGGTGCTTTACAAGGCTGAATTTACCATATTGGTACTTGTGGACTCATGTTCAAGGCACCATAGTAAAGGGGCATCTGGGACCAGATTTATTGCTCCAGAGCCTTTAGGCGCAAAATCTATAGTCTTAAAGCAGAACCAAAGCAAAAACTTTTTATTTTATTTTTGGATGGACTAAGGTGGACAAGTAAGGAAGGACAAGCAAGAAACGCACTTTAAAAAGAACACTGGAATTGTGGGCCGACCTCATCGTGAAAAGAAAAAAAAACAAAGGTTTAATATCACTTCTTTCTACATTGTAGCAACATGCAGACATGGTATTTATGAGTGGATAAGTCCAGAGAAAAGATTAGTATGTTGTCTAGATAAATGACTATGCATACATAAAGGAGGTCAAAGAAGATCACTCATGTCCCCATTTAATGTGAATCAGGTTGTTAAAATGTGGTCACCATGGAGACAATTGAACAGCTCCATAATAATGGACATTGGGCATAATCTTGTGACTGTAATAGCATTTAACCCACGAAAATTGATGGGGGGGGGAGGTGGGTCATCTTTTTCTTTGACCAAAAAATAAAAAAAAGAAGGAAAATGTGAGCGGCCCAGCTGCATAGGCTCTATTTGAGGTGACAAAGCAGAGACCTTAGGTGGCTCAAAAGAATGCTAGAAGGTAGGAGCAAAATGAGGAGTAAAGGCCTTATGCTGGAAAGTCCTCTCGAGGGTATGCTCTTGGAAATGGATGTCAATCTGTACTGCCAAGGTCATCTAGGGTGGAAGTAATCTCACAACTAGCCAATTAATCTTTGATAAACCTTGCCAGAGATGCCTTGTAGAGATGACAGAATTGATTCATGCAAACAAGAAATTGATCTGAATTGTGATCATTTGCTTGCCCAAAATTTGGGCATGAAAGAGTAGGTGAAAGGAAATGTGTAAAAACACAGTCTTGCATGATTATCCATACTTTCTTGTGCCTTCCCACTTGTTTTCTTAGATAAAAGCATTTCCAGTTGTGTTTTTAGACTTGTGTTTTTAGATAAAAGCTTTGCAAGAGCACGTTGCTCTTGTCGCCTTGAGGAAGAGACCCTGTGTGGCCTGAAACATTGGCTATTTTGACCTATGTGATGTTATTTGCAATAAATAATATTTTCCTTTAATTCTGGAGTGCTGGTGACCTATCTTCACATCTCCGAGGTTCTGCAAAGTGATATCTGTTGCAGTCACTGCAAGCACCTATCTTATCTACACTGATAACAACACTGTATGGTGTGCAGCAGGCACTTTCAATCATTCCATTACATATCCCAAAAATAAGAGGATTATTCCTCATTTGAGGACAGTGGGCGGAGCTATGCAAAACATTCATTTATGCCCTAATGGCAAAATGGATATTTGGTACCAATATTTGCTGGACACTTAAATAGCAACATTTCCTTGATATGATTTTTGACTGTCCTGTCCATCTAGGAGTTGTGGGTGTTTCCATCCAGCTTTTAGTGTTCCATTTCCTCCTGTTACATTCTCCATAATAAAGAAAAATCAAAGCGAGAGTGGACCCCCTTATAATGGTCACAGTGGGGTGTGCAGAGCCAGAAACTCAAGCCTAGATATCCCAACAATAGAATTTCAGAAAGACAGAAGGAACTGTTAGGTGGTTCAACTCTCCAGCATCTATAAAAAAATTAAATATCAATCTTGGTTGAACTGACGTTTTAAAACATGAGGTTCTAATCCTTCCCCATTCTGCCCTAAGCTAATGCTAGATAAATCCCTGGAGTTGTTTGACTTTTTTAATCCCCACATTCTCTAATATGTGTGTAACCTAGCTGAATACAAAAAATACATACATAGAAAACAAAGCATCAGTAAATGTTGATACATCATTTGACAAATTTTGGCTTTTAGCTCAGTTTGCCAAATTTAGGAATGCTAAATTTCAGGGATGAACACCTTGGATTTTTGGAAATATTACAACTTTATATACAATTTTATGCTATATCCCATTAAAAAGATTATACAATTCTATAAAAATGCTCTGTAAAATAGTTGCTCTTCCAACCTAAAGTAAATGAGATTTATCTGTATTTAAAAAAAAAAACATCTTTGTTTATTTAGTACAACCAAGACAGAAATCTTTCCCCATAATAAATAAATAATATTTATTATTATTATTATTATTATTATACAGGATTTATATAGCGCCAACAGTTTGTGCAGCGCTTTACAATATAAGGAAGACATTACAATCACAATACAATTCAAGACAAGATGGGAAGGAGGGCCCTGCCCCTTAGGGCTTACAATCTAAATTATTTGCTGGTTTTTCAGCAGAATATCACATTTCAAACCTAATTTGACAACTGTTTTTATACTCATATTATCTGTATCTAAAAACAGTATTTTTACATCTCAGGGAATTTTAAATCTGTGACATTCTTTAACTTTCTTTTTTTTCTTTTTTTGTAAGCTCCCTGGAGTGTGAGGAGACAGATGCTGGTGAGAAAGCTTAGTGTTCTGCTCCTGAACTGTACTCCTTAATTAGCTGCTGAGATTTTATGTATCAACCTATATGTCCACAAGAGAATGCTTGAAAGGTTTTGTCTTGTATCGTGAAGAAAAAAGAAAAGTACATTGCTACGAACAACCTCATGAGTGAACTTTATAAATCCTCTCCCTCTCCCCCAGTGGTCTGTCATCTGTACTCAGGTCACCTTTGAATCAACAATACTAAAAAGTAAACAAAGCAATACCATGATAGCTGTAATAAAAAGTACATTTCATGGCACTTGTTTCCTTAACTCTGAAATGTGGTGAAAATATGTCGAGAATAAAGGCTTTTAGTGAAATATCCCCCTCACCCCCCTCAGTGTAGCCCGCACTCTAAAGTACTTATCTTCATCCCTGCTTCCCAGTTATTTTCTGTGCGGCCCTCCTTGGCACCAAACAGCCTTTGCAATAAAAACATAGGGGGTTATTTATGAGTGAATAGCCAACCCGAAGTGAAGGGAGCCAAAGCCTCCCACTTATTCACCGCTATTCACTTCAGCCGTGTACTGCTTTTTTCAGCCATACACCCTTCACTTCTCTTTGATTCAACGAACAGCCTCAGCACGTTCGGTTGAACCCATTCACCTCAGCCAATCCAACATCTGGATTTTCTGAGACGAACCTACGGCAGTTCACTCCCTGCTGTTCACCCCTATTCTCATAGGGGCCGAACAGCAGAGAGTGAATAGGCGAATGCTGCAGAGGTCATTCTGTTCGCTACCTCAGAGGTAGATCATAAAATGACATGTAAACAAAAAAAAACAGCGTGGGGTCCCCCTCCCAAACTATACCAGACCCTTTAGGTCTGGCAGAAATGTTAGGAGGGACCCCCGAGTTTAAAAAAATGCATGGGGTCCCCCCTATAATGCTATACTAGACCCTTAATCCAGGCACTGTCCTGACAGGGCAGGAAAGAGGGAGACAAGCGAGCACCGCCCCCTCCGTGCGCCACACCAGGCCACATGCCCTTGGCATTGGGAGGGTGCTTTTCCAGGGAGGATGCCAACAGGGACAAGGGTCTCTTCAACCACAACCCTGGCCTGGTGATTGTGGGAATCTGCAGGCAAGGGGGCTCATCTGCATCTGGGTACCCCCTTCATAAAATATTTACTTTTTATTTAACCCTTTGGTGAATAAGTAGGGGTACAACTACCCCTTAATCATTCACAAGGCGGGGGGCAGCATGCAGATGAGCCCCCTGCCCACAGACCCCTATAACCTAAAAGGTCTGGTATGACTTTTGGGGGTAACCCCACATTTTATTTTTTACTCGGGGGTCCCTCCTAACATCACCCACCCGATCTAAAGGGTCTGGTAAAATTTGGGAAGGGGACCCTTCACTTTTTTTGTTATCATTCTTTTTTTTTTTTCACAACTTGTAGGGAGAATGGTCCGCTTCGGCAGACCGTTCTACCCGCTTCGGCTGAGTCTTCACGCTCAGTCGAGTCAAAGCATATAGCATCAGCTCGGCTGTGTGCTTTGGCTGCCTTGGCTTCTGTACGGGCTATTGTGTATTGCTTGTACAGCAGCCATTCGGATCGGCTGCACTGAAGGCTTCCTGCAGCCGAAGTGAGCCGAAGGATTAGCCGAACGTTTGGCTTAATCTTTCAGCAGCTTAGTGATTAACTCCCATAGTGTATCGGGGTGCGATTTGCTTTGAGTGTGGACAGGGCCGGATTCCCCACACGACCACCAAGGCCCGGCCTAGGGGTGCCAAGGAGCAGATCACTTGTAAAGAAACAAGTGGTTTCCTCGTTCTACATTTATCCCTGCTTGTGCAAAGCAGGGCTAAATGCAGAAGACAAATTACCGCATTTGGCCACATCTTGAGTATGTGGTTCAGTTTTGGTCACCTATCCACAGAAAGGATGTCCTTGAGCTTGAAAGAGTCCAGAGAAGGGCAACGAAACTAATTAGGAGGCTGGAGCAGGGCCTTCCTTTAGGGTGTTCGAGCTGTGCGGCCGCACAGGGCACCATGGCAACAAGGGCGCCAGGCGGCCGACACAGCTCGTCCTCGGGGCGGCTTCAGCCTGCAGCTTCTCTCCTCCTCACCACTCAGCGCTGTCATGTCGGAAGGCCGAGCGTTTAGGAGGAGAGAAGCTGCAGCTTTCAGGATGGTGGTGAGTAGAGCGGCGCCGCTGTCATCCTGTTAGTTTCCCGATGACAGCGGCTCTGTGTTTAGCCGAGCAGAGGATCGGTAAGTATCATTGGTATTTAGCGATCCTCCGTGTGCAGCACAAATACTGGAGTGAATGTCTGATCACTCCAGTGTTTGTAAATAACTGGGGACACATAGTACTATGTGTCCCCAGTTATGAATGAACAGGATGTGATTTACATCACTTCCTGTTCATTCATGAATTTCTGAATGGGGAGTAGCACTCACTACAAAGGCTTCTCCCCATTCATTAACTGGTGATAGTAAATATTTTACTATCATCAGTGTCTGAATGAATGGGAATAGTGATGGAGGAATGAGAGCGCAAATCCAAATGTGGATTTGCGCTCTCATTCCTCCATCACTACTTCCACAGGTTCCTCCTCCTGTGTTTAGAGTAGCACTCCACACCGACCACACTCACATACACCCCGCACCTTCACAAGAGCGCTGTGCTTCTTTTCTTTGTTGAATGAATGGGAATCCTCTGTACTGAGTGCTTTCCATTCATTTAGAACAGAGGATGCAGAAAAAGAAATTGAGGACTTTGTGTCCTCAATTTTTCTATTTTAAAAGGTAAATGTCAGGGGTCTGTTTAGACCCCTAATATTTCCCCGTAGCCCCCCCAACAGTAAAAAAATAAAAAGTAAAAAAAAAAAGTAAAAAACTATTTTTAAAAAGTGAAAATTACCCCCCCACCCCCCACACACGTATTATTAGACATGTGCAAAGACTAAAAATGTATTCAAAATGAAATGAACAAAAACTAAAAACGTTTTCATTTTTATGCTATTTTGGATTCAGCCATTGGCGTGTTCTGGAGGCAGGGCGCATGACATCACATAACAACGCACGTGTTGGGCGCCGCCTTTCTTGGTGTATATCTAGGTATACACCAAGATGGCGGCGCATATATCGGCGTGTGACGTCACCTGACGTCACGCATGCAAGGCGTCATGTAAGTCATGCTCCCTGCCTCCAAGATGGTGACACGCATTCGCAGAACGTGCCGGTGGCCAACATAGCCGCTGCACATTCTCAAACAAATTATTATGTGCCTGAATACATTTTTCGTATATACGGACATATAGTGATTCAATAATTTAACATGTAGTCTAGGTTTTGTGTTCTTTTTTTATTTTTACTTTTCTAGATGCACCTACTTGAATTGGCTCTACAAGTTTAAACAGACTCCCGGCGGCAAAAGTCGCCGGGAGTCTGTTTAAACAGCCCCGATGCTGGCGACGTACACTGTACGTCGTCAGTCACGAAGGGGTTAAACTCACAACACAGAAGCAACTTTGCTTTGCTTGAGCTTTCTGTCCACCAATATGCCAGAGATAGAAACCACACTGTAACAAGACAAGTAGTGATACAGCTGTTTACAGAGGTGATCCATTCTTACCTCTAGAAATGTAGGAGTCTTCTGGTTGTGGAGCTGCAGCCGCCTGTGGTCTGGGTGCTGGTAGTGGAGCTCTATGCACAATAAAAGACTTTTTTGTTCTTTGATTCACGTCATCAGCTTGTTCAAAAGGTAACTCCATATACTCGTTTTCATGATAGGTAATGGTGTATGGATCTTCTTCATTGGTTTCATCCCCAGTTTCATTCCAAATACAATGTTCACTAAAGCTGCCATGGCTTCTCACATCTGCTGCAAATAAAAACAAATTATATTAGAAAAATATGTATTAAGGATACACCAGCATACGGGGTCTATGTGACCTGAAATGCAAGATGGAAGATCTGCTTTTATAATGATTGTACATGTTATGAAGGCTAATGACCTATCAATATCCTAAAGGTAAAAAGTCCTTGAAAAGGACAAACTAGAATTGGGTCATTAAAAAATTCCCCTAACTTTTAACATCTCAAAAGCACTGTTAAATCCATTATTAAAAAGCGAAAAGAATATGGCATATCAAAACTTAATGACTACATAAAGAGAGAGTTAGACAGAAAAGCAACTAAGAGGCCAGAAGCACCTCTAAAGATCGTAGAACATTTTCAAAGGATAACTAAAACTAAGAAGCTCCACAATGCTGGCTCTGCAATGATCGGCTTCATGAAAGACTGACTAAGGGAAAGCCATAGCTAACAATGAACTATATCCAATCCTTTTTCCAGTTTTACAAAATGAACTTGAGGGACATAGCAGGCCTGAGTGAAAAGGTGATAAAAATGAGAAAAATTAGAAACAGCATTTTTAGGCCATATCACACAATCCATTTGGGGTGAAATATGGTGGTCCCAGCATCATATTCAAGTGATTATTTTCTTTGGCAAACTGGTCTTTCTTGGGCAAATGGATGGAGCCAAAAACTGAGCTATTGTAGATTTTAAAAAAACTTTTTCAGTCTTAGAGACCTAAGACTAGAGTGATGTTCACTTTCTAGGAGGACAGAGACCCCAAGCATACAGCCAAATCTCCACAATGGAAGAGTTTAAAACTAAGAACCAGTATGAATTAGAATGGCCTAGTCAAAGCCCAGACCTAAATCCAGCTGAAGACCTGTGAAAAGCAATTTGCTGTTTACCACCAGCCACATACAGACTGACAAAACTAAAAAAATGTGACCAACAAGAATGCACAGGTGGAAGACACCTACTGTATTTCAAAAGCCTTGCAACTGTGATTGCAGCTAAATGTGTTTGTATACAGTACACGTAAGTTTTGTGTCATAAAAAAATTATTTCCATCTCCAAACAATTTGTGTAAAAACAGCTAGTAAACTTGCAAACATACAATTTTATTAGTAAAATGTTTCATTAATTTAATCTGGTTACCCTATCTTCTCCAAGTTTATGCATTAATCCTAGTTTCCATTTTCTATTAAATGCCCATGATGGGTGGAAAGTGGGGGACAGTACTAAAGAGAAAGATAATGTATCACTGCTGTATTTGAAGGAGTGAGATGGTGAGATATCTTCAAATGAGTTCCCAGCACTGTAAACTACACCCATAAAGAGGGATTCCTGCATCGCTTGGATTTTTAATTTATATATAGAGAGCAACAGGAGGTAATTAAACATACACTAATCCAATGACTTATCCAATTTCATCTGGAATCTATCTGTATTCTCTGGAAAGTGTAACAAAGAATCTAACTAGTCACCATGAGCAACAACTCACTTTTTTGTAAATTTCTTTTCCCGCGTTTAAAAAAAAAAAATCCTCTACATTGCTTATCTTTTTTCTTTTTGTTTTGTTTTTGATTCTTTCCTTTTTGTCTTACCTTTAAAATAAACCTGGTCTTTAACATACTGCAAATGTAACAGGTTTGCCTTACAAGTGCCAGTAGCATTTACCTATCTTCTATATGTACCCACACCACAGAAATCTACTGCCAGAGCACTAATATTCCTGTGCAAATTTCTGCTTAGTTGAATCTTACACAGACTATGCAAGCTCCCTCCAAGACAGCACTGGGCAGGGCCGGTGCTAAGATTTTTGCCTACACAGGCAAAGTTGCATTTTTGCGCCCCCCCCCTCCCCGGCCCCCTGTAGCACTGGGCCTGCTTCCTATCAGGATGTTTTTTTTCTTCACTTACCTTAGGTTTTCTGCCCTCACCCTGCAGCGCCCTCAGGCGGCCGCTTGCCTTGCGGTAGCGCCGGGCCTGGCACTGGGGCCTGAACATTGGCCCTGCAGGTACTCAGAACTGCACTGTGGAGGCAGAGGGAGTGTCACATGCTCCAGCATAATTGAAAAGTTGTTTACCTTTTTAGGTTGTGATGAAAAAATCATAGTGGATTGCAAGTGGAAGGTAAGTAAAAACTGCTGACATGGGCACCTGCAAAGTGAACTTGTTACTTTGCACAATGTGAGTTCACATTAAAGTAACCATGTCACTGTTTAATAGAAAAAACCCCTTCCAAAAAGGTCTTTTTATACTAAGCTCTGTTCCAGAGCAACAGCAGAATCTTCATATCCAGCACTTTTGGAAGTGTCTTGCATTGTGATTCTATGTGTGTCCTGTAGTGCAGATGGAACACCAGCACGTAGGGGGGAAGACATCCAACACTCCCTTAAGAGAAGATTTTGTCAGAGGTCACAGCAGTTGAACAAAGCAAAGATCTGTGGAATGGGTGGCAGGACAGGTGGGTGTAAAGGGTCTTCTTGTGCAGTTTTTTTTCTCCTTTTTAACTGGCAACAGGGCTGCCTTAAGCAAGAGATGAGGAATGTATGTCAGTTAACTACTATAACTGCTGTTTTAGAAACTGGTATGAATCCAAGAAATGATTGTGAATAACTAAGTGCTGACACAAACCCTTGAATAATGAACCATTAATTACAATTTTACTGCATTTGGTCTTTCTCTGAACATAATGCAGTATAAAAGAAACAGATTTCATCTGTGAAAACTGCTTTTTCCTCATTTGTTGTACTGAGAAGAGAGATGGATAAAATCAATCTTAACAAAGACGGTTTGAATAGTGGTGGTCATGACAAATCTGGATTACCTTGAAAATTATATGATGCAATACTTTCTATTGTGGGGTTAGATGTGATCACCGAAGCTGCTGGATTGTGTGAAATAGAAGAGTTTTGTCTTTGTTGTGTCTCAGTAGTGCCCGTTTCAAACACAATGTACACATCGTCCTCCATGGAAGCGACTAGCAATGGCTCTTCATTATATTCATTATCATCTACTTCTTCATTGTATTCATCTGATTTAGCAGATGTGACATTCACATTGTCGCTGTCTTTTCTTTCCTCTGTCATAGTGGAAATTTAAATTATGTTATTATTGTAAATTGCATTCATTATAAAATGGTATAGAGGCATGAAATTTGTTTTTGTCATTAAAGAAAAGCAGTTATGATTTTAAAACAAATGTTGAATGCTGAAACTTGTATAGTGGTTTTACAGTGTCACAAGTAAACTTCATAGTACAGTAAACTCCTCATTATCTGGCATTCAAGCAACCCACACTCTCAAGCAACTGGTTAAAAAAAAAAAATTGAGGACATATTTATTTTACCAGTTGCTTGATAGATAGGTACACACTAAAAAATTATTTGTTGGCAGCAGAATGTAAACAACTAAGAGCAATAAGCAGCTTGCGATTGGCTATTTTACATTGCAGTAGCCAATAGCAGGCTGGCTATTGCACCCACCCACTGAGCAGAGGAGCAGACCTGAGAGAGAACTTTCCCTCTCAGGTCTGTTCCTCTGCTCAGCGGACTGGTGCAATAGCCAGCCTGCTATTGCCTATCACAATTTGAAATAGCCACTGCCTGCTGTTTACATTCACCTGTCGGCTGCTCACTAAAATCTAATATGACCTTTACCATGTTATCGTAACTAGAAAAATAATCTGCCCGTTATTAGAAAATACCTGGTGATTCTCCCATGAAAGTTCTTGTTCAGGTATTCCCTGTTGTGGGTGACAACGTTCTGTTCCTGTTGCCCAAATGTGCGTTCTTCTGTGTTGTCAACCTGTCACAAGGTCTTCTGATGCAGACTGCATGTAGCCATTTCAGCACACATACACAATATTGCCAAAGTATTGGGACACCCCTCCAACTCATTGGATTCCTCTGTTCCAATCACCTCCATGGCCACAAGTGTATAAAGTCAAGCAGCTAGGCATACAGACTGCTTCTACAAACATTTGTGAAAGAATGGGTCGCTCTCAGCAGCTCAGAGAATTCAAGCGTGGTACCGTGATAGGTTGTCACCTGTGCAATAAGTCCATCCGTTAAATTTTCTTGCAACTAAATATTCCGTCAACTGTTAGTAGTATTATAACAAAGTTATACTGGGAACAACAGCAACTCAGCCACGAAGTGGTAGGCCAAAATGACATAGCGGGGTCAGCGCATGCTGAAGCGCACTGTGCGCAGAAGTCGCCAACTGTCTGCAGAGTCAATAGCTACAGACCTCTTTGTGTGGCCTTCAGATTGGCACAACAACAGTGCATAGAGAGCTTCATGGAATGGGTTTCCTTGGCCGGGCAGCTGCATCCAATCCTTACATCACCAAGTGCAATGCAAAATCGTCAGATCCAGTGGTGTAAAGCAAGCCGCCTCTGGACTCTAGAGAAGTGGAGACGTGTTCTCTGGAGTGACGAATCACGCTTCTCTGTCTGGCAACCTGATGGACGTGTCTGGGTTTGGCGGTTGCCAGGAGAATGGTACTTGCCTGACTGCATTGTGCCATGTGTACAGTTTGGTGGAGGGGGGATTCCCATAGACACACTCTTGATAAAAGTGTACTTATACTTTAATAAACTCTATTTAATATCTATTTTAGAACGCCAGAATTTTTCTGGCCAATAAACACTCTTACATTTATAGGAAGCATATCAGAAGAAGAATCAAGAAGAGGAGGATATTTCTGGATTTTATAACCTTCCACCTGGAGGGATGGTTATCCAGCACACCCAAAGAATTCCTAGCATATGTGTTCAAGACAGCTATTGTATTTCAGCTTTTTATTATTAAATGCAACTCTAAACACATCTTCTGACAATAAAACATAGTATGCATATTTTGGGTTCTGATGGACTATTAACCAGATATGTGTTGTTTTCTGTTCTTTATTTATCAAAAACACCTTAATAAAAAGTTATTCTTTCAAAGGGAGAAGGTGGATTGCCAGTGCTTGATTCAGTATACCTTACCTATATTTCATATCAGGGAGCACATCGGCAATGTGTTCCAAGCCCCATTTTCTGAGTCCTGCACACGGGCCCTAATGCTTGCGGTTCAATTCGCTAATAAACCGATGTATATAAAATATATTACATTTTATATAGAATAACAAGTGCAAAAGTTGAATATAATATGATGTGAATGTGCAACTATGTAAAGTGCTGCGTAAATTGTCGGCGTTATATAAATACCTGTAATCAATAATATGGCTTGCTGGCTTACCTTGAATGCTGTAACATGTGTTCGTTGGAACTGTTGCATTATGGATATTGATGGATGGTTGTCTATCTTTAGTGTTGATCTCAAATACAATGTACACATCATCCTCAGTGGAGGCAATTAACAATGGTTCCTCATCACACTCATTGAATTGTTCTTCTTCCAGATGCTCACTCAGTCCTTGGTATCCCACATGTTCATTAGCTGCCTCTTCCTCTGTCATACAACAAGTTCAAAACATTTTACTAGTGATCATCACTTTTGTAATCCACATAAATTACAACTTTCACTTCTACAAACGGTGGTTTATATCTACAATTTGCATGAAAATATACAATTTCTAAAAATAATATGATTACATAATAACATTTTATATATACTGCAGTTTGCAAAACTCCAGTGAAATCCATTGGTTTCTTAATGCCAAAATAAAAAATATTTGTAATTTCTGAAAAATTAAAAAGCCATTCAAGTACAAAACCTTTATGTTTGCAGTCCATGCCTGTAACAATCTGCTAGCGACAAGCTGCACTTTCCACTAAAAAACTACAAAAGAAACTTTAGGAAAGCAGTAGGAACTATCTGCAGAATAGATAAAATAACAATGGGGGGAATTTATCATCGCAATTGCGAGTGTTTGAACTTGCACGGAATATATTTGATGCACTTTGCGCCAGATTTATGATGCCAGTGTAATGTTGTTCATAAATTAGGTTAAATAGACTCCAGGAAAGAAGACTCGTAACTCCAGGCAAAAAGCTTCTACTTGAAGAAGTGGTCATGGGGACTTCTTAAGTTGTGATTGTTTTGTTAGGTGGTGCTCCAGTTTCAAACAGCCGCAGAACAAGTGCAGGCGCAAAACTGGCGCAAAAAAGGTGCCGTTGAAAAAGTAGTGCAAGCTCTGGTCCAAACAGGTGCAAAACACGTGCAGTTGGAAAAGTAGTGCAGGCTCTGGTCAAAACAGAGGCACATGTTAAAAAACAGATTTGCACATTTAAAAAAAAATGATCTAAGAGGGTAAAACTGTTGCAATTGCTTTTATCAATTCCCCCCATTGTGTACTGAGGAATATGAAGACTGCAATTGATAACCTCTTTTTCTCAAAATGATAGTTGCCTGGCTGACATGCTGATCCAGGTTCTTCAGTACTTTCTAAGTCACTTATCTGCAGCCAGTATGAACTTCAGGAGTTCTGACTCTGCTTTTAATTTGGTTGATGCCTACTTGTTGGTGACTTAAAGCTGAAATACAGGCAGCCATATGTTGTGCCCCCTCCAAGATAGCAAGGGTTAAATGCATGTTTAGTCTAGGGGAGGTTTTTACACAGAAGAATCCTTCATTACATGTTAATTGCTGGCTAGATTTTAAAATAGAGACAGTTCATTACCTACCATTTTCAAAGGACAACAATGGCAGCCACTTTCAGTACAGGAATCTTTTTATTGTCAACAATTTATGTTTTATTTTAAATACAAAAAATAATATCGACATAATTGTGTTTTCAATAATGTAGTAGAGAATCTTCACTTGAAGAATGTTGCTTTAGCTTAGTTAATAAAGTAACGCTAGGTTCATAATGAATATGCAAGTACTTTACTTATATATACAGTACATTGAAGATGTTTATATTATGTTGCAGCCCTTTCACGTGTGAGACCCTGACAAGGTCACCTTCACCTACATTTTAGTCTGATGTGTAGTATATACATACTGTTCATGCAGATATATTGATCAGTACATAAACATATTTCACATTTAATTGTATGTTAAAATGCATTTCCCTCTTAAAGTCCAACTCCAGGCAAAAATCTAAATCTAACTGTATATTGTCAATGAAGTACCTTGAGATGTGACTTCCTTGAACCCATATTTGTCAGACTTACTGTATTATCTTCTCCCACACTCACTGTTTCATTCCAGTTTTGTCCTTATTTCCTGCCCCAGGGACTGGACACATTAGCTTGCCTGTTATCCTCTGTGGGACCAGTCCCCTCACCATTCCCATGTAGTCCGCCCAATCACATCTCCTCAGGCCCCCTATCTCATCTCCTTAGCCCCCCCTATCTCTTACCTCCAATCCTGGCGCGGCAAAACTGCAGAATGGAGAGGGGGCAGGGATATCATATGTCCCCGCTTCCCTCAATTGCTTCTGAGCCGGCGACTGTTTCTTCTTCACGCCACGCTGTGAGCTGGCGGAAGGTATCCTAAGTACAACAGCGTTTACCGTATGACTACTCAGCAGTACTTTATACAGAAATGCTATTGTTATATAAAGTATTGCTGGGATGTGTAGTCCTCTATAGCCCGTGTCATTATGCATTGCTGTAAATATTAGGGTTGCACATTTATATCGGCCGCCAAAAGACATCGGCCGGAAATTGCACTTTTGGCTAAATGCCGAAAGTGCAATTTTTCTGCTGATACAGCGGCGCATCCGTGCTTTCTTTCCTCCCCGCTGGGCGCTGCTCAGTGTCCCAGGGGGGAGGAGAGAAACTGACAGCCGACCGAGCGCTGCGTGAGGAGAGCGCTGTGTTTGTGTTTTTTTTGGGGGGGGGGCCCAAAAAAAATCTTGCACCAGGGCCCTTTGTTCCTTAGGTCCGCCACTGCATTCTACATAACATTTTTCTAGCCAATGACCATTTAAAAAGAGGAAATATATATTTTAAAGGAATAAACAAATGAACAAACAATACCTTGTGAAGAGTGAAACTGTTGTGGTGGAATGTCTTCTGGAAAAAGGGAAGCAGTGGCAATGCTGTGATCTATCTCTACAGGCAAGTCCTTGAAACCAGTATGAGCTGGCAGAGGCACATATATATTTGCACGACTGGATCCTAAACTGTGCTCATACTCTGTTTTTTGCATACTTTGCTCATTTTCATCACTGTATTTGCTCACATCTCCACAATGCCATGTCTCATCAATATCTTTCCTGTACACATCACCTGGAACATTAAGCAACAGTTTTTCAAAGTAGTAAAAACAAATATAAATTGGCTATAACTGACCTAAAGTGTACCTAACTTTTGCAGCCAAATAACACCTACTTTACATTTACAAATGTACTATACTTTACATTTGCTGCATGTCTCCATTCACATTGCTTTGAAAATATATAGAAATTGCAGCTCACCTTTTTTTCGATTATGTTTCTACAAACTCCAGGACTGAAAATCCTGTTTAGTTCTCACTACCTAGAGGGTTGGCAGAGTTGTGTTTCAAATAATTAACCCTGTTAACACTTGTAAACTAGATGAGCAGGACTGTCTGTCCTAACAAAAGGTTAATAACCTGAAGACAATGAGGGGAATTTATCAAAACTGGAGCAGACAAAATCTGGAGCAGTTGTGCATGGCAACCAATCAGCTTCTCTCTTTCATTTTCAAATCTTACCTGAACAAACTGAAGAGAGAAGCTGATTGGTTGCTGTGCACAGCTGCTCCAGTTTTGATAAATTCCCCCCATTGCATGTTAATCTGTTTAATGCAATCAGTTTACAAGCATCTATTCTAATTCCTAGAAGCTGCCTGTATAGCCCTATGTATAATTCTGATTCAAAGAAACAACTAAAAAGGTATGACTTTTTCAAATTATTTTTGGGTATGCTGTTTGAATGGGAACACATAGCAAACATATAGGGGTCTATTCACGAAGCAGCCGAAGCATCTAGCCGTAGCTTCGGCTGATCCTTCGGCTAGCTTCGGCCCCAGGACCCCTTCGGTTTAGTAGAACCGAAGGGCTGCTGTACGGGCTATTCACTATAGCCCCTACAGCTCCCGAAGTCGGCCGAGCGGGTCAGTCGAGCCGAAGGCATATGCTTCGGCTCAATTGAGCCGCGGTGAAAGCCAAAGCTCGCCGACAATCCCCACTAGTGATTGACAGCAGCAGAGGGCGGGTGCAATAGCCAGTTTGCTATTGGCTATTGCAAATTGAAATGGCCAATAGGAATTTAGCAATTCCTATGGCGAAAATGTTTTTTTCTTTTTTTGTGACGGCAGCAGAACCACCGGCCAATAGAAAACAGTTGGGCAGAGCTAGCTGCCACTGCTAGCTCCGCACAATCGTTTTCTATTTATTTTTTTGTACTTTTTTCACAATTTTTCTGTTCTGCTCGGTACCACAGATTTTTCTACGAATTTCTATCAGGCAGGAAATATGAAATTCCGTTGACGTATTTTCGTTCCGTTATGAACATTCGTTATATTGAAGTTAAAAAGTAAAGTACATTTATATTGGAGTTGATGGTAGTTTTTTTTTATCCGAAATATGAAATTCGGATCCGGAATCCGTTAACGGAATTCATATTTCGGATAAAAAAACAACTACCACATCGACTCCAATATTAACAAAGGTATTTTTGCTTTTTAACTTCATCATAACGCATGTTCGTACAGTTACGAAAATGTGCCGAAACTAACGAAAATTCGTATTTCGTACGAATCCGAATTGAGTTTTGGACACGAATTACGAAATAACGGATATTCCGAAACGGAACACATTTTTTGACGTCGCACAAGTCTATTGTTGACTCGGCTGCCTACGGCAGCTTAGTGTATAGACCCCATAGATGGGATTTCTCAAATTTGGCTGCAAAAGTGGAAATACACTTTAAGGGAAGGCAGTGCTAAGGGGTCTATTCACTAAGCTGCCGTATGCAGCCGAGTGAAAAACCGATCTGAAGTGAAGTGAGCCGAACGTTGTTCGGCTATTCACTTAAGGCTGGTACGACTGATTTCAGCTGTATATCGGCTGAAATCCGCCGTACATCAGGTGGCTTCACGTGGCTTCGGGTCGGCTGAACATGCCCAGCATGTTCGGCCAACCCGAAGTGCAGGAGGAGTTCGACTCAGCCGATCCAACATCTGGATCGGCTAAGCCGAACCTCCGGCAGGCTACTCGCTGCTGTTCGGTCTATTCTTATAGATGCCGAACAGCAGTGAGTGAATAAACGAATGCCGCTGAGCGGCTGGCTTGGATGTTCTGCTCGGTCCCTCAGAGGGACCGAGCAGAACAGAAAAATTGTTTAAAAAGTCCAAAAAATAAATAGAAAACAATTGTGTGGAGCTAGCAATGACAGCTAGCTCCGCCCAATAGATTCCTATTGGCCGGTGGTTCTGCTTCCGTCAAAAAAAAAACTCTCCCGGGTGCTCTGGGAGTCTCCCGCTCCCGGCCGCCCAGGATAGAAACACTGATTTTTCTTTTTTTTCTTTATTCTGACACGGAGCCGTGTCAGAATAGAATTATTTTTTTTGTTGCCCATAGTAATGCATTGCTAGATTCCTATTGGCTATTTCAATTTGCAATAGCCAATAGTAAACTAGCATTGCACCCACCCTCTGCTGCAGTTCTCCATCAGGTCCATCAGCAGAGGGCGGGTGCAATGCTAGTTTACTATTGGCTATTGCAAATTGAAATAGCCAATAGGAATCTATCAATGCATTGCTATAGGCAAAAATTTATTTTTTCTATTCTGACATGGCTCCGTGTCAGAATAATGTGAAGGATCGGCCGAAGCTAGGCTAGATCCTTCAGCTGCTTTGTGAATAGACCCCTAAATGTAGTTTATTTTGATGCTTATTCTTATACAGTCTTTGCAGTGTCAGAGAAAACAGTGAATCAAACTATATAAAGTTGATGGAGCTGATTTGTACACAAGCAAATATCAATAGTGTCCTTAGTAACCAACCAGTTTAGCTGTGATGCAAGAAATCTGATTGTTTGCTTAAAGTAGCAGCTCTAAATTTAGCTCCAATTGTATTTCTACATGTCAAAAATCAACTCCAGTCACTCTACATGTTAGCGAAACAACTTTATGTGTTTAGGTATCCCTGCATTAGGAAGGCAAACATAGAAAACACCCAAAATATTCAAACCAATACAAATTCTGCAGGTTTGTAAATGTTTCCTATTGTCCTAAATATAATTAATAAGCTCTAAGTGTGAAAAATGAAGTAATAGGTTATTTTAAACTGGCTGTACTGCAAAACCAGTATTACTACTGAAAATGTGCTTGTAGTAGATTTAATTTAGTCCTTAGTTATTTGGAAGGAGCAGTGCAGTGTGGGGAAGGGGTGCAACTGAGACCTCAGACCCGCCATGCCCACAACTTAGAAATATGTGAAATATGCAGGGCTTCTGCTGGGCCCTGCTCTTTGTGTCAGGAGTGCTGACAGCAACGCATGTATGAATGAAACCTATAATGTATGTGGATTTCTCCAACACACAGAGAATAATGCAACTCATAAATCCTAATTGCCTGGGTTTATGAACTCTGTATTCTTCTGTAGATTCACAGCAAATCAAGGCAATCTATGTTGGATATAAATCCATCCATTCAACTCTGTCCAAACATTTATATAAGTTTAACTGATACAAATGGCAAACAGAACTATTTCCAAAAATAAACATTCAATTTAAATTTTGCTGTGCCATACATACATAAAACCTTCATTATACATATTGTTGCCAACTGTCACCTATAGATGTGTCAAGAACACTCTAGAGAAATAACTGAATAATGTGCATCATATACAATATTTAAGCACTTTTCATTAGAGGAAGTCCAAATAGAATAAAACATTATTACATACAGAGAGATTCTATTCAAGGAAAGACAAATTGAAATCACATGGAAAGGTTTATTAAGCACCATGTATGTGTAAGGTAACACAGCATTACAGAATTTTATCACAGTTTATATATTTTTAACATGTTATTCCAGTGCATTAAATGTTTACTGAAATTTTGCCAACAGTATCTTTTGCCATCAGGCATTTCCATGTTATTTATTCATGTATAGTTACCACTTCTGACATCTACATTTTTAAATGTGTAGGGAGTGAAAGAGCAATTGATTGAAATCTCCTATTAAGTAGAAGCAGTATTCCAGGATTCTGATCAAACTGAGGCAAACGGCTGTGTGGCTGTAGGCAAAGGCTGACTATTATGAACAAGCATTTAATTTATTATGCATTGTCAGACTTCCGACCTAACTAATAAACTATGAATAAAAATGACCAGACAAATACAAATTCCAGCCTTGAATCTTTTGGTTTGACGTCCTGGTGGCTAAGAGTGAAACTTGTATGCTCCAGCTCTCTATGGCTCTGCAAAATATTGGTTTACAGCTTGCTGTTTTGCTTAATGTCTTTATTTTATTTTTATTTTAGTCAATAAACCCACTGATCAACAGCTTTCATAAGCCCTTCTCATTTTTGCAGTCCAGTCAAAAGAGTCCCATTGTAGGTAATTTCTCTAAGCAAGAGATACATATATAAGCCTGTATAAGCCTGTAAAGGCCAATGGAATGTGACCATTACTTTTGACTCTTGTTTTTACTATTTACTTTTTTTAGCTTAGTGAATGAAGTGAAACTCTGCTGAATTCCATCATCCAACCATGTGCAAAAATACTGTTTTTTTTATCCTTGCATGTGACTGGGTGATCCTTGCAAAGTTAATTTTACTGCATTCGCTAAGCAAAGGGAAAATTCCTTTGTAAAGTGAACAACCTATTTGCCTTTAGCAAATCAACCCCATTGCTACACGCTACTGTATGGGTTGACCATTTTTGAATGGTACAGATAAAATTACTGAAAACATTCCTATAACTCTGTGTACATGTGACTCACTTTTATCTCCTGTTATGTCCTCATGTGGCCCCATTACATGGTCATTTGTGCATTTGTACTACTGTGTAAAATACAAAGGGGTCTATTCACGAAGCAGCCAAAAGATCTAGCCGTAGCTTCGGCCAATCCTTCAGCTAGCTTCGGCCCCAGGACCCCTTCAGTTCAGTGCAACCGAAGGGCTGCTGTACGGGCTATTCACTATAGCCCGTACAGCTCCCGAACTTGGCCGAGCGGCTCAGTCGAGCCGAAGGCATATGCCTCGGCACGGCTGAGCCACGCTGAAAGCCAAAGCTGGCCGAGTGGCCGGCCGACAGCCTGCTTCTGACAGCTGGGCAGAGGTACCGAGCAGAACAGCCGAGCCGAATGCCGCTCGGCGGCATTCGGCTATACACTCACTGCTGTTCGCCATCTACAAGAATAGGCCGAACAGCAGAGAGTAGCCTGCCGAAGGTTCGAATGTTGGATTGGCTGAGTCGAACTCCTTCTGCACTTCGGGTCAGCCGAAAATGCTTAGCATGTTCGGCCGACACGAAGCCACGCAAAGCCACCCGATGTACGGCTGATTTCAGCCGATATACGGCTGAAATCAGACGTACCAGTCTTAAGTGAATAGCCGAACAGCGTTCGGCTCACTTCGCTTTAGGTCGGTCATTCACTCGGCTGCCTACGGCAGCTTAGTGAATAGACCCCAAACTATTTTATTTCATTCTCAGTTGATGGTGCTCAGAGCTTTGATATTGTGTATACGTTATGATGAAGTGAAATAAAGCAATACAATTTCAGGTGGAAAGGACATGCGTTTGTGCATGTCGTTTTATTTCATTTAAATGGCATCAAGTCTATTTAGCCTAACATAAGGTTTATGTGTCCTGGTCATCAGGTTAATAATGTTAAAACGCATCTTTCCAGCAATGTAAGATAATATCCACTGACAACTCAAAAATCAATGAACAATATCACCCTAATCCTCATTGTATGTCAATGTCTTAATATTTCTTAAGTTGCACGGCTATATTGATGAGATGACACCCTTGTCGGAAAGCAGCTAAGTCATCAACATGATACATCTATTGGAAAAAAACATATCCTTCCAGCCAATATAGAATTAGAGAGAAGCCCATTCCCTTGGGCTGGATTTACGTGAGACTGACTGATGAATGAAGGAACCCTGAATTGCGACTCTCTGCATATGATATCATTCAGGACCTATAAGCTTTTGCGTATAATTTATCTTCCTTTATTTTCTCCAGCAGATTGGCAGTCACCAGGGATTATGGTACATGGTATGTTTACTAGACTTTCCCTATTTGATGACAAGAACGAAAGACTGTAAATTGGTGTTGAGTGCTATTTGTTCTTATACAGACAACTAAATTCTTTCCAATGAAAAATATTCCTAATTTTTGTATATTCATGTGTAACATGTCCTACACAATAAATAAAAGTAGTGTAAATTATGTGTAGGATTATTGATTATCTGCTATAACTAATTGTAGGGCAGCTCTGAAATTATATACACATTTCCAGAGCATTGCAAATGTCACCTGCATATTTTATTCCATCTGCAGCAGAGGTGACTTTCATCCTTTATGCATTTATATTGTAGTATTACAGTTAATAAAAAATACATGTCTTTCTGTAAAAAAAAATAAGTCGTATGCTATATAGATGCAAAACATCCAGGAACATGTGGAGAAATGTAATGTTTTGTTCCCGTGTGTGTGACCACTGCTGTTCTGCAGAATTAAAACAAATGAATATTTCCATGATATTGTTTTAGCCTTGTATGTCCTGCTGCTGCACTCAAATAAACTATCAATCACCAGGAGGTGGTGGTGAGGCAGGCTTTGGAATTGGATATTGGCTGATCTCTCATTGCATGGAAGGTAGGTGGAAATGTAACTGGTTACTATTTGAGATTTCAACAGTTTATCATTTTAAAAAATATCTTGCTTTCTAAATATTGTTCTTGCTTTTTTTTTTTTATAGATGGAAGTAGTATAACAATCCACAAATGTATGTACAGTTTAGGGTTGTAGAGTTGTTTCTTTGGCTCATCTCTCCAACAGAACACTTGCACCAGATCATTCTCTAAATGCCAGGGGTATCACTAGACCTGGGCATGTGCCTTGGGTTTCTTACTTGGTGCCTTGGGTTAGCAACACCAGCACATAACCACTGTGAAGAAGCCCCTGCAGAGTGGAAGGTTGTATTACTCATGGCACTGTAGGGGCACCTGCATGTAAGCGGGGTTAGGGTGTGGCAGCTTCACAGAGGGTCTCACACGTAATGGTCTTATAAACAAAGTCTCGTTTATTGCCGGAGAGGCGGTAGTAGAACAGAATATTTACAATAGTGGTGAAAGCAGTTTTCCTTCAGGCATGGAGGCCACAAATACACAGTACAGTTACATCCGTTATCAGCTGTAGTTGGGTTAGTTAGCACTGTAGGCACTTCCCACTTACTGGCACAAGTATAATACCCAAGCACACAATGTGTATCTGCAGAGGCTGTTATTTACAACACGTTACCCGGAAGCAGCGGTATTCATTCAGCGGAGGGATCTATGGGTCTGATGCACTTTTCCTGCACTCACAGCGGCGATACTGATTCGGCCACAGGCAACTGGGAGTTATTTAGCCGACTTGGATTCCCGATGCAGGACTCCGGAGGAACCCTGATCTATCCCTAACAGGCCGGAGCACTCTCCCTAACTTTCCCTCGCAGGCTGGGTATCTGTCCATGTCTACGTTCACACGTGTTCTGCCCACAACGTGGATGGGCTTGCCTTATCTATCCAAACCAACCCAACCAACCCAAAATGGCACACCAAATCTCCTGAGATTTTGTGTCCTATCAGGACACCAGACTTCTCCAAATTGGTGCTGGAGACAACTATAGAGGCCAAACATTCAAAACAAATTTCCACATAAACATAGCAATTCGGCTGAAAAGTGAGTATATACAATTGCTAGCCCACTTTATCTTGCAGCCCGCTAGGCTGCCCTGGCACTGACAACTGCCTACATGCATAGCAGTAATGTCCCTGTGCAGATCTCACAATTAGAGTGACCCAGAGCTGAGGAAAGCTCTCCATAGCTTCTCCTTGCTCTGACATGTCAGATAATATCAAGCTGACTGGAAGCCATGAAGGACTTACTTTCACTCTTTGAAAGGCGCCTCTCTGATTCTAGGCTCTAGAAGGGTTTTTGCAGCACTCTCCTATCTATCCCCCTAGCCTGTCCATTGTGGACTGGAGACAGGCAAGCAAGCATATGGGGGAGATATGAGTGGGGAGGGAAGGAATATGAGAGAGGGAAAAAGAGGGAGAGAGAATATTAGTGACTGGGGAAGGGGGGCTGTATGTGTGCTGGATTAATACTCCTGAATGCTGTACAGTATGGTGAGCTGTATGTTTAATATACCTAAACACTGTACTCTACTTTGTGTTTTAAAGAAATACTCCTATGCCTCTGTGACCATGTATATTATCTCAGATTACCAATGCCGGATCACAGCTGTTGTATACCTTCTTATATTGTCTCCTAATATCTTGTTTCTTACATATTGTATTCTGAAACGAATTGTTTGAATCTTGTGAAATATGCTAATAAAAAACTGATTCAACTCATAATAAATACTCCTGCCTATTGCATACTGTAGGCTTGGCTGTACTTTACATACTCCTGGAGTCCTGATCACAGCATTCTGTACATTGGGCTGTATGTTACATACTTCTGATCATTGTACTCTGTATGCCATGCTATATATTATATTATTATAATTAAATATGATATTGGTCAGGAATATATATATTTCCTGGCTCCCTCCTCATGTCAGCCTACGATGGGTCAGCTCCGCCCTCTTGACCCCCCCACATGACCACCCTCATAGCAGTTAAAAAGGGGGCCTTCACCAGAGACCAGTGTTCTTTTTTTGTCCTCGCTCCGGCCATGTTTTGGCTGGAGTTTCTTGTTTGAGATAGGGATAGGGAATATTCTGGCTTAAATAGTCAGAGGTTGACTCGTCCAGGTTCAGCCTCTCCTGGACGGATGGCCGCCGGTCGGGCAGTAAAGCTGCCTTATGGTGGGCGCCCATGGTGCTGGGCAGGATGATGGCAGACAAGGCTGCTTATTCTTCATTACCTGGTGGTCTAGCAGATTCGCCGGTATCCGGCTGATAGGGCATCGGCTGTGCGAGGAGAGAGGCAATGGCGCGGCTGCACGAGGTTGGCTCCTCCCCCTCGGCGTCTGACATCATTCCTGGCGGCTCCACGATTGGCGGCCGGGAAGGGGGAGAGGTGGGGCTTTCTCCCGGGCAGCTGGAGCATCGAGAGGCATCCCTCGTTGACTGGCAACGGAATTTAGTTAAATTGAAGGTGGTGACAGGGGAAGCGTGTGCAAGGCTGTTCCGGCTGGTCAGTATTTCGGCTGGTTAGGTGAGTCCTTCTGATCTGCTGTTCTGGGGAAGGAGCCTGCAAAGGGGGGAGTGCGGAGGTTCTTGTATACTGGAGGTTAGTTATCTCTCTCTCTCTCTCTCTCCTGTTCTTATATTGCCATTAGCTTCTACGCATCATTTCAATTGAGCCCACCAGGGGGAGCACCTATAATATGGAAAGGTAAGGTTTTTAAAAGTTCTATTACAAAAAAAAAAAAAGCATTCTGCTAAATGGATTTTGTATTGCTGGGTAAGGAGCCTGCAAAGAGACCCTGCTTTACCCTCGGATGAGGCGCATAGCCAGGAGGAATTTACCCGCCCTAGCAGACATACGGCTAAAAAGCATAAATTTAAAAAACATCACCACTCTCATTCTTCACAGAGGAGGGACAGTTACTCCAGGGATCGGGAGTCTTCCCAAGACCCGGCTCAGGGGCGATCCTCCACTCAGACCTGTTGGTCATGCAGCGCAAAAGCACTGCCCAATAAATGACTCTGCAGAGACTGCCTTAAAGAGGTAGCGCAGGATAAGCACCATGAGGCAAAAGAGGTGCGTTCCTATATTCAGAAGGCCGTTTCCCAGAGTATGCAGGAGTTCGGCCACTCCAGGCCTTCAAGCTCAAGGAGAAGGTTGTCCAGTGCCTCAGAGGAGGAGGGGGAGCTCCCATCAGGCCAGACGGCTTATCCACCTTCAGCAGAAGATACGGTCAGTGGTGCGGAGGAACCGGCGTATACTTTTGATTTCGCCAAGGTGCCAGTTCTGGTTCAGGCGGTGAAAGTAGATATTGGGTGGGAGGAGCAATCCTCGTCTCCCCCGAAGAAGCTTAGGAAGTACTTTCCGGAATTGAAAGAGGGATTTGCCTACTTTTCCCTTTATGGAACTTATCGTGGAAGAGTGGGCAAGAGCGGACAGGAGACAGACCTTCTCTAATAGGGTAGCAAAGCTTTATCCCTTTAAGACGAGTGAGGTGGAGTTTCTGGAGTCAGTTCCCAAGGTGGACGTGGCTTTGCAATGATTAGCCAGACATATTGCTTTGCCCTTGGATGACTCGGTCTCCTTCCGTGACTCCATGGATTGAAGATTGGAGTCAGACTTAAAGAGTCTCTTTCAAGTCTCAGGTGCGGCATGTAAGTCAGCAGCTTGGAAGTACGGTGCAACCCAGAGGAAGATATTCCTGAATTGTCCCTGTTGTTTGGTAATCTGAGATTGGCGGCAGATTTCGTGGCAGAGTCTTTGCCTAATTCCGTTTTCAGGGAAACTCATTTTCGGTAAAATCCTGGAGGAGGCGATAAAACGGGTGTCGGGCGTCAAGTCAGGATTACTGCCCCTGGAGGTCGGGACTGAATTCCTTCTCCAAGTCATCAAGGGGAAAAGGCCCAGCGGGGCTCAAGCAGGGCGAGAAGACTTTCTGAAAGCTTGCCCGCCTGTTCAGTTCCGGTGGGAGCAAGGCTTTCTATCTTCGGTGCTGTATGGGCGGACAGCATTACCGATGGGTCCTGGACATCATCCAGAGGGGTTATCAGATCGAATTTGCAAGAAGACCTCCCTTGTCCGTCTTGGCCCAGAAGAGAATACCATCCTCTCAAGAGAAATGGAATTGTTTGCGGGCCTATATAATCGAATTGCTGCACTCTCGGGCCATAATTCCGGTTCCAGTGGCAGAAAGAGGCCTAGGGGTGTACTCCCCCTTGTTTTTGGCGACAAAAGCTTCGAGGAAGTTTCGACCGGTGTTGGACTTGAAGTTCTTGAACACGTTTGTCAAGCCTTTGCCGTTCAGGATGGAGTCTCTGGGTACCATTCTGGCCTTGGTAAAAGCTGGCCACTGGATGGTCTCTATAGACCTGGCCGATGCCTACCTGCATATTCCAATATTTCTGAGGCATCAGCGTTTCCTGCGTTTTGTAATGGGTGACAGACACTTCCAATTTCAATGTCTACCCTTTGGCCTGTCCACGGCCTCAAGGACTTTTTCCAAGTTCTGTCGGCCCACATAGCCCTTCTGCGGATATCAGGAATACAGATCCTCTGCCAGTCAAGCTTGCAGACATCGAGATCAGGTGCTCCATTCCCTGGTGAAGTTTGGATGGCTGGTAAACACAGAAAAGACTTCTTTGATTCCATCCCAGAGTCTCGAATACCTAGGAATTCAGTTCCACACTTCAATTTCGAGAGTTTTTTTTCCCCTGAGGAAACTTTCACAATTCCAGGAACAAGCCCGGGCACTCAGATGAACTCCGCGGCTTTCGGTGAGGCAAGCTATGAGTTTTTTGGGCCTCCTGGAGTCGACGGTACCAGTGGTACCTTGGGCGAGATGGCACAAAAGGCGATTCCAGGCAAATTTTTTGGATCAATGGGATCACTTGTCCCTTACCCAGCAGATTCATCTTCCCCCAGTAGTTCGCCTGTCTCTGGCCTGGTGGACAGATCAACCTTTCACCTGGCAAGCCCCTGGGAGAAGTGGACTGGCTAATTGTCACTACCGATGCCAGCTACAAAGGCTGGGAGCAAATCGGGAGGTCCTAGTAGCATTCGCTCCTATCCTTCGGCAGCAGCCTGTCAAGGTGATGTCGGACAACAAAACTGCGGTGGCCTATGTTTCCAATCAAGGGGGCACCAGGAGTTGGCATCTGCTCAGGATTTCTTTCCAGATCTTCCTGTGGGCGGAGGACAACCTTCAGGATCTGACGGCTTGTTACCTTCCAGGGTCCGAGAATATCGAGGCGGACACACTGAGTCAGAGGCTGCTGGACCACAACGAATGGGCCCTGAGCCATTCTGTTCTGACTCTGATTTTCAATCTATGAGGCCTACCGGACATCGATCTTATGGCCACAGCGGGAAACCACAGGCTTCCGAGATTCTTCTCTCGCCTATACGACCACAGGGCACTAGCACAGGATGCACTGGCTCAGAGGTGGAACTTCCACTTAGTGTACGTGTTTCCACCGTTTTGCATGATCCTGAGGGTGCTTCTTAAGATTCAGAGGGAGCAAGTAGACGCAATTGCGATACTTCCATTTTGGCCGAGACGTCCTTGGTTCCCACTGTTGTGGCAGATGAGGATAGTCGACCCACTCCCTCTCCCGTTGAACTCGGATCTTCTGGAACAAGGAGGATTCCACGACGCGAACCTGGCCCGCTTACACCTTATGGCCTGGAGGCTGAAAGGCATCGGTTAGAGGGCTTGCGGATCTTGGAGTCAGTGATCCAGACCCTCTTGAAGGCTAGGAAGGGTTCGACTAATACGACATATTCCTGATTGTGGACCAGGTTTATTGAAATGGCAAAGGAAAGTGGTTTCGAACCTTCAGAACCTTCAGATCCTCCAGTGGGCAGGATCTTGGAATTCCTGCAGAAGGGATTGGATGGGGGGTTAGCCTTCAACACCCTGAAGGTACACGTGTCGGCACTAACAGCCCTGACGGGACAGAAGTGGTCAGCTAATCCATTGGTAGTGTAGTTTCTGAAGGCAGTAGGGAAGATTCGTCCACCTCGAAAAGTGTTCTTTCCTAAATGGCATCTCCCGTTGGTGCTAAAAAGCCTTCTTCAGAGCCCGTTTGATCCTATCCAATCCTGCTCTCTGTGGCATCTTAAACTGAGGATGACATTCTTGCTGGCTATTGCTTCAGCATGGAGGGTCTCAGAGTTGCACGCTCTGTCCATGGAGGAGCCGTTCTTAGTTCAACTTCCTAACAGTAACCTGCTGAGGCCAGTACCGTCATTCCTTCCAAAAGTGTCATCTAGTTTCCATGTGAATTAGGAGATAGAGCTCTCAACATTTCCCGATTCAGGAATCTCTGAGATGGATGAGTTGCAGTGGAAGAAGTAGGACCTGGTGGAGAATCTTTCCATATACTTCCATATACTTGCAGAGGACCGCATCTTTTAGGAAGGATAAGAATTTGTTTATTTTTCCAAGCGGCTCAAAGAAGGGTTTGGCGGCCCCTCCGAGGATTCTTTCGTCATGGATAGTGAAAGCCATTTCGTTGGCTTACAGGGTCGCAGGTCTTTCCCCTCCCCATGACCTAAAGGCTCATTCCACGAGGGTGAGGGCTGCTTCCTGGGCAACCTATGCGAGGGTGCCGGTGGATACCATCTGCAGAGCGGCGAGCTGGAACACGCCAAACACGTTTATGCAACACTATAAGCTGGATGTTAGATTTGGGGCCGAAGCCTCTTTAGGAGTAGCAGTTCTTAGAGCTGCTCTTTCTAATTAAATTAATATGGCAGTTATGATCTGGTGTGTGACTGTTTATTGGGGGTTTCCCTCCCTAGTGTATTGCTTTTAAATCCCATCGTAGGCTGACATGAGGATGGAGCCAGGAAAATGGAAAATTGTATACTTACCTTTCGGTAATTTCGAGCATGTTCGGCCGACCCGAACCCAGCCGAAGCCACCCGATGTACGGCTGATTTCAGCCAATATACGGCTGGAATCAGCCGTACCAGTCTGAAGTGAATAGCCAAACAGTGTTCAGCTCACTTCGCTTTGGGTCGGTTAGTCTCTCGGCTGCCTACTAAGGATGGGCTACATTTTTGAGTCGAACATAGCAGCACCCATGGTAATTACAGAAGACTTTTCTATACACCTAGAATACGATAGTTCTTAAGCCCTTTGTAAAAAAAAACAGGTCATTCCTTCCAAAAGTGTCATCTAGTTTCCATGTGAATTAGGAGATTGAGCTCTCCACATTTCCCGATTTAGGAATCTCTGAGATGGGTAATTTCTATCTATCTTTAGAACAGTTAGTAGTATTTGTACTCTTTGTTGCCACAAGCAACTGCCACTATTGCAGAACCCATTAGATTTGTTTCTCCTCTATAAAAAAAAAACACTTTAAAGCATAATAAAGCTTAGGGGTTTTTTTTTTGTTAATATAATTTGCTTATCCGATTACACTATAATCTTTAGGCTTTGTTTAATCTTCTAAAATGTTGTGTAGTAAATGTGCTGCTACTGACTTATTTCATAACAGTGTTCATGCAAAAATCCACTCCTTAAGATAGTAATATTCAGTCTTAAAGAGAATTGCTAATTGTTTCTTCCACAGTATTTCTTAAAAAGGGAAGCAAGATGTTGATGTGATAATTGTATGATTGTCTTCAAGACATTTTCTATTGACAGGTACTAGGCTTATAGACACCATCAAACTAAGGTCATATGTGTATCATATTTTTTTAAAAATTTTTTAGTGAGGATACCCTTGATTGAATCAGAACTGTAGCCTAGGACCTGTGAGTTACACATATATAATGTAAGGACTATTGAAAAGTTGAACTGCTATTTAACTTATATGCACATGACTTGAAGAGAATAACAGTTTAGTTACTCAAAAAATTGCACAAATAGAAAGTCCACATATGGGAATATGGGTTGCATGTAGTATCCCTGTTCTATCTTCCATATATCCTGACATTTCCCTCAGGTAATATTACCTGATGTTTTAATTTTCTTAGTGATGGGAATAAATATACATCTCTCTTAGTCAAAATACTATTTAGGAGATGCTCTGCTGAGGATGTCAAGGGTGAAGTAAGATCCTTCACCTAGACCACAGACTCAAGACAGCTGACTAGAGACAACAATAGCATGCAATACCAAGCTGCAGCTAAAAAAGCAAGCAGGATACTATCCTGCATCAGGAGGGGGCTTTTTTAAAGGGATAAACAAATAAGTCTACTCCGTTTTAAAACACTGGATTAACCTAATATGGAGTATGCGGTTCAGTTTTGGTCACCAGTCTTCAGGAGAAGGGAAACACAATTAATAAGGTGGATGGAGGGTCTGAGTTATGAAGATCAACTACAAAAATTAAACTTGCTCTCCTTAGAAAAAAGAGATGCCTAAGAGGAGATTTGATTGCAATTTACAAACACAACAATGGGGATTGCAGTATAGGGAATAATCTGTTTAAACTAAAAACTCTGATGAAGACACGAGGACACAAAAAGAAGCTGGAGGAGTGGCTGCGTAAGGGGTTTTTTTTACCAACAGGTTAGTAAAAATTTGGAATTCCCTTCTGCACATGCTCAGGCATACATACACACACACTTATAGGTTGAACTGGATTGAGGTATGTCTTTATTCAACCTCCTGACAGCTTAATTTGAAATTGGAGCTATACTTTGTATCTAAAGTTTGGCTGTCTTAAGGGGATTAGTGAGTACAGTTTAATGTGGTAATGCAATAAGTACAAAATTGTAACGTTAGCATATAACTCTTGATTGGAAGTAGCAAAGCACCTCTGATCCCTGCATTACAGTGATCCTAAGATCAGGGGGTGGGTTTAGGAACAGGTAGAGCTGCCCAGCGATAGCTTACACTTTCACTAATATTGGTGGCCATCTCCTAGCCACACAGCACTGTATAAATGGATGAAAAATTATGTGTAGATAAAAAGGAAGTTGCAATGTGCCTCCTTTAACTGTTATGTTATATAGAACTGACTTGTCTCACACTAATGAAAAAATTAAGTTGACTGAGTTTAGGTCCACTTTAGAACTAATAATAGAAACACGTTGTCTGAGTAATGCAGAGGAAATGCAGCACACAATTTGAGTTCTTTGTCATATTGCTTCAATCATTTATAAAACATGTTTCATCTTTTTAAAGCTGGCTGCACACAGCCAAATTATATATGCTGGATAAACACAATTTACCAACACTTTTAACTGAAAATGCACAATTTTCTTCTGCTTCAATACCGTGTATTCAAGAAGGGGTAAAACTGCTTCTTTACATAAACTGATTATTTAAATATACTGTATGTTGTCACCGAGATTTGCTAGGTTCATCCTATAAAGAGCCATTTATTGACGATCACATATTAAGAAGCATATCCCACCTCAACATAATTATCCTTTTACTTATTCTACTAACTCAGTCTACACAATTATTACCTTTTGTATCACTTGTCCCTCCTACTACATTGTAAGCGCAAATGAGCAGGGCCCTAGGATACAATACCCGCATTGTACTGAAATTGTATCTGTACTGTCTTCGTCCATTTTGTAAAGCGCTGCACAAACTGCTGGTGTTATATAAATCCTGAATTATAATAATAATAATAATAAGGAGAAGAAGGAGAAGAAATAGGCAATACTATATTTTTAATATGTGTATGCTGGATCTGCTTCACCTGGAAATAATTAATCTTAACATTTTGCAGATGGGAAATTAGAAAGAATGATTGCTATCAACTCCAACATGACTTGTAACACCGATGCTGCAAAGAATCATATTGATCTTGTATTATCTTGTCTACAGGAAAAAAATCAAGCTAATTGAATTTTCAACTTAGTTAATTAAGTTGTAAGCTTTTGTCGAAAACAAATCAGAAGTAATGGTGGGAACCAATAGATATTTCTGTTTTTAAAAAAAGGTCACACATGGATGTACCACAAGTGATGTATTGGCTCTTTTAATCGTTAAAAAGTCATCGAAGCTTCAGAATAATATTATCTGTGAAAAATCTTTTTACAAACAAGTAGTGAAGTCCAGGATTCAGTTGTCAATTTTTCTCAGTTTTCACTTCAGTCCTGTCACTGCTGCTGTGAGATTAGCATGCTCAATTCAAAGATGTCAGCCACAGGGAATGTATACAACTGATAGCATCCAGCATGATACATTTTGTAGATTAGATGTCCTCTTGCTCTAAAAAATGCTTTCTCAAATGTGGATTGACAGTTATGCTGTACTATAGATACTCAAATTTCTATCTTGCTTAATAACGTGGTGAAAATGGCTCCAATATGTCTTAATCTAAAGCAACTAAATGGCTGTTAGAAAGAATAAGTTAGCAAAGCTAATAACTGCTTGACTTCTTTTGGCTGATATCTTGTGATAAAATACATTTCAAACACTTCCTCTTTTATGATATAATTTACTGTATTACTTTAAACATAATCCTTTTCCTAGCTTGTATAATCTTAATCATGACGATGATGGTAATGATGATGATAATTCACAGTAGACAGAGCAGGTTGACAGCATGCATCCTAAAACTCTGTGTACACAGGGATTAAGTATAAGCAGCTTGAATAGGTATATATACAATATATTTTTTTATTGGCTATCAGTGCGCAATAGGGTGTTTGGATCTTATAGCATATATCTGGGTTGGTTGCCTGTTGCACTGTCTGCAGGCAACAGTGGATGTCGCTGTTTGCCCTGGTTTTGCCCTTTTCCAATTATGCAAGTTTCCTTTTATGGGGAAAAGCATTGGAGAGTGAGGTCCCCTAGAATGGGATAGAATGGAAACAGCAGTGATGTGGCCTGGGTCACCTCCTATCTCATGGAAACTGTTATTTGTCAGCACCACCATATTTCCCCTCTTGCAGCATAATGAAGATTACTGTTTCTGGAAATGTATAGATAAGTATATCTATAACTATTACCATATCTTTGGATCTACGTACCATATCTTTGGACGTGTGAAATATAACTTTTGACTTTCATCTGTTGTTGCTAAGAAGTTTAGTACATGCTTTAGACAAGTGGAAACAGGTCTCTCTTTCTTATGCTGGTTATGCAAAATGGCCTATACCTGGGTAAACAATATTAAATCTGGTAATGGTCAACAATAAGTGGTGGTCTAGTGGAGGAGGATCTGCCTGCCTGGTGATAAAATTTATTTTATTTTGGGTGTCTGGTGGCCTGGGCCTTCATGTCTCATGGGCCTCGAGTGTTTGGCAGGATCCCAGCGAACTAGGCCACTGGAGACCGAGTGACCTCTCGTAAGTGTATAAACATATGATTTCCAACATGGCCCTAGGGCTGAAGCGTGTGGGAAACCTGACAAGAATGCTTAAATGGAGGGATGCAGGCCCGTCTTTAACGCAGGGCAAAAGGGGCAGTTGCCCTGGGCCCAGTTATTGTTGTGGGGCCCAAAGCAGCGGCCCCTTGAGCCTGCACTGCTCGCTCCCTACCTGGAGATGCTGGATGTTAGTGTCTCCCCCCTTCTCCCCCCGTTCCTTCTCCCCCCTCATCTTCCTGGTTTCCCTTATCTCTCCAGAGATAAGACAGACAGCAGAGATCAGCAGATCAGGACCTTTGTCTGCTCTGCCTAGCAACTGATGACGCTGATGGGCGGGCTGTCATAATTACGTACCTCGGCCCGCCCATCACATCATCAGTTGCTAGGCAGAGCGGACAAAAGTCATGATCTCCCGATCTGCTGCTTGTCTGCAAGTAACTGCAGGGGGGGGAGATTAGGGAAACCAGGAGGATGAGGGGGGAGAGCACGGGGATCACAGGCTCAATAACAGACTCTGATCCCCTTGCAGACAGGCAGCAGAGATCAGAAGATCGGGACCTATTTTTTTATCAAAGCACTGGGATCAGAGCCTATCATGCATGCCTAGACCAGCCGGCCCGCCCATCTGCATCATCAGTTGCTAGGCAGACAGGGGGCTGATAAAAAAAATATATAAAATAAATAAATTGATTTGGGATGTTGGGGTGGAGAGAGAAACTGCATGGCAGGTAGAGGGCGTGGCTTGGTGGGTAGTGGTGGGGGCCCAAGAAAATGTTTGCCCAGGGTCCAATCAATATTAAAGACGGCCCTGGAGGGATGGTTACTGGTGACTCAATTAAAAGGAGAAATGTGCTTTCTATTGTACAGAGAAATGTTTTTGGAGATATCCTTCAGATCAGTGGTGATTTACCATATACATGAAATATTTGGCAATGGCTGAGAGTGAGAGTGCTAGAAATGTTGTGGCCTATTCCATCAGATCCTGCTCTAGGAATGCAGATCTCTTTCTGTCCATTGTCCTTGAACTGAAATATGCTTGGTTATGGGTACCTTATGCTAGTAAAGACACTTGCCCATATGTTGTACTGATAAAAGCTAGTAAGTTTAAGAATGTATGCAAGTTGGATATTTAGTTCTTTTGGTTTAAGTTCATGGGGTGGAGTGTGTGCAAGCTGGATAATCCCTACTGAGTGTATTGCTGTTATATATATTCAGGTGGTTGTGGATGTATAGGTAGCTGTAGGGTCACATCAAGTTTGATTGACAAGACTGTATCCTTAATTCCTTAAATGGGGAATTGTTTCTCATTTGCAAAGATTCCCAGATATCTGAATGACTTTTGATTTATAACAAACTATCGGCTTCCTTCCTAAGTTCTGTTTTGTAGGTACTGTTTGTCATAAAGGAACTAAGATAATATATAATAAGCTACTAAAAATATCCAAGCCTCTAAAATTTGACATACAATACTTTGTTCCTTACCTTGCAATACATTAGGAAGATCATTAATTCTAAAAGGTCCTGAAGAATTCTCAGCTTGTATTGAGCAGCAATATTCATCAATTATGCCTGGTCTCTCATCAGAAACAGGGTACTCTTGAAGCTCCTCATCATTCTCCTCCTCACTGTTTACTGCAGGATATTCCAATACATCCTGTTCACTTTCAAAGGCCGTTTTGACACACTCTTCATATCCATTTCCGCATAAGTCATCAGTAAAATGCTGATCTGCATCTTTAATGGTTGTAAAATAGAGCATGAACCACGTGGAAAGAAAATTGAGACAGAATTAAAAGAAAATTCTACACATTCTAATAAAACACGGCTACCTAGCAATGATGCTTGTAAAATTTTGAATGACTAAAGGTCTATGAGACTTTTCTGGTAAAATAGTAAATGCTGGATAATAAGTAATATTTCAAATTATCTACAAAAGTATAACACTTTTTTGGTTGTATAGCATCTTCATTATGTTTAATAACATAATGCAAACAGCAATGATAACCAGTTATTGGCAGCAAAAGAATTTCCACTTTTGTAGCCAAATTGACATAACACCTATTTTATGTTACCTAGCCTCCCCCCTATGTAGTGTCAAAGCGGAAGTAAACCGCTTTGTAAATGTTATGTTTTTGCATTTATACTTGCACATTAGGGCATGCTTACCTTACAAACTTACAAGTGTGCTTTTCTCCAGCTCTGTTAGATTGATCTTCAGTCTTCAGCTCTGTCCCCCACTGCCATCTCTGCCTACACACAGGAGTTACATCCTCCCAAATGCCAGGCCTATTTATGGCATCTTAGAGATGCTGTTACTGGGCTGAGATTGTACACTGTACAGTGCATGCACCATGCAGTATACACAGAAAATAGAAAATCACTGGGGGGAGAGAGGAAGAATATTTTTGGGGGCAGAATAGACCATACACATGTCTTCAGCCAAAAATGCCTTCCCCCAGCAATTTTTTAATCTTATTGACTTTATATCTGCTTTAAGGACGAGGCTGTGGGAAGCTATGTTTACTCTGATTAACCCAGGCTGTCCTTACTGTGCTGGTAGATTGAATTATCAGTTGTAAACTAGATTTGATTACTGTCTGTCCTAACAAAGGGATAAGACTTAGAAGCAGTGGCGACTCTAGGGACAATATATAGGGGGGGCACATAAGATACCACAGTCAGATCTGGGGGGGCACTAATAATTTTCATTGCATGTCGCAACCGCTGGGCGCAGAGAGCTGATTTAATTGCGGATTGCATCTGCGCCGCTTTAAGTAGTAACCAGCATGGAAGACGGGAGGCTGCACTTGTCGGTGGATCCAGGGACCAGGTGAGTATTCAAAAAAAAATATTTTATTTTATGTTATGTTTATGTTTTTTGTTTTTTTAAAATGCGTGTGTTCACTGGGGCTGGGGCCTTTCATTTTATGGGGGATTTTTAATCTTAGTTTATTTAACTGTTTATTTTTTTAAACTTTTTTTGTATTTTTTTACATTTTTACTTTTTATTTATTTACTTATTAATTTAACTTTATTTTTTTTCCTTTTTTAATTTTAGTTTATTTTATTTTTTTAAACTTTTATTTTTTTGCAATTTGCAATAGCCAAAAACAGGCTGGCTACTGCACCCACCCACTGCCTGCTGTCAATCAGCAGAGGAGGGACCTGAAGTTTTCTATCAGGTCCACCTCTGTTGATTGACAGCAGGCAGTGGACGGGTGCAATATCTAGCCTGTTATTGGCTACTGCAATTTAAAAGAGCCAACAGCAGGCTGGCTATGCTGGAATGAAGACAATCGCGCGGCTGTCAGCAGGAGAGGAGCGCAGACGCCGCGGAGAGGTGAGTAGACTGCGGGCGGGCGATCAGACTGTAGGAACCGCTGACAGTCTGTGAGGCTGCAGCAGGGAGAACCCCTGTTCCAGCAGATAACTGTGTGATAACTGTCCTGGGCACAGTTATCTGCTGGGACAGGGATTCCATTTCTCTTGTCTTGCGCAAGCGCCGGGACTGCCGCCACTGTTAGCGGGGAGGCAAG
>NW_017306640.1:581632-591725 GCF_000935625.1 Nanorana parkeri | reverse complement strand
CCCCCCCTTACCCCCCTGTAGTGACGCCACTGCTTAGAAGCATTTTATGTTAAGGAGAAGAAGCTCATTCTGTCCCTCAGTTTGACCTGCTAGTCTCACTTTCAAACTGCTCAGAGTAGCCTGGAATCTGCGCAAAACCTGAAATCTGTACAAAGCCTTGGTCAAAGAAACAGCTAAAAAGTAAAAATAGTTTTGGGCATGCTGTGTGAATGAGAACACATAACAAAAATAAAGTGGTGTTTTCTGAAATTTACATAGTTACATAGTATTTGAGGTTGAATAAAGACATTAGTCCATCAAGTCCAACCTATTAGGATCTCATTCTAGGAGTACCCGTACCCCTGTATATTACGGTCCCTTAAGAAATCGTCCAAAAGTTTCTTGAACAATTCCACATTATTTGCTGAAATCACCGCCTGTGGCAGTGAGTTCCAGACCCTAACTGATCTTACTGTGAAGAACCCCTTTCGCCCCTTGTGCTGGAATTTTTTTTCCACCAATTTTAGGTGATGGCCTCTAGTTTTTGTAACGGAGTTAATTTTAAACAGTTTATCGCTAATGTTGCTACCACCATTAAACATTTTGTACATGGAAATCATATCCCCCCTTAATCTCCTCACCTCTAATGTGAACATGTTTAAATTTAGTAGCCTCGTCTCGTAGCTCTGGTCCTCCATACCCCTAATTAGTTTGGTTGCCCTTCGCTGGACTTTTTCCAACTCAAGGACATCTTTTCTTAGTACTGGTGACCAGAACTGGACCGCGTACTCCAGATGAGGTCGAACCTGAATTTGACTGCAAATGTGGAAATGCACTTTAAGTTTTCATTTTATATGGAGCTACAGACCTGAAATTGTAGTTAGGGCAAAATAAAGATCATCCTATTGACTAAAGCAAGTCTGGGCTTAATCTTAGCTATTTCATTCTTACATAGACTCCAGGTCTACATTCCTACAGTATGTATTTTATTGTGCACCCAGTGCCAACAGAAATAGATCATGGAAACGGGGAACCAGATATGATCCTGATTTACTCATCTCTAGTGTTCATCTCTTTCCCTTTCACTGCACCAAGCATAGTATGTGTTTGGCTATAAGTAGCTTACAAGTATGTTGTATTATTGCAGTAATATGTACAGTATATATGGCAGATGTTATAAATGGTTAAGTAAAAGTGTCAAGCTATGGTTCACATTTTGCATTGGGATTCAGATTAATTTTACACATTACAAATCCGCTCAAATACTCCTATTAAAAAATGAACACAAACATGTTACTTTATCTTTCCTGTAAAATATAAGCCTAAATTTCTATTATTTTCTATTTGTGAACAATATAATACAAAAAGAATAGATTTAAAAAAATTATAATTCTGTCCTAGGTTATGTAAGAATAAAGATGTGGACATGACATGCTGCAGTTATTTTTTGTAAAATGCCAGCTTTACACTGTTGTGGCTAACATTTTCTTATCTTTTAAGATTTTCGACATTTTACATCTCACTGTGAAGCTTTCAATAACCTGTAGAGGTGCTGTCAGAATTTCAACAATATGAGAGAAAAGCCATGAAAATGAAAGTAAATGAGTTTTTTGTTTAAGTAAAGCAGGCAGAAAAATAAAAATAAAATAAAAAGAAATGTGATTTACCATCGGCCTTGACCATGTCTACGTAAACATCTTCGTGTTCTAAATCCTCTACTTCTCTGGCAATATCCGTGTGATTAGCTTTCAGTTTATTCTAGGAAATAACAGGTTACATAAATGTCATTTCAGGATAGACTCTTTGTAAAGGTAAGCGCAAAGGTAGGAAGTAATTATTTATTTCACTAATTTGCATATTTATAACGCATTTTAAGTTACCATTTAAAAATGTCAAGGCACAATTATAATTAATGTATAAAAATATTATTTTGTATTATTGTTTAATGCTTTCTATCAGTCATATGTTCAAGTTTCTAATCAAATTTTAAACATGGTAACTTTAGATCAAGCAATTACCACAGTGGTACGCTGTCATGTCATGATGACCAACATGTTCACATCCCCAATGCGTTGCTCATACCTTTGGTCATTTGAAAACTTTGGTCAGTGATGTCCTTTAAGCAGGTTGGGTTGAAAACCCAAATTCTTAGGGGCCCACTTTTAACTGTTCTGTCCAGCTATACACTGACATAGCACTAGAGCCCCTAGATAGCGTCGAGGGGCACAGGAAATTCCTATGCTCCTTGGCACTATCTGGTGGAGCTAATGCTGTAGGAACGGCATCTAGCCAGTGTATTATAAATCAACCCCCATTTATTTTTCAATATGTTTTCCATCATGTCTCATTGTATACTGTATACGTTTTTCACCTGAAGATCCTGCCAGATACCACACTTCCTGTTATAGGCTGACAATGACAAAGGGTATGTTACCCCAAAATTTCATCTTTTTTGTATGCGCCTGTTTTTTCATGTAGAGTTCAGTAAATATACCATGTACCTAATGTTTATTTTTTGTAATAGTAAAATAGCTCACAAAAACAATTTTCTGTCTTAAGGTTACTGTGATTGCACTCACCTCATAGTTCTCCTTTAACCACTTGAAGACCGGGGTGTTAAATTTCCTTTCTGTCTAGGCCATTTTTCAGTATTCTGCGCTGAGGTACTTTGACTGACATTTATTCAGTCATGCAACGTTGTACTTGAGTGCACCTTCAATATCACAAACACTTGTTTGCGTTTGTGTGTGCGTGTATGTGGGGGTCGGGGTACTTTTAAAAAAAAAGATAATTTTTTTTATATGTGACTTATTTTTTTTAACTGTTTTTCACACTTAACTTTATTTCTATCACATAGGGGGATAACAATGCCCCTACTTGATAGCAAATATACAGTGACAGGTCCTCTTTATGGAGGGACCATGGACATTTTAGATCCCTAATGTCACGTAGGGACCCCCAAAGAAGATGATGAAGCAGATATCAGCTTCACTAACTTCTTCTCCAGCTGCTAGCTGAAATAGACTGAAAGCGGAAGTTATATAACACACCACTTCTGCATTCAGTGATCGAGGGGACCTCAGCCAGTGGACGTGTGCTGATCTCCCTCCAATCCAGATAATGAGACATGCTGTGCTGGTCCCGGGGCCACACAGGGGACAACGAAGTCCGGGATAGCCAGCAGAGGTGGTGGAGCGGGGCCCACATAGCCCCATGCATCATACAAGTGATCGGGCAGCTCTATAGCTGGCTCTATTACATGCCCAAATGTTTGTATGTAACAGCCGTTAATGGCTGTTTAAAATTTTTACCATGACCTGCTCGCACGCATGCTAGAGGGCACACGTGAGCACAAAAAAACAAACTGCTGCACATGTACGGCAACCCATATGGTCGGCCGCTCGGCCAGCTTAGGCTTTCAGCACGGCTCAGCGCTCGACTGAGCTGCTCGGCCGTGATCGGGAGCTGTACGGGCTATTGTGAATAGCCCGTACAGCACCCCCTCGGTTCTCCTGAACCGAAGGGGTCCTGGGGCCGAAGCCAGCCGAAGGATCGGCCGAAGCTACGGCCAGATCCTTCGGCAGCTTTGTGAATAGACCCCATAGTGTGCTATCCGTCCGTCAATATAGAATGGGCAGAGAGCAAGTAGTTAAGCCACTGCCTCATTAGCAACAACGTTTTCAGCAAGCTAAGTATTTGGACTGCCTATCTGATAACCTTCATAGGCAGCCCAATGACCAACTAAAAGTGCACATATGGCAGGCTGACAATGCTGCTGCCAATAAAGTGAAACATAAAGTGCTGTTACTGGCAGGGTCTTCAGGTAATAAACTTTGCAACAGAATAGCATAAAATGATTTGCTGTATACAATGAGACATGATGCAAACATACTAAAATACATTGTAAGTTTATGTATACTCTAGAGTCTATGGCTTAGAAAATTAATTATTTAAATGATTAGCATATGGGCTTCAAGTAGAAGCTATGGCCTCCCATTAAGATTGCTATGTGCAGTACTTATTATAAGTGCATCAGCACCTGCAGTTTTCTGCTTGCTCCCTTGCAAAGTCCTACAAAAACCTGTTGAGCCTGCCAGTGAAATTCACTTAATGTAGCTTACTGTGACAATGTTGCCTCTCTCATGTAGGCCATGTTAGCTTGCACTACAGTGGGGTGAGGGAATGTTAAAGGGGGCATGGCCATTAGAATTGTTAAACATGCAGCTTGTCAATCTGCACCTGGCCACACCTAGTTCTGCACACTGCTTTCTGGATTCACAGCACTGCCACTGTGCTGAAAATCCTGCAATGTAGGCTGTAGTGTCTGGGAGGGGAAACGTGTGAAGTACAATAAAGGAGGATTTGGCTCAGACACAGAAGGTAAGGGGAGTTCTTTGTTCACTGTATGAGGCTTGTACTTCACATAATAAGTTGATGTGATTAGGGCCAAAATCCAGTTAATATGAATTTCCAATGCTCCTTCTAGAGTTGCTAGTGCCGTGTCAGCGTATAGTTGGGTGGTACATTTATAAATCAGCCCTTAGCGTTCACATACATTTCATTTAAAACCAGGGTAAATTTTGTTGTAATTCAAAGAGCACATTCACGGAATTGTGATTATGACTCTGGTCTAAGGTTGTTAGTGGTGTACCTCAAGGATTAGTTTTAGGGTCATGGTTTTCTAACCTGTTTAAAAATGATAGACAGGGCTGTTCACAAAAGGGTGAACAGTTTGAAGAAGGCAGGAGAAGTGAACAATCTAGGACAACATTTTGTGAATAGCCCTGATAGAGTTTGGTATTAAAAATACAATTTCTGTGTTTGCAGGTGGCACGGGGCTATGTAGTAGAATACAGTCCTTGCAAGATGTTTCTGACTTACAAGCTGATGGATTGGTTGATTATGCATCTACATAGTCAATTAGGTTTTATGTTATACATTACGTAAAAAATGCAAGATCTACATATCTAGGAGCCCTCTCTCCTACAAATATAAAAACCCTCTTTAAAGTTAAAAAATATAAAATATTAGAAGAAAAAAATACTTATTTTGGACCCTCCCTTCCATCTGCTTTCAGAAAACACTAGTGAGATCACTGTGCCTCTCTGCTGCCTCCTCGGAGAGCTGAGTATCAAAAAATCCCACCATTTGGAAACAATTTATTGGATTTAATGGTGAAAGAGAAATAAAATTGGTTTTAGGGGGGATTGTTAAAGCCTAACTCCAGCTTGGTAAAGAAACAAAAGAAAAAACTCCCCAACATGTTTTAAAAAAAATAATCCATTCCCAAATGCTTTCCACCGAAGTTTCACTGATCCTGTGATGCTTAAACTGTACCTAGTGTTATTCAACCCATTTCTGGACTTCCAGGCGAATGCTAGAGAAAGTGTTATTATGTGGTGCCGCTCTCTACAGCATTCAGAATCTGCCCACCACTGGAGGAAGAAGAGAATTTGTGACATCATGTGACCAGACAGAAGAGACCTGGAAAAAACGTGTGTATACAGTTATTTTTTAAGTGTATGGAGGTGCTTTTTAGCTGTCTTTTAGGTTGACATTCTGAATACCACTGTAAGGAGACATTCTTTCCACTGACCACCAAAGTAAGGTGCATTTTTTCCACTGACCCCCGATTGTTTTTTAGAAGGGGAACCCTTAAATTAATAGTATCTGCATTTTTTGATGACTGCAACATTAGCAATTTCTCACCTAAATCACTTTAGTTTTGAGCCAAATGGCTCTCTACGCAGGAATCATTGAGGCTGGTTTACTAAAAGAGTTGAGAATCTTCACACAATACATTGTAAGAATATTCACTTCAATTATCCAGTCATTCGAAAGTGAACCCCTGTCAATGTATTTCATCTGCACATGACTGAACAATTGAAGGGAATATTCACACACTTTTTTTGTGGAGACTCTTGACTTCTTTAGTAAATCAGCCCAGTTGCAAAACTTGCACTGTGCCATGTCCATTGGAACATTGAAGGATCTCCCATCAGGTAAGACTTTTAATGTCAAGAAGATCATTGGCTAAGAATTGCAGAGTGAGATGCATTTCTGCCTTTCATGAAGAAACAATGGTCAAACTAACAAAATAATAAAAAAAGGCAGCTAAAGCTTTCCGACTGAAAACACTGTGTTCATAAAAATACGGACTGCCCTTTCTTGCCTAGACTATGGCCCTTTTTTGGGCATTACTCAAATAACTAGCAGCCTTACAACTAGCGGATGTGAGCTGATTGAGTTATATGTGTAGCTGCCCTGCCCTACACAGGAGTGCTTAAAATTAGAAGTTGTCAGGCTGTACTGTAGTCAGTTTTATTCTAATAGTTCAGCTTTCTTGGAGTCTCTCATAGGCTCTAGTGATCTTTTGCTCTGCCTGCTGCCGGGGAATGTCCCTGGCAATAGTTTGCACTGCACTAATCAAAGTTAGGAATGTTTATATATCCCTGATGAACCACTAGGAAATTTAGTGCCAGTGGAGAGGTTATAAATATTTGGGCGTTACCATGGGAAGTCAGTCTTCCTCCAGGCCTCCTGCCTGGGGAGGGATGCTGTGGGTTGTCTGATCCTCCTAGTCTGCTGCCTGAGGAGGGTGACTATGTGCTTGGACTGAGATTTTTTAGCCTGAATACGGAGCGTGCAGAGACTGAGTAGAAGCTTGGTCCTGGCCTAAAGTATGGTGGTTTATCCTGTTTAAATCGGTATCTGCAACATTTAGAATCTTACAGTCAGGAGCTGAATTCACAAACTGCCTCGATCAGCTTAAAGGTTCTTTATCTATGAAGGCTCTACGCACTTTTCTCTTCTTTCTGTGTGTCCTCTGCCCTAACTCTCTCTCCTGAAGATATTATATAAATTCACTGCATGCAAAAGATCAACAGCATGGATGTTGGTTAATCTATCACCACTGGTGGATTGATAAGTGCTTTAGGGCAGCTATGGAAACAAATACCTTACACAGGCTAGGAATGCCCAATTCAACCAGTGCCCCCTTAGAGTATAAGCGCTACGTATGTTTAAAAAAAAAAACAATTGAATAAATATTGTAATTAAAATATATAATATATCGAAAGGCTAAATGAATAAACATTGTATCCTTTTAGCTAGACCATGTCCAGTAGGTAATATTAAATCTTCTGCTCAAAGCATATATAGAACAGAAATGAAATATATGCAGAATCATATTTTGTCTGTTTTATTGATAAGACAATACTGCAAAAAGCTGTTTGCCTTCATTTTATATACAGGAGCATTGCAACAGCATAGCTAAAATTCTACATAGTACACAGATAATATTGCTCTAGGTAGTTACAATTAAATTGCACACATTTCCTTAGCTGAGTGAAGACAGCTGCTGTACTGTAGCTAGAGGCAAAGGTAGTGCTTATCAAGTGTCCTCAAATGGCTCAATCCCTTCTTCATTTTAACACAGCACATTCCCATCTACCAACTGATTAAATTAGTGTGCTCATGAAAGCTTTTGCAAGCTTGATTTATAGATAGTTTGGAGTGAAACAGTAACTGCTGCAGCCTGGAACACTGCATTAATCTGCAGTAGCTGTGCTGCTTGCTCATTGAAATGGAATTTAAAGGGATTTTCTAGCTTTTCCATTTTCTACAACATTTTATCTGCAGTAACCATGAATGCAAACACACACACACACATATTTACTGATGATCGCTAATTGTCAATGTGCGCGTTGTCACAATCCAATAAAAAAGAGATTTGGCTTTGCTTTGCTTTGTATTGACCTTGGGGCAGAATTAACAATCATTTTCAATTTCTGCACCTTCTCATTCTCAGAGCAGTTTATGAGGTTTTTAGTGCATTGATATATTTTCCATCATGACATTTTTTAAATGAATTGCTGTAGCATAGATTCACTCCGTTAGTGATCTATAACATATAGTACATTAGGTATTTTGAGGAATGTGGAGGTCATGCATAAAGCTGTGTCTTCTAGGATTTTTAGGCATATGTAATATAGAGAAAATTATAGTGTTGACACAGAATCTTACAAAAGAATGATAGTGACAAATATTGCTGCACTAGCATACATTGTAAGTAAAACCAGGCTGTAAAAGTGGTCTGTAGAATCTTGGCAACACAGTCAGCCGATTCCTTCAGTGACCCACATTACAATAACTGGCTGAATGGTGATGATAATGGACAAGAATTGGCAGGTAGAAGACACAGAGACTGATTTCAAGGAGTACAGAATATTTAAACAATAAATTGTATGGATATTAACTTTAATTATCCAATCATGTAAGAAGCAAATTCCGTTCTACTTATTTCATCTGCACATGATTGGGTATTTAAACTAAACTGGAATTTGTATTATGCATAATTGGATAAATTAAGTGAATCTTCACACAATTTACTATGTAAATATTCTCAACTCCTTTATTAATTCAGCTCAACTGCATCTGTTCTTCAATTCATTGGTGTTCACTGATTAAAAGCAAATCAAATCACAAATGGACCTCTAATATTGCACACGTTTGAAACAACCAAATTATGAGTCTAATTAGCAAGAAAGTTAATTACAGAAAAAGATAAATAATTGTCTGTAAAATGGGATGAATAATAAAGATATATATTGCAGGAAAACTTATTTTAAAGGAAACCTAGGCTGCCATTGCTGACCTCTTTGCTGCGTACTTATTGCAAGACACAGAAAGCATTGAATCCAGATAATAAGCATTTTTAGGACATTATCACTTCACTTCAGATTTCCTCTAAGGGTTCCACACTGTATCTCCCTTTAAAACATTTGTATTGTAAGAGTGTAATAAAAATGTATGACATGCCAATTGTAAGCTACTGAATTTGTTGTGACACAAACAAATCTGTAAACTGTAAAAGTGCATAAAAATTGGCATATATTGTAAATGCACAATGATGTGGATTATTATAAACACTCTAATATATTGTATTAGCTAAGCAAAAGTAGCCATTCTGGTATTTTATCAAATCACTCCAACCTTCAACCTACAAAAATAGAGTAAATATAAATCAGAATTAGATGACATTTAATTTGCTAAACCTCTGTGTATTATATGCAATTATCATGTTTTTTTCCACCCTATTTTAAATGTTTTTGTATCTCTATCCTGCCTCTCTTATGTAGCCACTTTTAGCTACTCCCTGTCTACAAGAACTAGCATTAGGGTTGGCTACAGTCTTGACCATATTTCTGATAGTAAAAATGCCTGCGCAGCGTGCGTTGTAACAGTTCCCAGTGGAGGATGTAACAGGGTGACAATGCAGGAGCAGAAATGGGAAACAGTTGACATTCTGTAACCGAAAAAGCCTGAATAAGGACCTTAATGGCAGAATCACCGGGAATTATTTAATGAAAGCTGCAGACTTATAAAGATTGATATCACTTTTTGAAATTACATTAACATGTTAAAGCTTACAAGAGATTTTAATGATTGAGTTTGCAGAGAATGTAAGTTGCAGGTTTCCCCTTGACAAAAATGTAATGACTTGATACAGACAAATGCTCATTGTAGCATAAGATGGAGCTAGAGAGCTTAGATAAGTGTCCACTATTATTGAAAAAGAGAGTTAGATTCAGACATACCGAATGCCATCAGCATAATTGGAGTGAGGTTAATACTGCAGACTTTTGCACTTACTGTGCTACATTCTGTGTATTTTCCGGGCTATGCTATAAATCATGAGATGGTAACTACCATATAAGTAAAGATTTTATGCTTTATAGAAAATGATTAGGAAAAGGTATGCTGTACAGTTTATTTCATAGTAACAAACAAGGCAATTTGCAGAGAGCAGTGGCAGCAAATGAATTTACAGATGTTTGTACTCTCAGCATAAGTAGAACAGGCTGTGGACAATGTATGGAAGTCAGTGATTTTCATCACTGTGTGCACCTAGGTGACAGGCAGTTTGTGAACCTAATAGCAGCAAAATGTTTTCTTCTGGATAACAGAAGTAATGCTATACAAACATTTTTTATACCAAAAACAGTCAAATTTGGGAAGAAAAATAGCCACTAGCGTTGTCATGGATTATATAACAAATATAATGCAATGATTAAGATATATAATATAATAAAGTGTAGTTATTTATATATAT
>NW_017306640.1:543503-581611 GCF_000935625.1 Nanorana parkeri | reverse complement strand
GTTATAATAGGAGCCTGAATAACAGTCAAATAGTTCCCTAGGCCTGGCAACAGCTTTGGGCCCACGAAGGGTCATGTCAGACTAGCAAATCATACCTCCCTGCAGTAATACATTTTAATCACCTAGCAATCTCAAATTTAATCTATTAATGGAAATTTTTATGTAACCAGCCAAGCCAGCAGTTTTGTCTACCATGCTGAGAATTGCAGCTCAAATGTGTTAGTAGGAGCTGTACCAGAGAAAAGAGGGCAAGACTTGTGCATTGATGCAAATACTGTATATCAGCATTACCAAAAGTGAATTCTATGAAATAACCAATGAGGTACCAAGAGAATGAGAGATGAATGCATATCTGTACTGTGATATAAACTACTGCTTCCCCCACCTCCACTTGCACAACTTTGAAGTGTATCTACCAAGCCAGTTGTTTTGTTTTAGATAGCCCACCCACTTTAAGAAAGATGGGTGATGGGTGATCTACCAGGTGAAACACTGCCATGCCACGGTAATACACTGCCTGACAAACTACCAGTAAAATCTGTTTCTTGGAGTACAGTACAGGACACAGGCAGATATAGAAACAACTGGCTAATGCACATATCAGGTGACTGACACTGTCCAGAACTGTCAAGAATCCTTAGTTTTGTAGCAAGCAATAGAGGACATAAAGGGGAGGGCCTTTTACCCCCAAAGGCCCACATACCAACCCAGATCACAGCCTGTAGCACCATATGGAACAAGACTTGCATTAGGCCTGAACCTCCTCATGGTAGAACTTAGTTAAAATATGAACAGAAAAATGAATAGCAGTCTTACAAATCTGCAGGGCAGATGCCCAATGATAAAAAGCCTAAGGGGCACTGAGATCTACTAGAGTGTGCCATCACAGGAAAAGTTGGAGCCTTACCTCTAACAGAGTAAGCATGCACTATGACCTGTCTACTCCAAAGAGGAATCGTGGTATGAGATGCAGGGAGTCCCTTGCAAGGTCCTTCAAAAAGGAAAAAGGGACAGTCAGATTGTCTGAACAAAGCTGTGGCGGATAGATAAAATCGGCTGGCTCAAACCACATCCAAGCAGTGGAGAGAAACCGTTCCAAGATGTTTCGGAAGAGGATGAAAAGGGGGAAAAGCGATGTCCTGAGTAAAATGAAATTAGGACATGACCTTAGGCAAAAATAAATCCCTAGGCCAGAGAACAACCTTTTTCATGTGAAGAACAAAGAAGGTTCTTGTATGATAGCGTTGCCAGCATGGCAGACCTCCCAGCAGAGGTGATAGTGACAAGGAATACCATATGGGATGTATTCAAAAATAACTCACTGGAGAGAAGAAAGTACCAGATTCTTCTGGATCTAGGAGGGGCCACATGAGCAGCCCTGTGTATAAAGGTCTTTACCAAAGAATGAGAGGACCATGGATAGCTATGGAAACAGTTGTCTCTCAACAGTACTCAGGGCCAACTGCTGATTCAACCCTGATTGGAGAAAATACAAAATCCAGCCCACAGAGTATTTTTGAGGATGAAAATGTTGCTGTTCACATCAGGCAAAGTAAGTTCTCCAGGTGTGATGGGACAGCCCTCTAGGTGAACTCCCTGGCCTGTAAGAGTATATAAATTGGGATAGAGTCAGGCAGACCTCTATCCCTCAGTACCTGGACTTCAACAGTCAAGCCATCAAACCCAGCGACTGAGAAACAGGATGGAGTACTGGGCCTTGAGACAGAAGGTCAGGACAGTCTGGAAGTGGCCATGTGGAGTCTGTGAGCATCCGAAGAATGTCCATGTACCACGCTCTTCTAGGCCAGTTGGCAGCCAAAATAATCACTGAAATGCACTTTACCTTGAACCTATGAAGCAAATAAGAAAGGGGCTTCAGGGGAGAAAAGGCACCTTGAATTCTCCTGGATCCCTGGACCAGGATACAAACCTGGCCATTTTGTTGTGGAATCTTGATTCCAGGAGATCCACATCAGGCATTCCCCAGTGGCTGACTGAGAAAGTCAGCCTGCCAATCATCCACTCCTAGAATATGCACAGCAGACAAGGCTGGAACATGAAGTTCTCCCCAGGTTATGATCAGGTCTGCTACTCTTTAAGAAATGAAAATTCTAGTTTCCCTTTAATGGTTGATGTGCTCCACTGCCTTGGCATTGTCACCCTTGGGGTTGACATGTTCAGTGCTGTAGGGAGAGCTCTGAAACACTGATTGATTGCCTGGATTCCCTCGCCGAGCAGGTCCCCTGTGCCCAATGTTGTCTGTCTACTTTAGTTGAAGGAAAGATTTCCCTGTCTCCAACACCAGACCAGAGATGCAAAATCCTTGGCCTGGCCAATAGAAGCATGGTTTAGTTCAGAGTGTGAGTCTGTTTGTCCCAAGCATCTAGAATGCTCAGCTGCAGCTGTCTGGGATGGAACTGAATATATGCTACTGCCTTAAAGGTGGCCACCATCAGACCCAGGGCTCCAATACAGAATCTCACTGATCCCTAGCTTGTAGGGTGTAGAAACAAAGAGGAAAATGCTTCCCTGAGTAAAAGGAGTTATATGGAAACCTTACAGCTCTGGCCAATGTCCTGTCACCTGATGATACCTGCAAATGACCTATCCGATCCGATCAAAAAAAGGGGGCTTTCCAATTCATTGCTTGTAGCTGTCATACTTGTGATGTCACTTTCTGAGCCACTGCAAACAACTGGGAATGTTCTGTGCATGGAGGAGGGTATTTACCACTTTTCCTACATAAGAGACTAATCATGTCCCTAGAAGTCAGGGGACTGTAAAAACAAATCCAATTCGGTCAAATTTAGTTTTGCTTTGAACAAAATTCGGATGAAATGTGGAACAACAGTTTGGAAAGTTGAAAAGTCAACAATCTCTGGAAAACACACACACCAATAAAAGTGAGAAAGTTAGGCACATAAGCTGTAGAGAAGTGGGCTATGAAATGAGAGTAACAGAGGTGAGAATGGTCATAAAACTATTTGACTGTGATTTAGAAAGCAGAGGTCCACATTAAGTCCACTGCCTCCTGTGTCTATCATTCAAAGTTCAAAGGTTTTCCTTTTCTGAGTATTTTTAAAGTTCTTTTTAAGAACCAAAATATGTATGTCTTCTAAATAGTGGTCCAAATGTGAGAATTGATGTCCCACAGTTGTGCAGTAATCATCTTCCTTATGTTCTTTTATGCTATGTAGATTCATTCCTTTCTGTCTTGTTTCATCAATGTAACAACCATAATTGCACTTGGTGCATTAAATGCACCACACTACTAGAGGTGCAACTTAGGGATCCTTGGGGAAATTGGTGAAAGGTTCCATGGGAAATTGATGGGAGGGATGCTAAAAAAAGTTCTTGAAGCATGCATCTTCACAGGTGTTACAGCTATGATCAGATCTGGCTGTGGAAGGGGGTGGAGCAGGCAGGCTAAAAAAGAAGTGTCGGTCCACACCACTGCAGCTTAACTGCCTGAACTGCTGTCAGCACAACTCTGAAATTCAGCTCCTTACTTGGACCTTTAATATTGGTGTATGGCAGCTCCTGCAAGCTTTGAACCTCCAGGATTCCACTTTACAGAAAGAGCAGAAGAGAAAGAGAAACATTTTTTGGCCCCCTGGACAGCCATTGGGCCCTAGGCGCATGCTTAGATTGCCTTGCCGGTATTTTGGCCCTGCTAATAATATACAATGGTCTTCAATGTAATAAAAGCAAATGCTAAAACTTCTGATATAATGATATAACCAATGCTATTTTAAACAAAAGCCATATCTTATGTCCCTACTTGAGGCACTTGATAACTACTTGAGGGACTTGAGCACTGAAAGATATCAAGCATACAACATGCGCCCAAGCATAATGTAGTATATAGGGCAGCCTTACTTAACTAGGAATTTTTGCTGAGGTTGCTAGGGGTTCCATAAGAAATGAGCAATGGGTAATTGATCTCCTATCTAAACTGACCACCAAGGGGAATTTCTACACTGACCATTAATGTTAGAGGACACCCCCATTTTTTGTGCCTGTTTTTCTATTTTGTTATTATTATTCATTTGTTTATTATGATTCATTTAATTTCAAAATGTTTACTAAACAATGTTGCTGTACTGAATAGGAGGGTGCAAAAAATTATCTGCCTAGTGTATCAAATGCATTAGGTATGCCATATATATAAAACATTGTACAATTTAGTGATCATGCTATGGAGGTATATTTTGGAAGGGGTTCAATGAGTCCTGAAAAAAATTTCAATGGTTCCTCCGGGTGAAAAAGGTTGAGACAGATGGAAACGGAGTATTTATTGATTTAGAAAAAAACTAAATATCGCTGTCACTGACAGGCTATTTATCCTGGAAGAGGAAGGAGCTAAGATCACTCACTGCATGGCAGATTTCGCCACTTTACAGTCTTGGCGCTGGTGCAGCTCACGCCTACCGCAGGCCATCTTTTTTGTTGCCATGTGAGTGCAGTATTTTCTTGTCTAAATGAATACATACTGTTTTGCATCTGTTTACACTGTTTTGCATCTGTTTACATTATGCTTGGGCACTTGTTGTATGCTTGATATATTTGGGACAGAGTTTAGGTTTATAGAGAAGGGGCTTAACAATAAAACCCATTGGGTGTCAGTAGAGCAGTCTCTCTTACTCTTTTTACTCCAGGGAAACTCTTGAAATAGTTTTCAAATCTCAGGAAATCCCTGCCACAATGATAATATCCACAATTCATGATGCATCAGCATGATCTGTTCACTACAAATACAAATAATAATGACCAAAAAAGAACTGCTAGCAGTCAAAATGTGTTGGCTCCCTTAACATTAGTGGCCAGTGGAGAAATGGTGGTCATTGTAGTGCCTCCCTTACTTGGTGGTCAGTGTAATGCACCCTTTACATTGGTTGTCAGGAAGAGAAGGACCGCCTTAAACTGATGGTCAGGGGAAACAATGACACTTAATTACTATGCCAAATGACATTGTTTAGAAAACTTTGCATGTGCATCATCTACCCAGGCTGTGAAAGGTTGAACTAGAAGATTAAAGTGATACTAAACTCAGGAGTTAAATCTTAAAAATGCATTTAAGTAACAACTGTTAAAGGAGAACTATGGGGTCAGTGTTTTTCCCCATAGTTCTCCTTAGGGTAACGGGAGGACACAAACTAGCGTCCTCCCGTCACCCTAAGCTCAGTATACCACGAGCTACAGCTCGTGGTATACTGAGACGCCGCAGCCGGAGCGGATCCCGACGTAGATGACGGGATCCGCCCAGCTGCGTGAGTGACAGCTGGCTCTGGCTATCTAGAGGAAGAGACAGCTGTACCCGCCCCCTCCCCCATCCGTTCCGCCAGTCAGCGCTGGCAGATCGGAGCGGGGAATCCAGCCCCTCCCCTGTCACGGCAGAGAGCAGTGACAGGATCGAGAGGTGAGCGAACCTGGTATGTGTTCTCTCACCTCCCGATCTACTGAGCCGACCTGTGACAGTCTCATTGTCACAGGTCGGCTAGAACTATGAGGTGAGTGGAAATCACTCATCTCATAGTTCTCCTTTAACAAAAATGTAGCTTATTTATGTATCACTAGGCTTTAGATTCTCAAATTAACTCTAAATTTGTGCTGACACTGTCTGGTGGCTACTTTTGTTCCCCATGGTCCCTGTGTCTGTTGTACAGTAGACAACGCTCCAAGATCACTCCCGTGACAGACTACAATCTCAATACAAATTAGTAATCTAAACGTGAGATTGTAGTCCATCACAAGAGTGAGCTTAGAGCGGTGGCTACTTTACAACACACACGGGGACCATGGGGAACAAGAGTAGCCACCCTCCAGAAGGAAGGACAGTGTCAGCATAAATGCATACATGATTTGAGGATCTACAGCTGAGTGACGTACAAATAAGCTACATTTTTGTATAGTTAAGATACCTGAATGCATTTTTAAGATATCATTTCTGAGTTTAGTGTGACTTTAAAATAACCCCCTCCAGATGTAGACTTACTATTAGCTGACTGCCATTGCACTCTTGTTAATTGTATTATTTTGGGCTGTCAGTGACTGCAGTCTGGGCAGATATGCACTAGATGGTGGCTGTAGTTATTTATGTGAATATGTACTGTATATGCTATTTGTACATAGACCTACTGTATAAGTGCACACCTACTGGATGCTTAAAGCAATCACATGGCCAGTGTATGGGGCATGTAAAATCACTCTGCTTCTTCTTATTGCTTTTCCGCTATCTCACATTATGTTGAGTATTGGTATTGTCCTTACCACCCATTTCATCCTGCAGTGTGAGAAAACCGCAATTCTAATTGCAACACATTTCGAAATGTCCCATTATATTTAAAAATTTTTCTTTGGCTACGTCAAAACAAATCTCCAAAGAGCATTTGCATATTATATTTTGTTTCTCAGCAAAATGAATCAGAAAAGGGCAGCATTTCAAGTGCTAATGGTTATTGAACCAGTCTGAGACTGATTCATTACTCCCCCTTGTCTTGGATGCTGATGCAATAGATTTCATCCTGCGGATGACTAAGCTGATTCTAGTGATTTTTTGTTTTCCACACTGCGTTGTCTGATGACAGGATTCATAAAAAACAAATTCCCAGTAAGGATCATTTAAAAAAACGTATGCACATTTTTCTTCACAATGGAGGCTTTGTTAAAGATGACACAATCATTTTACTTTTATTTGAACATCTGCCATCTGAGAGGCTTTTGGGTAGCAAAAAAAAAGAAAAAGAAAGAAAAAATAGAAAATTTGTTATCTCATGCAGTCTGCCTTACTGATTATGGCATTAGAAATATCTGATAATTTTAGTATTTGAAGAACACGTTTAACAAGCTGTTCATAAAGAATTCTGTTCAATTGATTTTTTTGTGTAATATATGCTTGGGAAAAAGATAGAACTAAATAATTAACTTGGGTAAATTGCTAGTGTTATTAACTTTTCATTTTATGTCCATTTTTTTAAAATGATTTATTTATTATTTTTATTCAGTGTTCATAGTTTTTATGCCAAATGCAGACTATATTACCAGGCAAACTAAACAATAAATTCACTACTCGTAAATTGGCAGAGGGGGTGTGGTTAGTGAAGTGTAACATATCGACTCACCTTTCAGACCCATTCAGAATATTTACCAGTATAAGGTTTCAATATGAGCATTCCTAGACATGGCAGCCTTGTTCTTCAATTGCCTTCACTATGTAGGGGGACTTATGACAAGACAAGGCCATGGACAATTCCAAGCCCTTGAACAACTGATGAATATACAAGTGAATACTGAAAATGCCAGGACTAGAAAGCCTAACTTAAGCCAATTTTCTTTCCCTTTTTTTCCCCCAGTTTTAATGAAATTGGAAACAAGTTATATTTACCCTGTTCTCCATGCCCCATCTTTGCTATATTAAAGACCAATGTAGGAGGAAGAATATTTTTATTGTTGTTTGTGCCTTCCCCTAATTTCTTGTCCTAGACTTGTGGGTACAGGAAATGAGGGAAAATCTCCACAATGAAAAAATACTAAAGTGATTCTGTTGCAAAAGAAATAAAATCATACAAAAGAAGATTAGTAATACTTCCCTGCCCCACCACCTCTATTTCAGATCTGTACTCTCTTAGGCTGGGTTCACACCTGGGCGTTCCTAATAGGTACGTTTTATGCACATTTTTTAAGCACGTTTTTAGCACGTTCTTAGCACGTTTTTTTGTCCAATTAAACACACGTTCCACTCTCGTTTTTTAACCTCCCTGGCGATATATGATTTTTTTCCCTTTTTTTCTCTATCTTTTTTTCGTTTTTTATTTTTTACTTTAAAACTTTTCGCCAGTTCCGCCCCCCTGCGATGCGAACGCTCGCAAAGGACGGAACCCGGAAGACGGCAGCGGCCGGAGGACACAGCGGGGATCGCGGACAAGGTAAGACCTATGCTGTATTCCCGAGTGTGGCTCGAGGTTACCGCTTTGTTAACCCCGAGCCACACTCGGGAATACCAATGGATACGTGCTGAAATACGCCGCAAAGAAGCTCCTGTACTATTTCGGGCGTAGTTCATTTTTCAGCACGACAAATTGCGCTGAAATATGCCCAGGTGGGAACCATGCCCATAGGGATCCATAGAATTTAACTTCTTGATCGTTTTTCAGCGCTTCGATCAGCACTGAAAAACGACCAGGTGTGAACCCAGCCTTAAAGTAGAACTGAAATTGCAATTTAAAAAGCAGCTAGCAGAAAGTTGTTTATAGTAGAAGAGACTCTCTATGTCTCCTCTGTCATAACATCTTTCCTTTGCATGTTGGCAGTCCTTACAAATTGTACACTGAAAGCTGAGCAAGGAGTAAGTGCCAGGGCTGAGATAAATTAACTTTTGTGCGCATACACAGGATTTACATCATCATCCTGGCCAATCAACAAGCAAATCAAGATGGCCAAAGACTCCTGGACATGGATAAAGACAGGAAGAAAATGGAAGCACCAGCAACTGCGTGTCGGGGAGATGGTGGATATCTCAACGCTGGATGGGGGCACTTTAACAGGTAAGCATGCCGTAATGTGCAAATCTGCTGTGCATACTTGCACATTATTGGTAAAGCTCCTGGGAGACCTGAAAAGTTTGATTCTGCTTTAAAGAGCTACTTTGGCTGAAGAATTTTCAGCCTCTTCACCCACCGGATAATGGACACATTAATGACATAGTAGCTGGTCGGTGAGACCACAGCATGCAGTGGAGGACTCCCAGGAGTGAGCTAAGTGCTGAAGATTCTTTAGCTCTTTAAGAGAACAAAGATCTAAGGTAGGAGTGGTGTGGCAGGTAAGTTATACTAGTCTTCTTTTGAGTGTTTTATTTGTCTTTTCTTCAGATTTTTCCTCATTTCCTGTCCCTGTGAGGCTAGGATAAAATAATTAGGGGAAAGACTGTCATTGGAACAGAAAGGTACACACAACTATAAAAACACTATAATTGGTTCTAACCCTTCCTCACTCCACTAGATAGGAGTTTTAGTTTTGTGACCCTATGATTGAGTTTTCCTATCACTTCCTGTCCTCACAGAAGTTTTAACCTTTCCCTTCTCTATCTAAAATAAAATTAAACATGTTGGCTTTAGTTGAGCTTGAAAACCATGGATCATTTGATTGACTCAAGGAATAGGTCTCATTGCACACACAACCCTAAAATAGTGGTTTAATAGGGTTTTCTTTTTAGTATCTAGTCAGACAACAGCTTGTTGACATAAATAACAATGCTAGTACATTTCCTATATTTAAAAACAATTTTAATAAAATGTTCATGTGTGGCATGTCATCATAAAACTGGGAGAAAGTAAAGATAAATGTTAACCCAATATTGTCAATATTATCATCTGACTAACTGTTATGGACCATAATGTGCCTTTGCATCATTTGACATTACTAAATAATGTACATCATTCATGTAACAATAAATCATTGCTTGGTAGAATGGTGGACTGTAGAAATGCCTGGGTGAAAATTCAAGTACTGAGCAGATCAGTTGTGCTGCTCGAATGCATCTCAAGGTTTGATTTTCAATTATGAACAAAGTGTACCTTTTATGTAAATAATCTTATCATGGTATGTTATTGTTTTACAATACTCTGCGACTGGACATAATGTTTAAGTATTCATCACACTGTTTTTTTACACAGATTCCTTTTACGGAGCTTTAAAATATAGCTTTGTAGATCATTCTTCCTTTCAAACAATACGCTATGTGATGGAACAATAAAATGATGATATTTTAATATAAAGATTTTTGTATAATGCAGGATAAAAACATGAATATAACATTTACATTATCATCGATCATATCCTCAAACCTTACAAAATTAATTAATTTTAGTGTCTTTTTCCCTTCATGAACAGCAGACTGCCAAACAGATGATGCTATTAAATCCCCTCAAGGAATAAAACAAGAAATGTTGCCATAAAATGAGGTAAGGATGTAATGTGATTGAGATGTATCTGCATGTTTGTGTGTGTTTGTATATATTTTTTAGTTTCTCCTGACATTGGGGTTGCTATGGAAACTACCAATACTGTAGGAGGTTTCTTTCTGACACAGCCAGGAATTTGTGCTAGGCACACTTTTGAGTGCACATAAAGCAGAAATGCCAAGATATTCTGGTAACATTCTGCGTAAGGTATTGAATAAAATGGCAACCTAGATTGTTTCATAGATTTGCTAAAGGCACAGTAAGTATTGCATGTCTTACTAAATAGCATAAGGTAGTACTATTATTTTTTTATGTAATTTATTATTTTATTACTATGTTTCTTTGCAATTAATGTTAAATAGTAGCAGTTTTAAATTGCTAATAATTCCAAACTTGCTAAGAAGCCAAAGGGAAGTTTTTCAAGGCTAGAATGGTATGGCTGGAACCACAGAGTGGTTTTTTTTTGCATGTATCCCTTGGCCAAGTGTATGGTAGAGACTGGTGTTGGGAGAAACACTTTGATTAAGGCATTTTTTGGTGCAAGTAGAAGTGCAACTGGGGAAAGAGGTGGCTTTGCGGGTGAGCATAAGGCAGGCGACAAAGCCTCTCAGTGGTGCACACAAGACAAGAAGCTTCCCTTCTGATGCTGAGCGTAGCAGGGCAGGACTGTGAAAGTTATTAGCGGGCAAAAAGCAAGAGATGTCACAGCTAAAAGTAGGCAAATGACAGGAGGTGTGGTAGCTTCTGGTGGGCATTTTTAAGGAAAAATCAACTAACATCAAATTTAATAGTGAAATATTTTCTTTAAACCAGGGATGCATGTTTGACGGTGATGGCAACATCAACAAAAAACCTTTTACTCCAAACTCCCTAACATGGACTAGAGGCCACCACCTAAAATTGGTAGAGAAAAGAGTTAACCACAGGGGGCGTAGGGGCTTCTTCTCAGTCAGAGTGGTTAGATTTTGGAACTCTCTGCCACAAGCAGTGGTATCAGCAGAGAATATTGAATCATGAAAAAATCAAATAGATACTTTCCTCAGAGACCGCAACATACAGGGGTACAAGTACTCTTAAAACCTTGGACCCCAAGGGACTCATATACACACATGCACGCACTACACATACACTTACACATAAAGGTTGAACTCGATGGACCTGTGTCTTTAACCAACCTCAAATATTATGTAACTATGTTTGCCATGCTAAGTGCTATGTTAATAAAGCTTTTAAATATAGAGTGAGAGGTCCTGTCATATGGGCCAATTAGGTTTCTATTGCATTGCACAATGCTGTCATTCTGACATGTTTTCAGGCACAACAGACTGCAGGAAGAGCAAAAACAAAGAGGAAACTCTTCTATAGTTTAATAAGAATGCAAGGACACATAGTAGTATAATTATACTTTAAGGCCACACCCACCAGTCAACAAAACCAATAAACTGCTAAAGCCTTTTCAAAACTAAAAAAGGAAATAAATCTGTCAATTTCCCAAAAAAACTCAAGTTAGAAATGTTCAATAATTGTTATTAAATACTTAATCAGAGAAAAAGAGCATCTTAGAGAGTCAGAGGGGTTGATTTACTAACCTTTTAAACACACCACGAACGTGTATACACCTCTGTAGTGTGTTCCCTCCCAGCATGGGAGGAATCGAAACACCTTTGTAGTGTGTACACACCCAGCAGGTGTGTTGTGCAAAGCCCTGCAATGAATTGCAGGGTAATGTGGTGTAAATTAGCTCTATGTTATGTTGCTTGCGTTGATGAATCCAGGAATGTAAATGCATGAGCTAACCATTTTTGTCTAAACTGTGAAGCAGCATTATATATGCATCATGTGCATGATTTTTCCATATATGGCATTAGTGGAAATATGCTTTTAGAGACTTTTTGGTTGATAAATACGTTTTGCTGTGTGAAAATCACACACACCTGGTGTGTGTGTGTGTGTTTAGGTTAGTAAATCACCCCCAGAGTGTCTTAGAAGTAAAGATGGGCAGAGGTTCATCAATCTGTGAAAAGATGCATCTAAAAATTGTCGAACAATTTCAGAATAATGTTCCTCAACGTTAAATTGCAAAGATTTTAGATATATCATCATCTACAGTACATATCATCAAAAGATTCAGGGAATCTGAAGAAATCACTGTGCGCACCAGGGACAAGGCTGAAATGCAATACTGGATGCCCCTAATGTTTAGGTCTGCATTTGGCACTGCATTAAAAACAGGCATGATTCTGTGATGGACATCACTGCATGGGATCAGGCATTGTTCAAACAATCACTGTGCACACAGTTTGCCCTGCCATCCAAAAATGCAAGTTAAAGCTCTACCATGCAAAGAAGCCATATCTAAACATGATTCGGAAAAGCCACCGTCTTCTCAGGGCCAAAGATCATTTCAAATGGTCTGTCACAAAGTGAAAAACTGTTCTCTGGGCAGATGAATCAAAATTTAACATTCTTTTTGGCAACCATGGGTGCCACATCATCTGGACTAAAGAGGAGAGGAAACTTCCGGCTTGTTATCAGCGCACAGTTCAAAAGCCTGCATCTCTGATGGTATGGGGGTGCATTAGTGCACAGGGCCGCCGTCAGGGGGTAACGGCCAATACTCATGTCAGGGGCCCGGGGCAGCCTCCAGGGCCCGCCTGGGATCGTTACATGAGTATGGGACGAAGGTGAAGGGCGAGGAGGTGGCCGGGCCCCCGCAGCAGTAGCGGTGGAGGCCTGGCACTAGCAGCACGGGGCCCCAGCAGTGCCGCTCCAGCGGCTTCGAGACAAGCTGGGGCCCCATCAGCGACGCTGCTCTGAAGGCTGATAGGCGGAAGTGACGTCACGTTAGTGATGTCACTTCCGGTTAGTCCAGCGGCCTGGTCGGGAGATGATGCATTGTGTGCAGGTTAGTGCCGTTTTTTTACACTGAACTGCAGTAAACTCTGATATATATATAATTACAACCCCAGTCCATGTGCCCCCCCCCACACACTTATTTATATATGTATGTGTGTGGGGGGGGCACACACGGACTGGTTTACAAGTGGCAGCTGTCACCTAAGTTAATGATCAGATGACAGCAGTTGCATGTAAACGCCTGCACACCGCATGTAATGATATGTGATGTGATTACATTCGGTTAGGAATCAATCACTCTCACTGGACGCTATGATTGTGCATTCAGGGAGAGTGTTTTCTAACCGCATGTAATCATATTACATACCATTATTGAGTGGCCCCTGAGACGGAAGAGGCGGGGGTGAAGACGGAGCTCCAGTTGGGCGGCGAAGATAACAAGGAGGCTGTGTCGAGCGCCAAGGATGAGGAGGCCATGTTCCAAAGAGTTCAGGCCGTGCAAGGTAAGAAGACTGTGCTGGCAGAGCCCAGCATAGATTCTGCACAGCCCACCAAAGAGTCTCAGGTGGGCTATGCAATACCCTTTGGTGGGCTCTGCAGGATCCGTAGGGGTCTCTGCAGTCTGCAAAGCCCACCACAGAGCCTGCACAACCCCCTGAGATCCTGCAGGGTGTTGGGGGGGTAGACCTGGCGGTGCCAGGAGGGACAGGGCGGTGCGGGGGGCGGCCTTAGGCTGTGTAAGGGGCCCTGACATTTCTGAAGGCTGCCCTGTTAGTGCATATGGAATGGGCAGTGTGCACATCTGAAAAGGCACCATCTGTGCTGAAATATAGTACCACTGCATCTATGACAGCAGCATGGCTTCAAAGTAGAAGAGTCCTGGTGCTTAACTGCAGTCCAGACCTTTCTGCAGTCCAGACCTTTCACCAATTGAAAATATTTGACGTATCTTGAAACTTAAAATACAACAAAGAAGATTCAGGACTGTTGAGCAGTTAGAATTCTGTATCAGGCAAAAATGGGACTACATACCTCTCCCAAAACTCTAGCAAACTGGTCTGCTCAGTTCCCAGACATTTACAGAGTGTTGTTAAGAAAAGAAGGAGGGGTGCTACACCGTGGTAAACATGGCCCTGTCCCATCTATTTTGAGACGTGTTGCTGCCATCAATTTAAAAATGACCTTATTTTTTCCTAAAATGGTCCATTTTCTCAATTTAAACATTTTATATGTTTTCTATTTTCTAATGTGACTAAAATACTGGTTTATGAGATCTGCAAATCATTGCACTGTTTTTATGTAGATTTTACACAGTGTCCCAACTTTTTTGAAATTGGGGTTGTAGACAAAGTCTAATGTCTGTTTAACTGTCTGGCAAATAAAATTCCAAGCCTAGAAACTTTATCAGGGACCCACTAGAAAGAAACCTAGTGCACCACCCCAGACTCAGGCTGTAAATTGTATTTTAGGTACCGAGCTCTCCTTTCAGCCCCACATGCAATCACTATCCAAATCTTGCCGACTCCTACCTACCTCCTTAACATACCTCCTTGCCTACCTCCATAAAATTTCCAAAATTCATCCCTTGTTAACAAATGATACCGCAAAGCTTCTTATTCACTCCCTTGTAATATCTCGCCTTGACTACTGTAACTCCCATCTTGTTGGCCTACACTTAAGCAGGCTATCCCCTTCAGTCCATCATGAACGCTGCTGCCAGACTCATCCACCTTACCAGCCGATTAGTGTCCGCCACCCCCTTTTGCCAATCGCTCCACTGGCTCCCACTTCTCCAATGTATAGAATTCAAAATACTAACAATAACTTAAAACTCCGCCCCAACCTACATCACCCACCTCATCACAAAATAGCACCCAAACTGCCCCCTTCGCTCTTCCCAAGACCTCCTGCTCTCCAGCTCTTGTCACCTCCTCGCAAGCTTGCCTTCAGGATTTTTCAACAGTGTCTCCCATCATCTGGAACTCCCTACCTCAATCTGTCCGCCTATCTCCTACACTGATCCTTGAAAACCCATCTCTTCAGGGAGGCCTATTCCACCTCGATATATCCGTCCTTTTAGTTCTTCCACTAAATCATCCCATACAGTTATTACCTTTTATATCACTTGCCCCTCCTACTAGATTGTAAGCTCTTACAAGCAGGGCCCTCCTACCTCCTGTACTGAAATTGTATTGTTAATTGTATTGTCTCCCTCAGTTTTGTAAAGCGATGTGCAAACTGTTTACGCTATCAATCCTGTATAATAATAATATAATAAAAATTAGTGTTGGGTGCACAAGATATGCACATTTAATTTTTTCAGCATCTATTTAAGGTAAATAAATGTCCTGTTTTTCCCCTACGTTATATAATAGATTTAATTTTAATATCCAGCAGCTTCCTTTGAGAAATAGTAATAATTGCTTTATTTTTATTTTCCTTTTTTCTCTGCTATAGAATAGTTATTAAATACAAATATATAATCGCATTGCTGGACGAGTCGTAAATACAAGTAGATGAGCTAAAATAATGGATATGTCTCTTTCTATATAAGCATAAGGAGATCAGGAAAAGGTGTTTTCTTTCAAAAGAACACAGCTGTGCACTTTTGGTGCGAGGCTCTATGTATACGTAGAGAAGAGTAATATAATATAATGCAGATAATACAATAAATCAAAATAAGTGCATACTGCCCAAAAAGCGGTGCCAGGGTGGGTAAGCTGTAATTACATCTAATACAATTAGTACCAAATGTTATTGAGTACAATTTTTTTATTTCAATTTGAATAGTTGATTATACATCCCAGTCCAGGCCTTTTGCTGTGACCCTGGGGGGCTCCTATCTGGGAGATGGGATTTCCCTGTTGCTGATACTGGAGGAGAACAGTCATATATATCACTTAATACAGTATGTAAGTCATGGATCTGGTGAATTTTCATTTGATTTCAATTTAAGCTATTGTCATAGTTATTATCTGTCTAGCTGTGTCAGGAGGTATCGTCGGCCTGGGACGGGAAGCGGAACCCTCTGGCACGAACGGGCCATAGTCCGAAGGCGAGATACAAAAGGGGCAATCCAAAGGTGAAGTCAAAGTCCAGGCAGGCAGCTGGGTTCAAGAACGGGAAGGCAGGCCAAAGAGTCAGCAACAGGAAGTCAGACGAGGGGTTAGGAAATAGCAGCAGCAGCAAACACAGAAGGCTAGGCGATTGTGCCATGTAGGTAGAATAACTCAGCAATGAGCCAGGCCTCTGACATGGATTTATACCCAGTGGGGAACTAAGACCACCCCCTGGATGTCGAGGCAACCAGGAAGCTTCTCCATCCAGGAGCCAATGGCAAGATAAAGGCAGAGGGTGTGTGCTGGGAACCTCCCCCCAGCAAGGCCCACACCAGACACCATTAATGGGCGCAGGTGCACTACTCGTGCGCAGTCTGTTCACCGCGCGTGCACCCGCTGCGCAATTTGTGCATTTGCACCCGCAACCCTAGCACCAGGGGTCCTGCCGGGAAGGAGAACCCGTGCCCTATGCCGCACTTGGCATCTCCCAGAATGGTAAGACCCCTGGTAGCCTGACAAGCTGCAATGGACCATAATGTGCCTTTGAATCATTTGACATTTCTAAATAATGTACCTCATTCATGTAACAATAAATTATGGCTTGGTAGAGGAGAACCATCATACATATGTCACCTTTAACCACCTCCCGTCCATGGCCGTTCCTTAACGACTGGGCGGGAGCCTTATAGGAGCAGGAGGGCGTCTTAGGATGTTCAGCGCACACACGAGTGGGGAAAGCCTTTCCCTTCAAGTGAAATTTTACTTTCTTGAACAACGTATCCCCACATATTAAACTACTTTTTGCCTTTCCCTTTCAGATTGTAAGCTCTCACGAGCAGGGCCCTTCTAACCTTTTTGTCTTGAATTGCATTCTAATTGTACTGTCTCGCTTTATTTTGTAAAGAGCTGTAGAAACTGTTGGCACTATATAAATTCTGTATAATGATACTAATACTAATGACTTCCAGGTTGAGTTGCAACCTTTTGTTAAATGACCCCTGTTGTGCATGCGAAGAACGTTGCAGCAAGCTTATGTAGAGAGCGGCATTGGAACATCTAAGCCTCCATTTTTTGTATGCTCCAATTCAGGGCCAGAAGACAAGGATAGGGACAACAATAACGTTTACACTAGTGAGGAAACCAGCCACATAGAAATTTTAGCTTATTAGCAGGTCGTCTATATCCCAGGAGTCAGTTTAAATGTAATATTTGCATGCTTGACAGGAGTGTGTGTTCTCATAACAAAATAGTCATGGGTGTTAGTTTTCTATCTGTATGCCCTTTGTCCCTAATGCTGTTTGCAAATTGAAGCTACAGCGGTCCTATTTCTAGGGGCTGATTATTATTTCAGCTAGACCTTCACAGAACTGCTAACACTGAATAGATGCCCCAAGACATAGAAAAGAGGATATGTAAGAAGCCATTTTTTAAAAACCATTCTAATTAAGGTTTCTCTAGATCATTTAACAGCTGAGAGGAAACTTTAGCAGCTCTTGGCTGTTACTGCAAAATATTGAAACAGAAATCTCATTAAGTGTAAATCGCAGTGTAAAGAAAGGAACTGATGAAAACCCCTGCTCACTTCTCCAGTTGTTCAGGCTGCTGGCTGGGCCATAGGTTACATCAGAATAGAAATAAGAATGTAATTAAAAACACAAAAGTTACTAGGGGGACACCTTAGAATCTTTCTATTGTAGGTTGATAGTCTTTAACCCCTTTTATATTTCAGATTTACTTCTGCCTTCATTTTTGTAATTGCATTATTACATAAGGTGAAAATGCTGTGCACATTTTTTATACATTATGCATGCACAAGAAAAATTGAATCTGCAGTCCTGAGTAAAATAAAAGCATGTACCGTCATACCCATGCAAGTAACTGGCAACCAACATGTTCATGCCAGTTTCTTATTTGATCCTACGGCTCCAGGCATTGCTGTACTGCAACAGTCCACCCTACTTCCTCTTGTTAGTATTCTAGTGATGGCACCTGCTTCTGGCACAAAGACATTTCTACACCGACTCAGATTTAAACCTCTCTTTGAAGTTTGAATATGATTGGTGATGCAGGACAGTTACACAGAAAACTGTAGAAATTATAAGAATTTAGCTCATTCTACTGACCTTGTCAGATGGTATGTGAGGTGAAGATGGTATATGAAGGGCAGTAGATTAATTAACTACATATAAGTGAACTTACTGCACAGAGCAGTATTAACTCGACAGCATCGTGGCTCACTGACTGCTTTTATCTGCTGCCTGTAATTGCTATTTAATAAAGAGTTCTTAGGGCTAGTACACACGCTTTTAAAATGCATCAACCTTGCCTTTTTCTATGCACTCATCAGGTATTTATCATAAATTAAAAGTTTAAGGTTAGTTAGTCATGTGTTCACATTGGCTTACATAGGGGAAAAAAGCTAAGCTCAAACCATACTGAAATGATCACAAAGGCCCATGTTCACTAGTCCTTATTCTTAAATACTAATTTTTAAGTGCAGTAACCCATAGGACCCAATTAGAATTCAATCTGCTGAAAACAAGCCAGAACAAGATACATTTCTATTTATTGCAATGGATCACTGCTCTTAAAAATTAGCAATTAATCCAAATTTATTGAATAAGGCCACCTAGGTGAAAATACACAATGGGGTTAGTTTATAGTAACTGGCTCCAAAATGGAAACAGATATGTTGCCACAGCAACCAATCAGCTGCCCATACAGGAAAAAGGAAAAATTCAACCTGACTGAGCAATTTATTTAATTCCGGATTTCATATAACTGGTAGGTCGCTATTATTAAAAGGAGAAGCTTGATATAAAACAAAACAAAGCAATGGAAAATGATTGACAAGATTACAATTACAATGCTTTAATAAATGCATTTTATTTACATTCTTGCTTATGTTTAACTAGTCCTTCCCCACCTTTTTACTATAAGCCACTTTACTACATTTTGTTTCCTGGGGCTATTGCTGATCTGTTTACACCTGAATCCCATATGCTTACAGGCAAAAATATGGTTGTTGGAAAGTGTCTGTTCAGTTACTGTATACTGTAACTGCCAGTTGTGTGTAGGGCATTATAAATATATGCATAAAAGCTTTTTCTTTTACCTTTCTGCACCTTACACATACATGACTCACCCCCAAAACACTAAACTCTGTACTGCATTATAAAATGAAAAACAAAAAGGTATACCCCGCCCTACTTTTTGTAGAAATATTACATGCACTACATAAATGTGTTTTCTCTGATCCTATCTTTATATATGTAATTGCTGTGTGTTTCTTAGACCACTTGCAGTACAGCACACTCTCGCTTTCTCTTTCTATAAGGCCCCTTCACGCCACAACCAGATCATCTCCAGACCAGACGAGATTGTTTCCGAACCCAAAATGTATCCTAATATATCCCTATGTTATTACTGGCCTCTGTTCACACCAGCGCAGTTTGTTCCAGACAAGACAAGAAAAATACTGCACGTCTCGTTTTGTCTGGTCTGGAATGCACTGGAACTGCGGGCAGGTTCACACCATTTTCTGGTCCAGATCTGGTCTGGAAAATGGTGTGAACCTGCCTTAGCCTTATTGCTTCACTTGTGAGGCTGTATGTCCCATTACAACCACTGTGTTTGAACAGGTAATCACTCCGTGTTTCAAAGCCCTCTTGTCATGTTTCACTTAAATGTTTTTGCTAAACACAAGCATTAGGCATAACATTTATGTGGCACACTGGCACAAAACACTACTCAGACAGTCACATTCTTAACTCTGACTCACATTGTTCATATATCACATTTTAACATTTCCCAATGCATTTCACTGCCTGTGCTGGTCACTGGCAATTTAAAGCTGGCATACATTCTCTTTATTTCAAAGAATGGAACACAGTTCTGTAGTAGCCGTATGCTTTCATGGCAATTGCCTACCAGAATGTATTGGATTTAACATTTTTCACTGGAAACCACTGGGTCATAATAGTGTGTTCTTTCAACACATATATCTGTTTGTCTCACAGAAACAATTAATTCAGTACAAATTGCATTTCAGTGTTTTTACTGGGTATCGTCAGTAAAAAAACTGTCTGCAGTAATACCACCAGTTTAATTTGGCTCTATTGCTGGATACCCAACTAATAGGATTTTACTGCTTTAACTGTGCTTTTGATTTTTCAATTATCTTTTTTTGTAATACTGCTACTGACCTGCTCTGTAGACAATATGAGCTGCTTTATGTTCTGGGACATCTGCTGCACAGGCATGTAACTGAACGTAGAAAAAATGGTACATGCATGAATCTATAACCAGCCTTTGGAGACTCGGATACATAGAGTTAGGACCACACTTTGCAGAGGTGCCTTGGCGCGGCAGTGTGGCTTCTACATATTTTTGCCCAAAAGTTTGTGCAACTAAAACTTTGGATTTTAACGCATACTGTTGACAGGGCTACTTGTTTGGTTGCAGGCTGGCTGGCAGGTTGAGGCTGGGGAATTTTTGTGTTTTGTATTGATGTAACTGAACGTAGTATTAAACTCTCAAACTTTTTTAAGTAGTTAATCCAAGTAAAACAAATACAAATTGCCCAGCAAAATTATTTCTATAAACCTTTGCATAAGCACATACAATCAACATGTTTTCAAACAGCTGGCTCCAACTCTCTCTGCTCTGTTTCCCTGATTTTTCTGTCCAGTACAAGGTCCCAAGAGACAGAGCACTCTCTAGCATCATCCATCTACTATCTTTGAGATGAGAGGAGTGAAGAACATGGAATAGGGGAGTGGCTTACCTTGCAGTGTCTCTTTGTGAAGACACACAATGCTTACTAGCACACACAAAGGTGATTCCATAGGATCCTGCAAAGGAAAGGAGCCATCCTAAAACAGGATATGAGGGCCAGCGCTTAGGAGACCAGCTGATTTTGCAGGAAACTAAAACTTTTAAACATCAAGGAGCAGCATCCATTGTAAGTGATTTAATCAGCAATTGAAATTGCTTGAAAACCTTTTGACTTTAATATCACTTTAAGTTTGTAACAGGCGATGCGTCAATACATTTATGGAGTTTTTGAAGAGGGCTTATATAGGACTAATTTTGTGAACTTCTCTGGCAGGTTTCAGGTTCTTTTCTTTGTGAAATGGACTTCTGACTTGGCCTACTGCTTTGTCTTAGTATGATCTGCTTTGAAAACTCCTCTGGAGAAGTGCCAATTATTTTCTTTGTGCACTGATGTTCTGATTACTTGCTCTATTTATGCATAACCCATTTTATTAAAATCTCCATAAAGGTTTCAGTTCTTACAGACAATTATGTCCCATTACTGATCCATGCGTAATCAGGTACAACATGGATGTCTAAGTCTTCAAAATGGAGGCATGGCTTAGATTTGCCTAAAGTACGTTTTAAATCAGATTCCTGCTAATTTTGCTTGGTCATCTTTATTTACAACTAGTTTGTCATCAGAGAAAGAGAGGGTAGCCACCACTGTGTGGCTGTCCACTATTCCATGGGGTAAGTGCATGTGGCTGTCAGCCAAGTGATATTGTGTGTGGGTGTGATTGTGGGTGGGTGTGATTGTGGGGGTGCATATTAATCTAGAAGACTATAAGTGGTTGTCAGTCAGTAGTCTACTTGTCAGTATTCTAAACAAAAAGAGACCATTAGCCCAAAGGAGTTTGTCAGTCTAGGGGTATGTTTGTGCTGTTAGTGGATAGTTGAGGGTGTGGTTAGGCATTTGTCAATCAGAGCACATATGGAAGGGTGGCTGTCTCACCGGCTGTAGACGAGGGTCCTATTCCCATAGGGTGTAAGCAAGGTCTTTTGGTTCTGTATTGATTGAACATGGTACAGACCAACATAACGCTAATAAAACCAGATTCAAGATGGTCATAGTATTTCCCAAGGTGTGGTAGATGGCCATCAGTCAGAGGATGTAAAGAGGTAATTATATCAGGGGAAGAGAAAGTAAAGCCCAGTGTCCTTCATTTCCAGTGCTGATGTATATTTGTCGATCAAAGGACTCTATTATTCCTAGGTGTTTGCTAATCCTAGGCCTTTTAGGAATAGTGTACTTAGGCTTGGGGCATTAGTTAAGGTCTGTTTGAGATCTGTTTTGCTTTGCTTTCTTGCATGCCTGTGTACACTAGCCCTCATTGTTTGCAGTTCTAAGGGTACTCTTCAGTTTGGGACATGTGTGGATAGTTGTCACATGGGGAGGGAGGATAATAGTTTTTGCCAGTCCAGAGGGTCTTTGTCAGTTGGGATGGTGGAATATCATTTGTTATCAATTTGAGGAGATGTTAATAGCCATACTAAGGCTGGGTTCACACCTAGGCGTTTTTCCGCGCTTTCGTACTCGCGGAAAAACGCTCAAACAGGGAAATGCCATTATTTTCAATGTGCATGGTTCCCATCTGGGCGGTTTTCCGCGAGTACGAACGTGCGGGAAACCGCCCTACGCCCAAAGAAGTACATGTACTTCTTTGGGGCGTTTTGGTCGGGCGGTTACATTGGGATACAGCCAAGTATCCCTCGGAAACGCGCGTTTTTTGCGCGGTTTTTTTAACGCAAATCGCGGTAAAAAAACGTGCGAAAAACGTGCATATTCAATCCGCCTAGATGTGAACCCAGCCTTAGCCATATTGAAACTGGAACTAGTGCAGCATAAAAACCGCATCCAGAGAACACATTCCCCCACTGATGCTTCCAGTGGGGGGGGGCTGCAGATTGCTGTTACTTCATAGGAAGTGTGTGTGGCCACCAGTGTTCGAGGGGAACAGGTAGCTGACTTTCTGAAGCAGTTGTTTGGTAAACCAATGCCTGTACATTGGGGTGTGGGTAACTGTCACTCAGTGGGTGTGGCCATGTGTTTATAAGTTCAGGGGGGGCAGACAACAATTTTTTAATTCACTTCCGTATATATGAGTATCTTGGGGGGATAGATGGGATAGCAGTTACCTATTAAAACTGTACTGTGCGAAGAAGAAGCATAACAATTGGCTCCACGTTCAAGCAGGCCAACGAGGTGCATTATTTTTTAAAATAATAGTAATTGTAAATGTATGTTTGTGTAACTCCATTTGTGAAGGTGGGGATTTGAGAAGGAACTATAATCTACACATTATTAACATTTCTTACTTTTTGCAGCAGTGAAGGTGGCAACAGGAACCCTAATAATTCCAGATTAAATATGTATGGTGATGGACCACATGTATTACTTGAAAGTGGATCGTACTGAGCTTTAATGCAGTGAATTAACACTCCCTCAAACCTCATGTTTTTAAGGTGCTAGGTCAGGGGTCAGCAACCTTAAACACTCAAAGAGCCATTTGGACCCGTTTCCCACAGAAAAGAAAACAGCGGGAGCCACAAAATCCTTTTGATATCTAAAATGAAGGTAACACTGCATATATTGTTTTGTATCTTTATGCTATGTATAGCATGTACATAGGTATATGTGGGCTTAGTAACGCACTGGAGTCTGGGCTTAGAAACGCACTGGACTCTGGGCTTAGTAACGCACTGGACTCTGGGCTTACCTGAGACCTTGCAGAGCACACCGTAGATCCTGCACAGCCCATCAGAGACTCTCTATGGTGGGCTGGTCGCCAGGGTCCCTTTCCCTGTACCTCCTCCCAACTCCTCTTACCTGCTGCTGTGGCCTGGCCTCCTCCACCCCCTCCCCTGTCACCTCTGCCATGCTGCCCCTGGTATGGCTGATACTCATGTAAGAGGCCCCCCGGGCTGTCCAGACCCCTCACATTGGTACCAGCTGTAGCCCCCTGATGGTGTTCTATCAAAGTTTGTGACTACGTTACAATGTGTGACTGGTGACGCGGCCACACATTTCAATGTAATCCCACCAAGTTTTTTGGCGGTGGAATGTGTGACCGTCAATAGGTCAAGCATTCCAACGCTTTCTCAGCTTTTCCAGGGCAGATCGGCATCGCAAATTGTATCTGCAGGAGAACTGATCTGCCCTGGAACAGCTGTTCGGTCCTGAAATGTCACTTCTATCCGACTCTGAGTGCGATCTCATATTCCACCCCACTCACAAAGTCGGATAGAAGTGACATTTCAGGACCGAACAGCTGTTCCCTGCACCTCATTCGGACTCATCCAGGACCGGACCTCACTGGACCCCCCCACAGCCTCATGCCCCGGCGGTAGTTCCGCCTATGGACAGGGAGCTGCAGCAGAGGGATGAAAGAGCCACATGCGGCTCTGGAGCCGCGGGTTGCTGACCCCTGTGCTAGGTGCATGATTCTACTGACATAAAGAATTCTCACTGTGCCTCTGATACATTGACAATAGTCTCAACATGCATCAAACTCTCACGTAGCTTTACATATTCACATGCAGTTTAGCGTTTAGCTGTTGGCATCACTTTTATCAAACAAAGAAGGAAGGACAGAGTTTTTGCAGACAGTCCTTCAGAAATATATATGTGATATCAGCTACAGTTTACAATTCAGTTTTTATTTAGGCTACATTAATAATGACAGATTTTACATTTTTTTGTCATCAACACAGAAATAATATCCATTTCTAATCAATGCACCTTTTATTCCCACTGTTTAGAAATTAAAGCATATGTAATCCCTAACTATCCCATTTGGTCGGATAAATATATAATTGACAGTTCTTTGTCATATATGTTTGATAAGTGAAAAAAAAACAGTTTATTTTGCTAGAAATTTTGTGAGCTGATGACTTCCTGCACTCTCTGTCTGTACGCAAGGGAAAGTTATGGATGTGTGTGTCTGTGTGTGGAAGGGGGCGGGGGGTGATAAAAAAAGGTCTGTGCTCTTTGTAATTCATCAGAAATGAAGTAGGTAGGGCTGACAACACATGCTTTGGAATTCAAAACAAGTGTCAGGTAGAAGCACACAATATTTCTGGCACATAAACATTTGTATTGTTGTACTTGCAAAGGGATAACACTTAGGGAAATGTGCATGCATTGCAAAAGATGTACAAAAAACGCTTTAAAATAATACTTTCAAAATGTTCCTATTTTTCTGCCAACAATTAGTTGCTCAGAAGGCGCATTATAGATTCATGATTTTATTTCTGGTTTGTGTCAGAAAATCAATGTAAGTAATTTGAAAACTGGAATATGCTACTTTAATGCCAAATTGCACAGTGGCAAGCTATGTAATTATTGCATTTCTTGACTTGAAATACTTTTAATCATTGGACAACAAACAGAGGCATTTTCTTACCTAGTGATTAGCTCATTAGGAAAATTTTGTTTTCTGGTAGTAGTAAATATGTTTACCACTGAATTAAATTTTTGCTCAATAAATGGATTCATCTAAAATGATTTACTGCTTTACTATGTAATGTCTGTATCTTAAGCATCTGCCCTCACTAGATTGCCAAGATGAAACAGACATTAGGCATATGCACTTACAGATCTGAAGGATGTGTAGGATGAAAAACAAAAAACAAAAAAAGCTTTTAGATATTGCAGTCATAAAAGTTATTACAATCTGCACATTTAAAAAAACAGCGTTTTAGGTGGATGTATCTATGGCAGATGACATCTGTTAGGATGTGGGACAAAAGATCACACAATTCATTAATGTTCTCTTACTAATGAAACAGTGTGCTAATGTTTTGGCCTTAATTTAGATCATTTACAATGCAAAGGGGATCAGCTAAGTAAAAAGTTAAAAAACGTGGTTTAAGAAATTCCAGTGTCTAAAAAAATATAAATATATCTATTTAAAGGAGAACTATGAGGTGAGTGCTTTTCACTCACCTCATAGTTCTAGCCGACCTGTGACAATGAGACTGTCACAGGTCGGCTCAGTAGATTCGGAGGAGCACGAACACATACGGGCATTCGCTCACCTCTCGATCCTGTCACGGCTCTCTGCCGTGACAGGGGAGTGGCTGGATTCCCCCCTCCCCGATCCGCCAGCGCTGACTGGCGGAACGGACGGGGGAGGGGGCGGGTACAGCTGGCACTGCCTCTAGATAGGCAGAGCCAGCTGTCAGTCACGCAGTCACGCTGTCAGCTGGCAGTCACGCAGTCACACTTCATCTGCGGCGTCTCAGTATACCGCGAGCAGCAGCTTGCGGTATACTGCGGCGTCTCAGTATACCGCAAGATACAGCGGTATACTAAGCCTAGGGTTACGGGAGGACGCTAGTTTGTGTCCTCCCGTTACCCTAAGGAGAACTATGGGGAAAAGCCTTAACCCCATAGTTCTCCTTTAAAATATAAGATGGGTTCCTGCAAGAAATATAATTAGCCAAAAGGATGTATATATGCCGCCCAGCGTGTGAATAGAATTGTAATTTATGGACGGCATCTTCTCTGAGACTAGTATAAAAAAAATAATTACTCCATTAGTATGCTAAAGTCTGCCATGCAGATCTCCCTTTTGGTCTCTGAGGACAGATATGTTATGGTCAGTGATTAACACAACAGTGTTGTCTACTTGAGATCAATGGACACCTCGATATGTTAAAATGGTCAACGGTCAGTGGACTCAGGAAGATAACGCTTAATTAATATGCATATATAGTCTTCTCGGAGTCTGAATGGAGTTGAACAGGTTATGGTCAACCTAGGTGTTATTGGATCATATAGACTTCAGCTGCCATCCAATCACTATCATGAGATAGCTCTGATTATGTTTTGTGAAATAATCATGGGTTCCAAATGATAGTGAATGAGGATAATTGGGATAAAGAAGGACGGGCCAGGGTAATTGGGGAGCTGTTGGAAAAGCCATTTAGGAGGCCGTCAGAGGGAGAACGCCTACAGGGGAACACAGAGTCCAGAACCTCTGCAACCTTAGGACTGGTAATATACATGCATCTGATTGGCTAGTTATGTTCCAACCAGTTTATGATATATCATGTGTTGTAGCAGTGTTCGGTTGGTTTCTTCCCTGATTTAGATTTGCTGTTTCATATAGTTAACTATTGCTGTGCCTATGTTCCTGTGGTAGTAGTCTTGGATAGATGATTTATTGTTTTAGTCATCTTTGTAATCTTTTCCTTATCTAAAATTAAGCTGTGCATGTTTAATTCTTTGTACAATAGATTATTTTAAACCTACAGTTTGTGGTGTATATTTCTTAACTGACCTTTCCCTCTCAAACAGGAAGAAGTGGGCGTTGATAAATAATACAGATATTATTTATTAATATTCAAATAATTATTATTTGCTTAAAATCACCCCATTTTTCTTACAGTGGCAGGTGATACAAGTATCTAATGCATCCAATAGTTCAGCAAATATAATATATGAGCAAATGGTGCTTTTTCAAACAGGTACAGCAAACTCTAGCATAGGCAGGAGAAAAACATGAGAGGAAGCACAACAGAATGAAAGATATGGCAGTTGAAATTACTTTTTATATATTTTTTGCTATTTACGTTTCATGCATAGATGTTTTACTGATTGCTGAAGAGACAATTAAACTGGAAGACCTGTGCTTTCCAGTGTTGGAAGGCACAACTGTTCATTGTTTACAGAAAGAAAAATGAGCTAGTCAGCTAATACATAACTGATTAGTACATAATCAGTTTACAAAACGCTGCTCCAGGACTAATTAGAAATGGAGATGAAGGTTCACCTGCTGACTCTTGACAATAGGTCACAATTTGCATGTCACACCGTTTAGTCAAAGTGTTCTGTAAATGGACAAGGGGAGAGGAGAGGTGTATTTCTTCTTTACTGTGTTTGTACTGCTTTCAAACATTGTATTTAATATATGCAATGTATGTATATATTGATCGTGGTAGTTAGGGTGAGTTATTCCTGCTCCCACCATTGCTAATTAAGATATTCGGAGGAAGTTATTCCTGCTCCAACCATTGGTAATTAAGATATTCAGAAGAATAGTGGCTCATAATGTCCTGAATTATAACACATTTGTGTGACTGTTGGAGGCTGATAAACAGAGTTTATCTTTAAATCTAGACATGTGCACTGCCAAAAAATTCGTTTAGTTTCGTTTCGTTTTAAATTCGGATTTGTGTTATTTCGTTTTTCAGGATTCGGGTGTGAAAGTCAATTCGGATTCGGAATTCGGATTCGGACGAAATTCGGTAGCGTTAGTACGAACATTCGTTTCGTTTTCTGTTCTTATTCGTTTCTTATTCGTTTCGTTCGTTTGCAGCAAAAGTGACATTTGAGGGGGAAAAAATATTTTTCTCCATCTCTAATGTCACTTTGCTCCAACGAACGAAACGAATAAGAAACGAATAAGAAACGAATAAAAAACGAATAAGAACAGAAAACGAAACGAACGTTTGTACGAACGCTACCGAATTTCGGATTCGTTTGCATTCGTTATGTCTGTAATTCGGAATTCGAATACATCCGAATGTCCGAATTTCCGAAAATTCGTCCGAATTTCGATTCGGAACGAAACGAATCGCACATGTCTATTTAAATCTATAAAACATGTTATGAGAGGATATATACACAGTATTTAAATAGTTTAAGAAGGATTTTGCTAATAATATAATATAAGAGTATAGAAGTGTGTTTGTCTTGTTGTGTTACTGCATACTGTGTTTGTTCTTACATACCGCTATGCTTTTTCACCATGGAAAATCAATAAACCTAGAATGTTTAGCACAACACTATGCTATGATTGATACAATACCAAGCTGACACGTAACCAATGGCATCTAGTTTCGAGTCAATAAAGAAACTACATTGATTCAGTCAATTGGATTTAAGACTGTGATCTACGAGACTAATATTGGCTGCTATCCTGTCTTAAGCCTCAATTTATAGCATCCTGTATTGTGCATGCAGAGATTGTTTGAATTCAATCACATTCTGTTTTAAATTTAATCAAGTCATTGTGGGTCACTGCAGAAGACATCGGCAGATAACACCATAAGCTATGCTGGAATAAAACATCTTCGAATGTAGTTCAGTAAAGGGTCAATGGAGCACATTTTCCCCTAATATCTGCATAGTGAACTGACATTACAATGTTGTAAAACAAGTAGTGATGGCCCTCATCACTAAGGGGTCTATTCACTAAGCTGCCGTAGGCAGCCGAGTGAACGACCGACCTGAAGCGAAGTGAGCTGAACGCTCTTCGGCTATTCACTTCAGGCTGTTACTGCTGATTTCAGCCGTATATCGGCTGAAATCAGCCGTACATCGGGTGGCTTCGGGTCGGCCGAACATGCTCAGCATGTTCGGCCGACCTAAAATGCAGAAGGAGTTCGACTCAGCCGATCCAACATCTGGATCAGCTAAGCCGAACCTTTGGCAGGCTACTCGCTGCTGTTCGGTCTATTCTTATGGATGCCAAACAGCAGTGAGTAAATAGCCGCATGTCGCCGAGCGGCATTCGGCTTGGCTGTTCTGCTCGGTCCCTCTGTGGTACCAAGCAGAACAGAAAAATAGTTTTAAAAGTTTTTTTTTTAAATTGTAAACGATTGTGCGGAGCTAGCAGTGACAGCTAGCTCCAACCAAATGTTTTCTATTGGCCAGGCGGTTCTGCTGCCGTCAAAAACAAAAAACTGTTTTCGCCAGATGAATGCTTTGCTAGATTCCTATTGGCTATTTCAATTTGCAATAGCAAACTAGTTATTGCACCCGCCCTCTGCTGCTGTCAATCACTAGAGGGGACCTGATGGAAAACTGCATATTGAAATAGCCAATAGGAATCTAGCTATGCATTCCTATGGTGATTTTTTTTAGCACGGCTAGCACGGCTTTCAGCACGGCTCAGTCGAGCCGAGGCATATGCCTTTCGGCTCGGCCAACTTCGAGAGCTGTACGGGCTATAGGGAATAGCCCGTACAGCAGCCCTTCGGTTCTACTGAATCGAATAGGTCCTGGGGCCGAAGCTCGCCGAAGGATCAGCCGAAGCTAAGGCTTGATCCTTCGGCTGCTTCGTGAATAGACCCCTTAAGTCTTATGGAGACATCTGCCAGAAGCTTAGGCGCTTAGTGCAGTTCTAGCAGATCAACAGGTATTATCACCATGTTTTGCGTATTGAGTATTTGCTCTCCACTCTTTTCCCTAGTAGATAAGCATCAATATTTTTAATACCATAACAAAATATGGAGAAGCAAGCATATAATGTATAAAAGTCACAATAACATAATGACTCAAAAAATGTGTTCACTGAAAATACAATATATTTTCCCTTTAAGGGCTTAGGGATATGGTCATAAAAATACTGATGTCTATGCAGGATCTTGCTGGATGAAAACAACCCAAATGTAATGGTCCATAAAGTGCTTTAATTTATTTTCTAGATGCATAAACATCTGTAAAAGGTTCACATCTGCAAAATTATTCTTCCTTTCATTTTGGCCAGTTTTCAGTCCCAGCATTTACATGCCAAAACATGTAAATAAACAGTGCACAGTGCAGTTGTGGGCATGGGCCCATATTATACAGAACTGCTGCGTTCAGATGCACAAAAAAACTATACACTATATGGATCTAAACACAGTGAAGGAAATGTATCAAAACTGGAGCAGACAAAATCTGGAGCAGCTGTGCATAGCAACAAATCAGCTTCTCTCTTTCATTTTCAAATCCTAACTAAACAAACTTAAGAGAGAAGCTAATTGGTTGCCATGCACAGCTGCTCCAGATTTTGTCTGTTCCAGTTTTGATACATTACCCTCAGTGTTGTTATGCTCGTGTGCATGAGCCCTAACCTCCACTGAATGTGCACACTGTACAGAAATATTACTTGTTTGTATTCATCAACCCTTCAGTCTTATGCTTAATATTACTGTACAGGCTTTACTAATTTTAATTGTAATTGTTCATTTTCAATCCTGATCACTTTTTCCAGGAAAAAAAGAAAGAGAAATCTAGATTACATTCTGCATGCAATTATAATCAAAAGACTTAATTAAAATTCAGGCAGCCTCATCATTGTCTGTGTGCAGTGTACTTTAATTACCTTTTTAAAACTATTGCATTATTTAAGTTAATTTAAAAATGCTTTTAATATAAATGGAATACCTTTAGTATAAACAGACTATGTAGCTTAAAAGAGAAGTATGGGGTAAGTGTTTTTCCTCATAGTTCTCTTAAGGGTCATGGGAGGACATACTGTATACTAGCGTCCTCCCATGACCCAAAGATCAGTATATCGTGAGTTACAGCTCGCTGTATACTGAGATCGCCGCAGACGGGACAGATCCCAACAATGCTGTCGAGAGCCTTCCAGCTGCGTGGATGACAGCTGGCTCTGCCTATCTAGAAGCAGAGCCAGCTGTGCCCGCCCCCTCCCCTGTCCGTTCCTTCAGTCAGCGCTGGAGGATTGGACCGGGGAGTGGGGAATCCTTGCGGGGTGGTGACTGACAGTCACTGCTCTCTGCAGGGAGATGATCGAGAAGTGATCATCCCGATGTATTGAGCCGACCTGTGACAGTTTCATTGTCACACGTCGGCTCGAACTATGAGGATGAGTGATTTTCACTCACCTTATAGTTCTCCTTTAAGTAATGGCTTTTGCATATTTTTAAAACAAAAAGCATAAAGTATTTGCAGGTGTGATATATGGACTGGGAATACAGAAAATAGTTTATTGTTCCTACTAGTATTCCTTCAAAGTAATCCTTTCACTTTGGCCATTCAGGACAAAGACACTTCCCCTGACACATTTTCTATGCTCCACTGCTACACAGTTTACCTGCTGGAGCCTACCCACTATGGGGGGATACGTAACCTTCTCTACCTCTTTTCATGATGTGGCCTATTAGAGCCAGGCCTGAGTACTGTTGTGTGGGAGTTGGAAGAATGTTCTTAGTCCTGTTTAAGTTCTGATACAGACCAACAAAGAGATTACTACTAGGTCTCCAGCATGAACATGGTGAAAGAGGACCGTGGGGAATGTAAGTATCCGCAGGGGGTGGAAGGGGGTCTCACCTACTGATATATTACATAACAAATACCACAGAAAAAAAAAAGAATTTGGCTCGGCTCAATTTACTAAACTACTGCAAATATCATTCTTATTGGTCAGCGAGGCTGCTGATCATGCTGCTGGGCTATAAGGAATATGTGGGAGGCAGGAGATGGTGGATAAACTCTTGGTGCTATGATTAAGTGTTGCAATTTGCTAAATACAGTCCCAAAGGATTTAGGACAGCCAGTTCTGAGGTACTATTGGGGGACTGGCAGGATTACTTAAAAAAATTATCTGTCAACAAAAAAATCAACAAAGTCTACAAATATGCAAATTAGTTTAGTGTAAAACTGACACGTACTGTATATAAACGTACCTAAAATGTACCTACGTATCTAAAATATAAAGTGAAGCAATATAAAGTGAATATGTGTAAGACTTTCTAATAGTGTGCAAAGCTGGACAGCGGCAAAATGCGCCACAATTTTTAACCGTGGAATAAACTTTCAGCACCCTGGACAGAGATCACACAAGAAAGGTTTTCAGCATTAGTAGCAACTCACCACAGATCTGGGTATTTATGGCCCCATCTTGACAAAGAGGCCTGCACATTTTGTAATAAAGTGACAAAGTGTAATAACACATGCAGAACTGGACAGAAGGGCTCTAGCCTATTGGCACCTAGGAATAGCAGGTTGGAAAGGGGCTTCTCTGCACAACTCTGCACTCTGTCCTCACTGAGGCAGCCTCATTGGACACTAGAAAGGTAGTTGGGCAGGGCTTAGCCATAATGTCAGTCAAGAGGTACACAGGAAAAGCCTTTCTTGTTGACAAAGTAACAGCAGACATCTTGTGGTGGCTGCTTTTACACAGCACTTTTGCTTAAAAACACTAAAATAAAGCATAGGTTCACTTTAATCTGATCTTTAAGGAAGCTGTACATGTTACAATGTTGTTATATCAAATCTGCTATCCATTTCTATATCATTATACCCTTAGACATGTGTTTTTGAGATTCTTGATAATGATCATTAATTTCAAATCAGGATATATTCAGCTTTGAAATGCAGAATCAGGAACAACATTATGCCCTACTTTCTTTCTCATAATGGTGAATGGTGCGAAAATGACCATGTACTAAAATAATAATAATAAGTCTTTCTTCTTTCATATAGAAGTCAATTACAAGGTTTTTATAAACTCAGTAGATCTTTTAACAGATATTTATAAAAAGATAGGGATATATTGTAGGTATTTTACGGGTAATACCTTTTGGTGAAAGTGGATCCCAGGAAGTGATTTCTTGAACAAGCAAAAGAAAAAGGACTTATCCACGCTCCCTTGGTCAGCAACAATGGCTAGAACCTATTTTAAGTTTTCCTCTGCATGACATTTGCAGGACACAGTAAGTAGAAACAAATGGCAAACTTACAAAGCCAGTATTCATTTTATTAATTAGTGATATTTAGGCAGCTAAAAAAGCTGCATATTAGTATTTCCATGTTTCAAAACAAGGCTGTAGACTTTAGAGCAGGGGTGGGGAACCATAACATCATTTGTGGCCATAAAAAATTATCAACTTAAAAATGAGCCTGCTATGTTCGGTCAAACCTTTAATTAACTCACCCCTAATGTGATGGCTGGAACTGCTTCTCTTTGGTGAGGCGTGTGATGTTAGCTGGTATTGATTATGTTGCTACTCACAACTGCTTTTCCAGGTTTGCATAAGTCACTGACCCCCCACGGCTCTTCCCCTGCCACCTCTCTCCTGCCCTACCATCTCTGTGTGCATAGACCCCTCCCCCTGGGTCTTCCCCTGCCAACTCTCTTCTGTCCCATCATCTCTGTGTGCACTGACCCCCCCTCTGACTTTTCCCCTGCCACCTCTCTCCTGTCTCATCATCTCTGTGTGCATTGACCCCCTCCGCTCTTCCCCTGCCACCTCTCTCCTGTCCCACTATATCCGCCGGTTGTCACTGACCCCCCACGGCTCTTCCCCTGCCACCTCTCTCCTGCCCTACCATCTCTGTGTGCATAGACCCCTCCCCCTGGGTCTTCCCCTGCCACCTCTCTTCTGTCCCATTATCTCTGTGTGCACTGACCCCCCTCTGGTTTTTCCCCTGCCACCTCTCTCCTGTCTCATCATCTCTGTGTGCATTGACCCCCTCCGCTCTTCCCCTGCCACCTCTCTCCTGTCCCACTATATCTGTTGCACTGTCAAAGACTCTTCTCCTGCTACCTCTCTCCTGTCCCACTATCTCTGTGTGCACTGACCCCTCCTCTTGCTCTTCCCTGCCACCTCTCTCCTGCCCCATCATCTCTGTGTGCACTGAAACCCCCTCGGCCCTTCTCCTGCCACCTCTTTCATGTTCCATCATCTCTGTGTGCACTGACCCCCCCTGTGGCTCTTCCCCTGCCACTTCTCTCCTGACCCACCATTTCTTGAGTTCTCATCCCTGTACAGTGCTTAACCGGCTTCTCCTTGTGCGATCATCCCACCACTGCTAGGCTTGTTAATCACACAAACTTTTTCTCCAGCAGGGAGATGTCATAAAGGCCTCTCAACTACGTACCTACATAATGTGCCATGCTATCACATCCTTGTGCAGATGATGTATTGTGATGTATTGTTTTTTATTGTCTGTCTTATTGCTCATATGTAAAATTATCTTCAATAAAAACATATTCTTTCAAAAAAAAATCACACAAACTAGGCAGCTGTGAGGCCCCAGCATGTGCTAAGGGTGGCCGCCTAATTTGCCTGACTGCAGTGCTGCTTCTGCTTTCGGGCTGTGATTGTTTGCTGCAGCTGGCCCAGTAGAGCAGCAGAAGGATGTGTCAGAACTATTGGGCAGAAAGGAATATATTTCAGAGGCCTATACATATTATTTTACAGAATTGTATATGGACATCGTGGTAGCCATTTTGTCTGCTTGATAGAAGGTCAACGCAAGTTTATTCTTCTTGTACAAAGACTCACAGGAGTAGTTTAGGAATGTTAGCATAAACATTCTCAGGTCGTAAATTGGGGGGGTCTCAAGACACGCATAAGATAAGGATGGTGCCAGCCTATGTAGGTTAAGATTGATTACTTTGATGCCTCTATTAGGACAATGTACAAGAGACCGGAATGTTTTAAAGATTTTTTTTTCAATGAATAGAAGATGGGGCTTATTTAAGTGCTTATGAAACCTTACTATTCATTGCAGTGATAATATTGGCAATAATTTTATTATATTATTATATTATATGCAGCATCTATAAGCCTATTTAATTGACTAATTTCAAGTAAATATTTTTACATGTACTTTTATAATATCCAAACTATATTCATTATATATGAATTATACATTATACATTATATATTGTTTGAGTGACCCATTGAAATATATATTTGCGTGTATTATTAAGATGGGGGTTTTATATTTTTAAGTAAATAGAATTAAGGTGGTATACACCACTGTATTTTTTTTATGTGTGAAAAGCCAATGTGTCTTGAAGTATATACCTCACCTTAAAAGTATTTGGAGAAAGAATGTTAATTGCTTTAGGTTAGACTTTCTTAAAGTCACAAATCCACGAAGAGACGGTCAGTCAGACAAGAAGCTGTCATAGAATGACCTCCTACTATATTTATGGATTTGTATAAAGCTTAAGTCAGAGGATATCTTTCAACAAGATCTTTAGAAAATAGTAAAATTAAATGAAATTACCTAAACTTTTACATTTTAGAACAATAGTGCCCCTTTGTGGTGATTGTGAGGGAGAGGTATATGGTAAATTGATATATTTGACGTCATTAGCCACGTCATTAAGCACGTGGAAGACCAAACCAAGCCCACATTCCATGGGGGATAAAAGTTGTAGCAGGAGCCAGCAGAGGAGAAGGCCAGCAAAGACAAGGCAGTAAGGAAATACATTCTAAGGGTATAGGTCGGAAGCTGAGGACGGCTGTCCAAGGAAACTGAACTAAAGAGAACCTGACCATCCCTTGTTTCTGAACTGTGAGCGATGACTTCTTTCAGACAACTAATTTTAAATTTCTGGTATGGTATAAATTTCTATATTTCTGTCGGCAATTGATTAGCCACATATATATTCGGATAGACCATTTAGTTCTTGTAGAATTGATTGATTTGAGATAATTTTTAACTGCAGTACAACTTATGTCTTTCAATCTTGGGAGATAAATATATACATTTGTTATATACATTTGTATAATCTCCAGGAAACTGATTTCAGTTTCTAGTCAATGGCCTAGTCTGATATATATTTAATTAGTTGGTGGAAATTTGTCTTTACTTTGAATATAGTCTTGGCGTATAGCCAACCCTGTGGATGATGGGAAAAATCTTGCCCATGCGCTGTTAAAAGCTGTTAAAAGTTTGAGTTTGTGAATATCTGTTGCTGGGAGAAGTCACATGTAAATTCTGAACCTTTTGTTTTCTTATTCTGTGAGCTACTGATAAGATATCCATTGCGTTTAAAAAGTTATACATTTATATTTTGAATGATATCCTTTGGTAATAATTTTACACATTACCTGTGTTATCAAATTGATTGAAATTATTTGATCCCTATTCTTTGTTTGTCACCAATTATATTTTTATTATTATTCTGCACTGATTTTTAATTAATAAATATATATATATTTTGTATACAATGGTATTCATCTTGTCTTCAAGTTAGCGCGAATAAAATAACTTGTGTTAATTTTGATTTATGGAAATAAGTTGGAAATCTCCTTAATTACAGATCCTTGCTTGTTTTCATAAATAGAAAACTGTTTATCAGAGCAGTATAAACATTCTGACAGATGGAGAAGCAATTTTATCGGGGGGGGGGGATTCCCTTGTTGCCCCCTCCACCCCTGGGTCCGCCACTGCTCAGAGGGCCAGACCAAATGATTTTGCAGGCCTTAAATGGCCCACGGATTGGACGTTTTGCACCCCGGCTTTAGAGGTTGGTTAAGTGTAAAGAACGGATCCATCTACCGTAAGGTTAAACAATCTAAACAAGCATATTGCAGAATGAATGTAGCATATGCTCAAGTTTATGTCAATGCAGAGAGCAGGGCTGGGAGTAGAAAGAGGTAGTCCTAGTTTGTAGCAGTGAAACAGCAATCAGGACAGGATTTCTAACCTGGTTAAGTGGTGTTACGCTGTGCTCCAATAATGGCCATGCCTCTAGATGCTCCTTGGCATGATATCACCACCTAATCCAGTCAAAGACAGCCCAGGCCCCTAGGTGTCCAGTTTAAATAAAATGCAGGATTTTGTTTTAAAAATGAAGAATTTTGGAAGTCACTAGATAACAATGTGTAATCCAGTCCCTGAAACATTTACAACCTATATGCCAGTGTTAAACCCTACATCTAAATCATGTTGGTTGTTAGTTTGCCATGCACAGTGGACAACATGGATTAGTTTCCATTGCCTCATGACCGAACATTTTTCATAGTTTTGAGCTCGTCTGACTGTGGATAACACTAAAAGCTGCAAATTTAATGGGTTGATTTATAAATGGTCTTCCCAGCATATAGCAGGAAGAACACCATTTACACGGCATTACTGCTGCTAAATGTAGCCGAGAGGCATAGCAATTCCTATGTTCCTTGTTTCCATCTAGTGGCAGTAATGCCATGTGAAGTGTTTACCCAGCTATATGCTGGGTGAACCCTTTAGAACCCAGCCCCTAAGTGTTTGCCCAGACATTACATTTGTATTTTGTCTACAAAATGTTTTTTGGGAATTAATATAGTTATAAAAAAAATATATAATAATATGTTTTGTGGTTGTTTTATGTATATAACATTAACATGAATTACTTTATTTAGTATTTCTAAATTTACTCTTTCTCTCTTTTTTTTTATTTCGCATAATATAGGGGGTTAGACAATAGAGGCCAAAAATCTAAACCAGGGCTTGGTAATTGAAATTAATAGGCTTTGCTCAGCAAAGTGAGATTGATGGCCCTAAGCCATACTTTAAAGTCAGTTCCAAAATGCTGATATGACATCTTTAAAAAAATAATTTCAGTGTCCTGGATAATTTACAGTATTTATCTTTTCATGGGTGCTGCAAGTAGATAGAATATCTCTGCAAGCAAGAGTTGAACAGATAAAAGTGTTTAAAATTGCTCTACATGAAGGTAAACGTCTCATTTGTATATTTATTCTGATTTATTCACAGTCTACAATTCAGATCTGCAAACAAAAAGCTGAATGTAAATAATGAAATGCAACAATGTATGTAATGTACAGTCAGTAAGTAATAAATCAACAGGTACATATAAACATCTAATTCTATTTTAATAAATCATAATTCCAAAATAACATAATGACCCAACCCATACCTCTACACAAAATA